>NW_011494861.1:16084037-16084966 GCF_000754665.1 Bison bison bison
CTGAAAGATGATGCTGTGAAAGTGCTGCCCTCAATATGCCAGCAAATTTGGAAAACTCAGCAGTGGCCACAGGACTGGAAAAGGTCAGTTTTCATTCCAATCCCAAAGAAAGGCAATGCCAAAGAATGCTCAAACTACCGCACAATTGCACTCATCTCACACGCTAGTAAAGTAATGCTCAAAATTCTCCAAGCCAGGCTTTAGCAATATATGAACCATGAACTTGCAGATGTTCAAGCTGGTTTTAGAAAAGGCAGAGGAATCAGAGGTCAAATTGCTGACATCCGCTGAATCATGGAAAAAGCAAGAGAGTTCCAGAAAAACATCTATTTCTGCTTTATTGACTATGCCAAAGCCTTTGATTGCGTGGATCACAGTAAACTGTGGACAATTCTTCAAGAGATGGGAATACCAGACCACCTGATCTGCCTCTTGAGAAATTTGTATGCAAGTCAGGAAGCAATAGTTAGAACTGGACATGGAACAACAGACTGGTTCCAAACAGGAAAAGGACTACGTCAAGGCTGTATATTGTCACCCTGCTTATTTAACTTATATGCAGAGTACATCATGAGAAACGCTGGACTGGAAGAAACACAAGCTGGAATCAGGATTGCCGGGAGAAATATCAATAACCTCAGATATGCAGACACCACCCTTATGGCAGAAAGTGAAGATGAAGGTGAAAGTGGAGAGTGAAAAAGTTGGCTTAAAGCTCAACATTCAGAAAACGAAGATCATGGCATCCGGTCCCATCACTTCATGGGAAATAGATGGGGAACCAGTGGAAACAGTGTCAGACTTTATTTTGGGGGGCTCCAAAATCACTGCAGATGGTGACTGCAGCCATGAAATTAAAAGACGCTTGCTCCTTGGAAGGAAAGTTATGACCAACCTAGATAGCATATTCAAAAGCAGAGACATTACTT
>NW_011494861.1:16085066-16098652 GCF_000754665.1 Bison bison bison
AGCATATTCAAAAGCAGAGACATTACTTTGCCAACAAAGGTCCATCTAGTCAAGGCTATGGTTTTTCCAGTGGTCATGTATGGATGTGAGAGTTGGACTGTGAAGAAGGCTGAGCGCCGAAGAATTGATGCTTTTGAACTGTGGTGTTGGAGATGACTCTTGAGAGTCCCTTGGACTGCGAAGAGATCCAACCAGTCCATTCTGAAGGAGATCAGCCCTGGGATTTATTTGGAAGGAATGATGCTGAAGCTGAAACTCCAGTACTTTGGCCACCTCATGCGAAGGGTTGACTCATTGGAAAAGACTCTGATGCTGGGAGGGATTGGGGGCAAGAGGAGAAGGGGACAACAGTAGATGAGATGGCTGGATGGCATCACTGACTCGATGGACATGAGTCTGAGTGAACTCCGGGAGTTGGTGATGGACAGGGAGGCCTGGCGTGCTGTGATTCATGGGGTCGCAAAGAGTTGGACATGACTGAGCGACTGATCTGATCTGAACCCAGCAATCAATGATTTTAGAGTTATTGTCCTGGTCACTGTAGTTAGGGACTAATTTTCTGATTCCAGCTAATCTGATAACCTAGCTATATTATGTTCATGGTAAAACACATGCTGAGTTTCACAGAAAATAGTGGTTAATGAGTGGTTCATTACTGGGGACTACTGGTACTGAATAGTAAAGAAACAAATAAAAATATGTCAGTGATAATATTTTAAAGGTTTGCATGAAAAGGAATTTGATCAGGAAATTGAGTACTGAAAATTTTTAATAAAATATTGATTTATAATCAAATTTTAAAACTTCAAATTGTATGTGGGGCTACATTCACATTAAGTTTTCATTTACTTGATTGTTCTAATGTTTGTGGTCCTTCATAAAACTAATAATTTATTATTCCAATCAATAACAGTATTGGTTTTATTAATTATAAATGCTTTGTATTGATTAACTTTTTGTAGACTTCTTCAGAAATAAACAAGTTCAACTTAATTTTGGATATGCCTGTGTGTTTATACATGTGTGTGTCCAAAAGGATGTGTAACTTCAAGAATATATGTAGACATGGATAAATATATTTATCAATACGCACATACACAGAGTTGATCCTCGTTATTCATTGATTCCATATTTTCAGATTCACCTACTTGCTAGGATTTGTTTGTAACCTCACAATTGATACTTTTGGTGCTTTTGTAGTCATTACTGATGTGCCTGTGCACAATGTCTGAGTTGCTTGATGAGTGAAGACCTGCCGAGTCCAGATGCAGCTAGGTTATGCTCTGCCTTCTTGCCTCAGCTTTCATACTACACACCAGTGTGTTTTTTTCAGTGTAGTTATTACTTCGTTTTTGTGCTTCTGGTGATTTTGTTGTTGGTGATTTTGCTGTTTAAAGTGTTCCCCACGTGTTGTGCTGAAGTGCAACCTGTTTTGCTAAGCATCAGAAGGCTGTGATGTGCCTCTGGAGGAAATACATGTGTTAGATCAACTTCATTCAGGCGTGAGCGAAACGCTGTTGGCTGTGATTTCACCATTAATGAGTCAATAAATATTTTAAAAGGTGTATTTAAGTAGAAACACATGTAACACAAGGTTGTATATTGATCAGTTGCTGAAAGTGTTGTGACCAGAGGCTTGCAGAAGCCTAAGACACTGTATCCCCTAGGGATAGGAATTGAGTATATGCTCGATTCAGTGTTTGAAGAAACTTCATGGAGCATAACTAGGGTAAGTAATGAGAATCAGCCATACATGTACAGTTTTCTCCGAGAAAAGCAGTTTTCATTAGTTGTCTGTTTTACTATTTGAATCATTATATTAAACTCCAGCTCAGTGTGTCTTTCATAAATTTATATCCTAGAGATGTCACCCAAATTGAAATCTTAACATAAACCAGTGCTGTGTTCCATTCAGTGTAATAAGTCATTTTTTAAAACTTTAATTAAATTTTAAAAATTATGAAACATGTCATATTTTTAAAATTTATCAAATTTTAAAAATTATGAAATATTTTAAAATATATTCAAATTTTAAAATTATGAAATGTATCATACATTCAAATGAGTAAACATAATTTGTATTTATGATTTTGAAAAATTAATAATAGAAGCAGCATCCCTGTAGATACAATTTAGGAAATATATCATTATCAATATTTTTGAATATTCCCAGGTGCTCTTCTCAGATTCAGTGTTCCCTCACCAGAGTCAACCACAGTCCTAAACTTTGTGTTAGCATTCCTCCTCTTTAGCTAAAGCTCTCTCTGTGATTTGTTTCTGAACATTCATTGATTACATAGCAGAAAGAAAACTTTGTGTTTTATCATTAGGTCTTTCTTTTGCTCACGTGAACTGTACCACATACGTCACAGTCACTGAGATCTAGAGACTGTATACCGACAGTTGCTAAGGCCTTGGGCTCTGCAGCAGGTCTTAGTTTGTAGACTGGAGCTGCCTGAGTCTGGCCTGCTGCTTACTAACTGGGTGACCTTGCACAAGTTGTTTACTTTTACTTTCCCTCAGTTTTTTCTTCTATAAAATGGGGATATTAAGAGTGCTTAGCTCAGAGCGTTGTTGTAAGGGTTAAATAAATTACTTACATATCCCAGGTAGCTTAGCTGGTAAAGAATCCTCCTGCAATACAGGAGACCCTGGTTTGATTCCTGGGTTGGGATGATCCCCTGGAGAAGGGATAGGCTACCCACTCCAGTGTTCTTGGGCTTCCCTGGTAGCTCAGATCGTAAAAAATCTGCCTGCAATGCAGGAGACCTGGGTTGAATCGCTGGGTTGGGAAGACCCCCTGGAGGAGGGCATGGCAACCCACTCCAGTATTCTTGCTTGGAGAATCCCCATGGACAGAGGAGCCTGGTAGGCTGCAGTCCATGGGGTTGCAAAGAGTTGGATACGACTGAGCATCTAAGCACCACAACACAAAATCTGGAAAAATAGTAGTTATTAATAAATGTTACTGGTTATTTGTTAGAAAAATTAATGCTGAAGAATTATTTGAAAAGCCACTTATATTCTTGTGCTATATTAAGTAATCTTTTCTTTAAATGTTATTCTACTTTTAGACAACCATGTTTTTTAATGATTTTGTCACTTTGTGACCTCTTTTCATTTAGCTTATTGTAGCGTTACTTAAAATAGTATTTCTTCGGTATCTCTTTTTTTGTCTCAGATTGTGTGAGATCAGATCTCTTTTTAGTTTGTAAGTGAATTTATTCTACATATTTTATATTTGGATTTTTCTCCATAGCATACTCATTTAAGGGCTACTGAGCAATAATTCAGAGGCTGATTTGTTTATCTGTTTGTTTTGGTCTCATGTTGGCAGAAGTTCATTGTAGTGATAGACTTAACAGTTTATCTAATATTAATAAATGAAAAATGGCTTTACATAAATGTCAAGCTCCTATTAAAGTAGGGAAATCTGAGTTAGTATTTCCTGTTCTCAGAGCTATATTAAATTGTGAGACAATTCAGTATTTAGGTTAGAGTTTAGAGAAACACTTAACATGTCATGGTTAAAACCAATAAACTTAACTACTGTCTATTGATAGCCAGTAAGTCAGCAACTACATCAGTACTCTAGTAGTATCGAGAAGCTGAATGGGACTGTGTTTTATTCCTTTTTAGTTTAATTCCTTTTTGCATGCCCACATAGCAGCCTTTCTGTTTTGTTAAAGAGAATCTTATGATTTCATTCTTCCTGTGAGTCTGAATTTCCTTCATCTTGATCTGTAAGTGTGATTGTTTGATAAAATAGTGCAGTAGGTTCCACATTTCTGAGACAAAAGAGGAACACCATTCTATATTTTCTGTATCAATCTGATAAAGACATGTGAGTGAGAGTGTTTGGGGAGTAACAGGTTGTGGATAAGGCTTTAGACAATCTAGCTCTAAGACTAAAAACTTTCCTTTAGGATTTTAAAATAATTCAAGAACAGTAATGGTTATTGTGTATTTTGGATTGACAAAGAAAGTCTTACTACCCTTGGAAAATTATTTTCAAAGTTAGCATCTCTATCTACATAACAGTTACTCACAATGCAAAAAAAAAAAAATCAAGTATTTTCCATATTTTTTTCTATTAATTTTTAATAATTTATTTTTAATTGGAGGATAATTAACTTTAAAATGTTGTGTTGGTTTCTGCCATACCATAGCGTGAAACAGCCATAAGTATATATATCTCTCCTTTCTCTTGAGCCTCTCTCCCACTCTACTCCCCCATCCCATTCCTCTAGGTCATCGCTGAGCACCAGGCTGAGCTCCTTGAGTTATACAGCAACTTCCCACTAGCTAGCTATTTCACGCATGGTAGTATATATATTCCAATGCTGCTGGTGCTGCTGCTGCTGCTAAGTCGCTTCAGTCGTATCCGACTCTGTGCGACCCCATAGACAGCAGCCCACTAGGCTCCGCCATCCCTGAGATTCTCCAGGCAAGAACACTGGAGTGGGTTGCCATTTCCTTCTCCAATGCTACTCTCTCAATTTTTACCAACCTCTCCTTCCCCCACCATACTGATTTTAATAAGGAGAACTTAAATTATATGTACGTGTTAGCACCAACATGATTAAGCTTTAACAGCTATCTATGTTTTCATGTCTAAGTTGTAGCTTGTAGTCAGTATGTTAATAAACACGCATATTACATAAAGAAATGAAAACTTCTCCTTCCCTAAACCCAGAAGTTATGGACTTAAAAATATTAAGCTGACCTTGATCAGACCGTCTTTTCTTTTTTCTTGAGAGTATGCAATGTGATTTTCCATGTCTATTGAACCCCAAGGCAAATCAGAAGATGGACCCTCTTATCTTACATGGATCCAAACACATAAATGTCTAAGAAGAATAGTTCTGCACACAGTCTAAGTGAACGTCTTAGCCTGTTACTATTACAGGAACACCACTCACTGAGGGGCTTAAACATTTACTACTCAGAGTCCTTGAGGCGGGGAAGCCTTGGTCACGGTGCTGGCAATTTTCAGTGTCTGGTGAGGACTCACTTCCTGGTTCATAGATGGCCATCTCCTTGCTGTGTCCACAAGTAGCAGAAGAAGTATGGGAGTGCTCTTGAATCTTCTTCATAAGAATAGTAATACCATTCATGAGAGCTCTACCTCAGGACCTAATCAACTCTAAATGGTTCCACCTTGAAATAACCATTACTTTGGGGGTTCAAAATACGAATTCTGAGAGAACACAGTCTCCAGCAGTGATAAAATAAAGGTATAATGTATGTAGGCTCTGTATTTGAGAAGATTTGGGTTCAGATCCTGGCTTTAACTGTTTGACCTTGCCCAGGTTAATTACCTTCTCTCAATATCACTTTTGTCATCTCACAGGCTTTGTGAGGATTGATTGAGAATGTGGGAAAGCATTTAGTACAGTGTCTGACATCGTCTGCCTTTGACATGCAGCATGTCTGAAGAATCTCAGTATTCTTCCTTCAAGAATGTGAGACCAAGCTTGCAGCAATTCAGGTCACATCCTCTTCTATAAGACTAAGACAGTAGCACCTTGTCTAAGATGCTTCCCTTGCCTTTATCTCCATTCCTTGCAGTATGGTTTGGTTACGCACCCTTTCCCTCTGGTTGGAATTCATCTCACTGTGTACTTTCTCATTGTACGCGCTGAGTTCTTCTATAAGATTCTGAGCTAAGGAACATGGACCATATATTTTCATCCTTGTGTCTACCTCAGCACAATGTTTGATTATATAATAGATACTCAGTAAATAGTGACTTGCTGACTGAATATATAAAATTCCCTTGGGACCCCAGCCAGAAGAGTAGTCTGTAGTCCAAATCAGAGTGAAGAGAGTATAGGAACAATATTTTCCCCCCGAAAGTTACAAAGTATTTTCAAATACACAGAAAAGCTCAAAGAATTGTACAGTGAACATCCATAAATCTATCACCTAGATTCTATAATTAATATTTTATTACCTCTTTTATCAGATGTCTCTTGTAGTAGACAAGTAGATCTCTTGTAGTAGACAAGATATCTCTTGCAAGTAGTAGATCCATCTACTCTTGCATTCAATTAATTAATCCATCTTAATACTTTAAAGTATCTTGGAGTATTAAAGGTGCTGGTTTAGGCATTTGGGGTAGGTCAGGCCTTGGGCTGTGGCAGTTTGCTTGTGGTCTGAGGCCCAGAAGGCTTCTGAAGCACTGGAGCAGGCACTGGAGTGGTCTTCAGGAAGCTGGCCAGCCTCCCATGCAGTTTACAAACCACAGTCTGAGTCCTGCTTCAGGAGCAAGCAAATGTGCTCATGCTTCTCACAAGTGGAGTCCCGTCTTCACACAGCCCTCCTGTTAGTCCCGTTGTCCCTCCAACTATCCACTGGGCTTATCTTCCCTGTGTTGGTCCCCAGGGTTGGGGCACCAGTATGTGGCTCAAATCATTCACTCCCTGGGAGGATCTCTTTCCTGTATAATTTCCATTTTCCTCTGAGTCTGCTCCCAGGGGCACAGGTCTGATCACTTCTCTTCCCTTCCTACTTGATTCTGTGTGGGTCTTTCTTACAGTCTTGGTTGTACAGTAGTCTTTCTACCAATCTCCAGTTAGTTTTCAGTGAGAACTGTTCCGCATATAGGTGTATTTTTTGATGTGTTTGTGGGAGAGGTGAGAATCCTCCATTGTCATCTCCTCTCCACTTGGGCATGTTCCCAATGACCATTCATAGATATTTCTCTGTGATGTATCTTTTCAGATCTTCAGTACATTTTTAAATTGGGTTTTTTAATATCAAGTTAGAGGAGTTCTTTATATATTCTGTTCAAGACTTTGTTTAGATACATTTGCAAATATTTTCCCAGTCCGTAGTTTAACTGTTTTCTTAATGGTATCTTTTTATCAGTGTTGTTGTTGTTCAGTCACCCAGTCATGTCCAACTCTTTGCAACCCCATGGACTGCAGCACACCAGGCCTCCCTGCCCCTCATCATCTCCTGAAGTTGCCCAAGTTCATGTTGATTGCATCAGTGACGCCATCCAGCCATCTCATCCTCTGACACCCTCTTCTCCTTCTGCCTTTAATCTTTCCCAGCATCAGGGACTTTTCCAATGAGTCATCTGTTCTCATCAGATGACCAAAATCCTGGAGCTTCAGCTTCAGTCCTTCCAGTGAATATTCAGGGTTGATCTCCCTTAAGACTGACTGGTTTGATCTCCTTGCTGTCCAAGGGACTTTCAGGAGTTTTCTCCAGCACCACAGTTCAAAGGCATCAATTCTTTAGCATTCTGCTTCTTTTTGGTCCAGCTCTCACAACCGTATGTGACCACTGGAAAGACCATAACCTTGACTGTATGGACCTTTGTCAGCAGAGTCATGTCTCTGGTTTTCATTTTCTAAATTTTGCTAATGTCTATTGTATTCATTAATTTTTTTAATAGTTAATAACTTCTGTGCCCTGGCTAAGAAACCTTTGCCTTTACCAAGTTACAAAGATGTTCTGTCTTTTCCCTGAGTAGCTTTATAATTTTACTTTTATATTTAGGAGTATGTTATATCTAGAATTAATTTTTTCATATGAAATAAAGTTAGGGATAAAGGTTCATTAATTTCCCCCATATGGATTCCAATTGTTTGAGCACATTTATTGAAACAATTTCTATAGATTTACATTTTTACATATGTAAAAATTTCTCCTTTCCTCACTGTTATCTTGGTAACCTTGTTGCCATTAAATGACTATATGAGGGTGGCTCTACTTCTAGACTTCTTATTCTGTTTTATTTATTAGTCTATACTTGTATCAGTTTTACATTGTCTTGGATATTGTACTTTTACACTAGGCGTGGTAAAGGCTTCTCTTCTGTTACTTTTCCCCTAGCATTTCTACTCTTGCTTTCTAGCTGTTACAGTCATCCTAGTCTGTTCTCTGATTCTTCAAGCCAGTAAGTCTATAGTTTAATATCCAAGTTTTATCCTTCCATTGTGGCACCACTGGCACATGACCTCCAACAAAAGCCATAAAGAATGAGAATTTTACCCAGTGTCATCACCTTCTTCCAAGTTTATTCTCCCCTCCAGTTTCTTCCTCCTGCTTTTTGCTCAGTGCTTTCAGATAGTTGTTTTATACATTTTGTCTGTATATAGATTAAATTTGTTACCAGACAGAAGGTTGGTTCAATAACCTCCTCCATTATAGTAGTGCTGTTCAGTTGGTTTCTGAAAGTCAGTTTGAGCAGGCATCTGGCCAGGGAAGCAGTTACAGTGAGAGGTGGGACAAGGCGGTATGGTGCTAAAGAGAGGCAAGTTTAAAATGGAGGGAACAGATTTGGTTCAGCTCAGTTAGAGAAGGCTTAGACTAAACCCGAAGAGTGCTTGGAAGAACTCCAGGGGAAAGAACGTACTAGAACATTGTGTTTTTCAAACTGTGAATCATAAAATCGATTTAGTAGGTGGCCTCTGAAAAGTCATTTTTGTTGCTAACCTAATCCAAAGCCATAACACAATTAGAAAGTAAGATCGATACACTGCTGATATGTACTTTTATCCTCAGCTTTCCAGTTAGAGACTAGTTTGTGGGGTCTCAATGAATTCATCCCTCCTCTGGTGGACTCTGGACCCTTGTTTTATGTTGGACTTCTGTTGTAACACAAATGTGCATGTACATAGCAACACTTCTCAGTAACTGTTAAATATATAAAGATGGATCAAACATTTGTCAAAATTATGTCAGGGCTGATGAAGCATGATTGACTTTAGAAATCCCCAGTTTTAAGGAATCCTCAGCTTAGACTATCTTTTATGGGAAAGGGAAGCCTTGGTAATATATGTGACATGATATCTTATCAAGAAATCTCAGAGTTCCTTGTTCATGGAAAAAGAAGTAATGGAGAGCCATCAGGGATGCACTAAATAAGGATAGTATTAGAACCTCTCCCCTCTTTCTTTGTTAATTGTTCCTCTTCTTTTCTCTCTGTAATCCTTCTACACACACACACACACACCCCCAGCCCAACCCACCCCGATCCATAAGCTCTGGATAAAAGTACAAATAAGGACTCATAAATAAAACTATATAAATCAAAGAAAATTAAATAAGTAAAGGATGGTAATCCATCTTTCAGTTTTTATAATTAGGCCAAGCTTGGGAAACTGGTTATAATGAAGAAAAGCTTCTTTAAAATTCATTAGGAAATGATTCGGTGATCTAATTTTTCTCTCATTAGATGAGGGCATGATAATGTCATCATTGGCAGAAGGTTAAAAGATAACAACAGTTCTTCAAAAGGCACCATTAAAACAATAAAAAGGCAGACCATGCACTGGGAGAAAATATCGGTAATACATATGTCAGATAATGATTCTGTCAACAGAATGTATGAAGAGTTTTCATGAATCGACAGTGATAAGATAAGCAACTGAATTAAACAAATGAACAAGAACTCAAAGAGATATCCTCAAAAGAAGGTATATCAGTTGCCTAAAAACACATTATAATACATTCTGTGTCATTAGCCATCAGAGAGATTTAAGTCAAAAGCACAGGAATTAATAAAAGGAAAAAGACTGGCAATATAAAGTATTGACAAGAATGTGAGCAATGAGTACTCTTATATTTTGCTGATGTGGAGGCAATAGCTGAACAATCACTTTGCAAAATAATCTGGCAATATCTTAGAAAGTTAAACATACACTTAGCATTTGAACCTTGAACCTCCACTCCTAGGTATTTACCCAAGGGAAATGAAAACCTATATACACAAAAGGCCTTGTGTATACAAACCAGTTTTACTTTGTACTAGCCCCAGTCTGGGGGGAAAAAACCCATATGTTCATCAGAGGGAGACTGGATAGACCAATTGTGGTATATTTATACAGTGGACTACTACTCAGTAGTGAAAGTGGATGATTTACTGATGCTTTCAACAACATTGAAGGCTCTCAGAAACATTATGCTGAGTGAAGGAAGTCAGACACAAAAGAGTATATATTAATCCATTTATATGAAATTCTTCTAAAATGCAAAGCTAATAATTGTGAAAAAAATCAGCTCACTGGTAGCCTAGGGTGGAGGTGGTTTGACTTCAGAGAGTCATGAGGGACATTCTAGAATGCTATAAATATTCTATAATGATGGAATTACATGAATGACTCAACTTATTTAAGGAACTGTGAAATTAAAAGGTATGCATTTCATTGAATATATGCTATATTTCAATAAAGATTTTTTAATAATAAAAAAGAATTCTAGTCCTTATACTCTGACTACCTTGGCATAAGGGAGATATGATAACTGTTCCTGTTTATCTTTGATAATCATTGCCCTGGACAGAGAGAATTTTTATACTTATAAAATCACAGTGCATTGTATTATATTAAGTACATTAAATGGAGATGCCTTCACTAAAATGAAGTACCACAGATAGGTAGGATACATGGAATGGGGTACATGTCCAGGATTTAAACAGCACAATTGGGGTTGTTTGTATTTTAAAAATAAAGGGGGGAGCACCTGAATTATTTTTTTGTTGTTGTGCTAAACCAGGGGTCAGTAAACTGTAGCTATAGCCCACACTGTCTACCTTTGTACTACCCTGGAATCATAAATGGTTTTTATATTGTAAAGGGTTATATGAGAAAAGAAAAACAATGTACAACAGATATGTATGTGTCCCTCAAAGTCAGAGAACATGTAGTGGCTAGAAAGGGTGATCTGAGGGGGGAGTCTATTAGGTTATGATACCTGTACTACAAGGTTCCCCCATATAGTGCATTAGTGGGTAATTTTGGGGGGAGTCTATTAGGTCATGGTATCTGTACTACAGGGCTCCCCCATATAGTACATTAGTGGGTGATTTTGGGGGAGAGTTTATTAGGTCATGGTATCTGTACTACAGGGCTCCCCCATATAGTACATTAGTGGGTGATTTTGGGGGGAGTCTATTAGGTTATGATATCTGTACTACAGGGTTTCCCCATATAGTGCATTAGTGGGTGATTTTGGGGGAGAGTCTATTAGGTTATGGTGTCTGTACTACAGGGCTCCCCATATAGTGCATTAGTGGGTGATTTGGGGGGGAGTCTATTAGGTTATGATATCTGTACTACAGGGTTTCCCCATATAGTGCATTAGTGGGTGATTTTGGGGGAGAGTCTATTAGGTTATGGTGTCTGTACTACAGGGCTCCCCATATAGTGCATTAGTGGGTGATTTGGGGGGGAGTCTATTAGGTTATGATATCTGTACTACAGGGTTTCCCCATATAGTGCATTAGTGGGTGATTTTGGGGGAGAGTCTATTAGGTCATGGTGTCTGTACTACAGGGCTCCCCCATATAGTGCATTAGTGGGTGATTTTGGGCGAGAGTCTATTAGGTCATGGTGTCTGTACTACAGGGCTCCCCCATGTAGTGCATTAGAATTCCCGCATCAACTGCAGAACCCTTCTACCCTCCTCCACATTTTGCACTTGCCTCCCATAGTCTTGTCTGCCTGACCACAAACCATAATGGATCTTTAAAAATTAATTTAGGTGCTCTGAGCATCTTTTTATTCCAGATTCTAAAGATGAACCTGGGGATAATGGCCATCTAGAATTGCTTTAGGAAATGTGCAGCCTCTTTGAAGGATTCCACTGTGCTAATGGCTTGCACATTCAAGATGAGGGATCAGTGAAATTGTGGTGGACAGGCCAGGGATAAGAACAAGTGGCAGCTTGATGTGAACTAGCACTTAGGTTAAAATCTGTGAATGTTTATAATATTTCTTTCCTCTCATCTTTTTCTAGGCCTACTCTGTCTATGACGAAGACATTGGGTACTGTCAAGGACAGTCTTTTCTTGCTGCTGTATTGCTGCTGCATGTAAGTAATTTTCCATGTGATAAATGGCACGGTACTGCCAAATTCATTTTATTTTCTGCTTTTTTTTTTTTCCCTCCCTTCCTATTCTCCATTTACTTGATGGAGATTATACATGGCATATCTTTTTAAACCTGTACTTTTGGTGAGAAAATAAGAGATCTGATGTCAAGAACAGGACAGTTAGTTTCTCAATAGAATTAATTTTGCGGGCTGGTAGGGAATACATTGCCTATTTGGAGTTATTTTTAACTAGAACCCACTAGGATTGAGGAAGTCCATGTATCTGCCCAAATGTGAGCAGGACCAGGAGCATCATGAAGGAATGTGACAAGGAAGTCTTTTATCTCTTCTGTGATTTATTTTTGTACATTCTCTTTCCTCTTAGTCACCTTCATTTGACAGAACATTTATTGAGGATCAGTTGTCAGTACTGGGCTAAGACGTGGGATTACAAATATGAATAATTTATTGTTTGTGTTCTCAAAGGCCTTATGGGCTGGAATTGGGGCACAGGTAATGTAGGCACATACCTATTATTTTAACTCTCTCTCTGTATCTGCATTGTTTTTGTGATGGTCAGTATAGAAGACTTACGGTGTGCTAGGTGAAAGCAATGCAGAGAGTAAGAGGAGAGCGGAGAGTTTTCAGAAAGGACTTTCTAGAGGAGGTGGTAGCTTTGCCAAGACATAAATGAGGCTGGGGGGCGGAGACAAGATGGATAAGAGAAGGAGTAGAGATTGCTACGTGAGCAAATGTATGGCAAAACAAAGGGCACAATATATAAAAGGAACAGTGAATGACAGTTTCTGTATCATTGCTGTAGAAGGTGTATGGAGAGAAAGAGATGTGAGATGAAAATGGTCACATGGGCAGGGAAAAAATTATAAAGACTTCTTAAGATGAAGAAATGTAGGCTTTATAGAGGCTTTGTTCTGTACCTAATGAGGAGCCACAATCAGTTTGAAGCAAGGGAAAGACAACCAGATGTTCATTTTACATATATTCGTATATCCACGTAGAGGATGGAACTGAAAAGAAGCATGTAATAGCAGAGATACCCGTTAGGAAATATCAGTCTAAATGAAAGATATTGAGACTTAGAGAAAAAGAAAGAATGAAACATTTTTCTGGAGGCAAAATTGGTAGGTTTCATGGATGGATTGACAAAGGAAAAGTCAAAAGTAGCATGTCTTGTTTCATCGCTTAAGCAACTGGGTAAATTATGGTATTTTGAGCTGAGGTAGAAAACACGTCCATTGAGAATGAATGGAAGAAAAACGGTTAGGAGTTGATGATTAATTTAGTTTTAAATTTGGAAAGGGAGGGTATTTGAGGGCCATCTGAGTAGCTGTCCAGCAGCCAGCTGTATACTGGAGACTGACTCTGGGGAGAAATCAAAGCTGAAATGATGAGAGTGGATCAGATCATTTCAGAAAAATAAGTAGAAGAAGAAAAACAGAATAGAACCCAGGAATGCCAATTATTTAAAGCGCTGATGAGGAAGAGGGATCTTTGAAGAGTTTCTTGATTTTCACCAGAGAAGCAGCATTGTATAATGTCAGATGCAGCAAAGAGAACCAAGTTTAAAACAAAAGGATTTTTTTTTACGGTTTGCATTCTGAAAATGAAGAACAATTATAGTAGATTCATGGTCCTAATTCTGATCATTTGACTTTAATGAAAAAAATAACATACTGTTGTTCTATTGTGATTATTCACTCTAACTTTGATTTCAATTTCTTTCTCTGTGGTTATCA
>NW_011494861.1:16098752-16101939 GCF_000754665.1 Bison bison bison
TGGTCTTTTGATATTCTCTTACTGTCCTTTTTTTGTCATTTCCACACACGCAAACCACATTCTTGAGATTTCCTGTGATAATCAAGTACTTTATAGTCATAAATTCTTGGGCCCTTAGTTCTGTCACGCGAGTATATGTTCCTCGGCTCTTTGTCTTGTCACAACAAAGATTTGGAGTAACGGACATTAAAGCCCTCTCGGCGTGTCACAGTTCTCAGGTCTTAGATAGACTGTGTTATAGCTCTCAGGTCTCGAATGGACCATGTTATAGCTCTTAGACAAATCAGTGTTACAGCTTAGTGTTACAGCTCTATTTTATTTAGAAGATAGCAGGAAAATCCATCTTTGAGGTGTGAGGGCAGATCGATCCAAAGACACGAGGAGAAGAGTGCCCTAGCGCGCAGGAAAGAGAGAGAGAGAGCGCGCGCTAGCTTTGGCTCTTCTATTTATATGTTTATCTCTCCCTGGGCCTGTCCTATGTAAATTGGGCCAGCCAGGAGTGTTGTTTGTTTTACCTGAGGTCCTCACTCTGGTCCTCGGACCTTCTTTTGTTTTATTTTCGTGGGCTTTTCTCTTCCTTGTCTTTTAGCCACCGCCATTTTGGACTCCTTTTCCCTATTCTACCTACTAACGCCACCTAGTAGATCTAGAATAGTCAGGTCCCTACACAAGGGGCTGGAGACTGTAAGCAGTGATGGGTGTTTTACCAAGGTTCAAAACGATCATTTTTCTAAAAGGAGCTTTCATGATCACTCGGATGAGAAGCTGATGTTCAGGCCACAGATAGTGAAGCTTTGTCTTCTACAAAGTAATCTTTGAATATGTCACAGTTTAGCATTTTAGACCTGTAGCCCTGTGAAACACATATCTATTAAACCTCAATGAGAAGAATATCACTTTAGAAAATCTGTTCTGAGACTTAACAGAACTTTAGTTAACTGTAAGTTCATGTTTACTTGGACACATTTTCTCCCTGAAAAAAAGAGAGTGATTCAAATAGCTAAGAAACTCAAATAACCCAGATTTTTTTTTTTTTTTAACATATCTACTCTTCTATTATAAGGGTCATGGAAAGTCAGCTATTGTAAACATATTCAACAAAATTGCCTCCAAAGTGTGTCACAAGATGAATAGAAATGTAGTCTAGTTTCTACACCTTCTACTTTAATAGAAGTACACAGTTGTTGTCATTGCTTATAAAAATAACTGGAAATATAGAAATGCCTTCAGAATCCTGGAGGAAAGATAAACTGATAATCAATGTTAGTGAAAAACAGATTAGATTGTAATTTTTTTTAATTTTATTTTTAAACTTTACATAATTGTATTAGTTTTGCAAATATCAAAATGAATCCATCACAGGTATACATGTGCTCCCCATCCTGAACCCTCCTCCCTCCTCCTTCCCCATACCATCCCTCTGGGTCGTCCCACTGCACTAGCCCCAAGCATCCAGTATCGTGCATTGAACCTGGACTGGCATCTCGTTTGATACATGATATTTTACATGTTTCAATGCCATTTTCCCAAATCTTCCCACCCTCTCCCTCTCCCACAGAGTCCATAAGACTGTTCCATACATCAGCGTCACTTTTGCTGTCTCGTACACAGGGTTATTGTTATCATCTTTCTGAATTCCATATATATGCGTTAGTATACTGTATTGGTGTTTTTCCTTCTGGCTTACTTCACTCTGTATAATAGGCTCCAGTTTCATCCACCTCATTAGAACTGTTTCAAATGTATTCTTTTTAATGGCTGAGTAATACTCCATTGTGTATATGTACCACAGCTTTCTTATCCATTCATCTGCTGATGGACATCTAGGTTGCTTCCATGTCCTGGCTATTATAAACAGTGCTGCGATGAACATTGGGGTACACGTGTCTCTTTCCCTTCTGGTTTCCTCAGTGTGTATGCCCAGCAGTGGGATTGCTGGATCATAAGGCAGTTCTATTTCCAGTTTTTTAAGGAATCTCCACACTGTTCTCCATAGTGGCTGTACTAGTTTGCATTCCCACCAACAGTGTAAGAGGGTTCCCTTTTCTCCACACCCTCTCCAACATTTATTATTTGTAGACTTTTGGATCGCAGCCATTCTGACTGGTGTGAAATGGTACCTCATAGTGGTCTTGATTTGCATTTCTCTGATAATGAGTGATGTTGAGCATCTTTTCATGTGTTTGTTAGCCATCTGTATGTCTTCTTTGGAGAAATGTCTATTTAGTTCTTTGGCCCATTTTTTGATTGTAATTTTATTGAAAATATATGTGATAATTCTACTAATTAGCATATTTCATTGACAGACCAATATATCCATTAACCAATTTGAATAAGAGAAGCTAACTATAATTTTTTCTTGTTTGTATTTCATGTTGTCCCCATGGTTTAAATAGGTAGAAGAATACAGTCTAGCTTAAACAATTCATCAAATACAGTATCTTGGATTCCAGGGAGATATGTTATTAGGGCCTTACTGACTAATTTTTTATCAGTTACATAAGCAATGGCTTCTTTTTCCTGCCAGATAGCCTTTGGCAGCTCCATATTAATCACTGTCAGAAGCGGCTTCTTTCTGGGATGCTGTCTTCCTCCCATGGTCATTTATATTTCACGTTCACTGCCTAAGAGGAAAGAAAGACCAAAATGAAAGTAGGTTTAAGAACAAAAATTTATAATTTTAAAGTTTTTCCATGTATGAATAGTTTTAAGAAATAAATATCTTTTCCTGGTGCTTGGAAATTTTCAGATGCTTTGATAATATTCTTTGTAACTTGCAGTAAAGCACTCTTTGGAAGAATTAAATGTTTATCGCATAGATGCTGTTACATCCATTGATGGAATTATAAGAAATTTATCATTTATAATTCAAAAAAGCTGTTACAGCACAGATTGCTTGTAATCATTATAGTGTTTGCCTTTAAATTTAAATATGCAATAATTATCACTAATATCATTATATTATTAGTATAATAAATAATATCTTTTTGTATATTCATTTATTCTAAATACTATATAAAGTATTTTGCATAATTTTTAACACCAATATATTTCTCTCACAAATTTATTTTCAAGCAGCTTTAAAGTTTTTTTTAATCAAACATATACTTTTTTAGACTTTCAGAAGATTATGTTCCTTTTTAAGGTTAAATACTCTAATATCAGCGTGTATGGAAGCTTTCCAACT
>NW_011494861.1:16102039-16105790 GCF_000754665.1 Bison bison bison
ATTTGGGGGTAAGCCAGAATGTTTAAATGTATTGCATTTTTTCAAAAACTGTAACTAGGCACAACTCCTTTGGAAACCAGATTTGCTTTATCTAATAAAGATATGCATACCAGTCAATTCCACTCTTGTTATATATACTTTAGTCAAATTTAAGAACCTGTACACTAGTGGCTTAGTTGGTAAAGAATCTGCCTGCATTGTGGGAGACCTGGGTTTGATCCCTAGGTTGGGAAGATCCCCTGGAGAAGAAAATGGCTACCCACTCAAGTATTCTTGCCTGGAGAATTCCATGGACAGAGGAGCCTGGCGGGACACAGTCCATGAGGTTGCAAAGAGTAGGACACAACAGAGTAATTAACACTTTCACTACTTTTACACTAGAATCATGTTTTAAAATAGGATCATAATTACAGTTTATACTACAGGATCAGTGTTTATAATGATCACACAACTCAAATGCCCATTATTATAATGTCTAAGAGTCTAATATTACAATTGTAATTAGATATCAAAATGGATAAATTGTGGTATATTCGTATCGTGGGACACTATACAGCAATGAAAGGAATGTTTTGCACTACATGCCTGCATGCATGCTAAGTCACTTCAGTCATGTCTTACTCTTTGTGACCCCATGGGCCGTAGCTCACCAGGCTTTTCTTCCCATGGGATTCTCCAGGCAAGAATACCAGGGTGGGTTGCTCTGCCCTCCTCCGGGGGATCTTTTGACCCAGAGATCAAACCTGCATCTCTTACATCTCCTACATTGGCAGACTCTTTATCATTAGCACCACCTGGGAAATTCCTATACTACATGGGCTATTGTGAATGAATCATACAAGCATAAAGTTTAGTAAGAAAGCACATTATTGGTATCATTTGGTATGATTCCATTTAGTATAATTCAATAATGACAAAAGTAAACTCTGTTTTCTTAGGATGCTATGTAGATGGAAAATACAGATAATACCAATGAAGTCAATACAGTTAAAGTCAGGATCATGACCTTCCAGGAGAAACTGGGAGTCATGACTGGGAGGGGACACGTAGGGATCTTCAGGAGTAAACAGTATTCTAGTTCCTAACCTGTTTATATTCCTTAATCATTTATTCTATAAAGTATAATCTTAACTTTTATGTATTTTTCTGTGTGCTACATTTAAAAATAATATAAGATTTTAAAATTACAAATAAGTTTCGGGTAAGATTTAACCAATGAACTTAAGAAATGAGAAGCAGAGCTACTTCTTAGTTTTCCTGAACATAAAGATTCTACAAAGTCCGAGGTAACCAAACAGAGGCTTCCTAGTGTCTTTATATGCTTATATAAGTAAACTATTTGTGCCATGATATTATTTAGGAATCTTTCTGCTACATGTGACAACATGAACTCAAAGTAGTTTAAATTTAAAAGGAAATGTATTGGCTCACATAACTGGGAAGTCCAGAGCAGAGATGATTTTGATATGCTTGATATTCCAGAGTTCATATTTTGTTATCAGAAATCTGCATCTCTGTATCTCTGTTGTGCTTAGAGTTTATTGCCTTAACTTATAAAGGCAGGGCACAAAGTAGGCAGTTTGCAAGTTGGCCTGGCTTCATACTTTTCAGTTTTACAGCTTCATTTAGAAGGCATCATGTTTATCTTTTGCTATAGCTTCTGCACTTAAAACAAACAAGCAAGCAAAAACCCTGGAGGATTCTGGCTGGCCTGCCCTTGGGGGTCTGCCATTCTTGAGTTGGTTATTGAGGTCAGGAAGTTCAAGTGTTCTGATAGGCCTGGCCTAGGTCTTAAGTTCACCTCTGTGCTGGTAATGATCTGGATCAACTCTTCCTGAAAAATGAAATGGTGTTCCTGTAAGAAAGGAGCTTTTGACATCCGATGATAGGAAGGTAGAATACTAGACAGATATATCCCATTATCTTACAGTGATTCTTTGATATAAGAGTTTGAGTTTATTTTTAATAAGCCCTTCTTTACTTCCAAATCACCTTTTCCTTATAAACCTAAGAGATTTTTCCTGTTCTCTGTTAATTTTTGCATCAGTGCTTCAAGAGTCATTCCTCAGCATCTTCTCCCTGTGTCCTGTAAATACAATCAAGGCATTTTGCCTTAAGAAAAAAAATCCTCTTTTGATCCTCCCATTTAGCTCTCTCAGATTTCTTTGTCCTTTCAAATCCGAATTCCTTCAAAGGATTATAAAAACCACAGCTATGAATTTAAATTGTGGGTTAATACCTTTCAAGTTACATGACCTTGGGGAAGTTCCCTGAGATTGAAGAATCAGTTTCTTCATTTATAATATAAAGTGAAAATAATATTATCATCGTCCTGGGTTTCTATGAATGTTGAATACCATGCATTACAAGTGTAGTTTTATTTTGTATCTGGCATAAAAAGAGTATAGCCATGGGGTTAAGTCCAGACTTTATGTAATAGATGTATGCTGCTGCTAAGTCGCTTCAGTCGTGTCCGACTCTGTGTGACCCCATAGACGGCAGCCTACCAGGCCCCCTGTCCCTGGGATTCTCCAGGCAAGAACACTGGAGTGGCTGGCCATTTCCTTCTCCAATGCATGAAAGTGAAAAGTGAAAGTGAAGGCACTCAGTCGTGTCTGACTCTGTGCGACCCCATAGACAGCAGCCCACCAGGCTCGCCCATCCATGGGATTTTCCAGGCAAGAGTAGTGGAGTGGGGTGCCATTGCCTTCTCCAATAGATGTATAGTTATTGGCAAATCACTTAACTTCCTTGAACCTCGCTAGTCTAATATTTAAAATGTGGAACTTATACCTACTTTTGTGAGGTTTAATGGGGTCATGAATGAATGAATGTAACAATGCTGTTCTTTCTAAAACTAATAATTATTTGCCCAGCCAGTTTTCTTTTGGACCCTAGTTTATATCGAGCACGCAAAGCAAACTAATAGGTGGAACAGCATGTTTTAAGACTTACAAATAGCCATTAAATTTAAATGTATTTGGCATGTATTTGATTTAAAAGGAAAATAAACACTCAGAAGTTTTCATCTATTTGCTTTTCAACTTGTAAACAGAAAATGAAAACTCATTAATTTATGATTGTCAGAATAGTCTCTAACATTCACCTTTGTTGAAGAAAACAAAAAAATCAGTGGAATATTCATTAACTTCATGGGAAAAAGGTAGATTGACTACAAAAAGACATGAAAACACATAATGTGAAATAAAAACTTAGTTTTATCCTAAACAGTTATTTAAGATTTTCAACATATAATTTTACTTCAAAAAAATCTTGATGTATGTCACTTCAGGTGAGTCTTAAAGACTTTTGAAATACTTAGCATGCTTTGTTTTGTGGTTGATCGCAGAGAGAAGCAGGAGTTCCTAGGTGGCACAGTGGTAAAGAATCGCCTGCCAGTGCAGGAGACACAAGTGACATGAGTTCGATCCCTGGGTTGGGAAGATCGTCTGAGTAGGAAATGGCAGCCCACTCCAGTATTCTTGCCTGGAGAATTCCAGGGACAGAGGAGCCTGGTGGACTGTACAGTCCATGGGGTCACAGAGAGTCGGACATAACTGAGCACATAGAGAGAAGCAGTGAAGCTTAAAGACTGGCTCCATTCAGTGATAACCTCTATTAGTACAGATGGCACATCATTATCAGCATTTGTTAATAAACAGTGATTATGTCATGCTTGATTCTCAGATTGTGCACATGAGGCAGGTATTTAGTTTTGTATTTCATAGAGCTGTGGATGACATTGTGATAT
>NW_011494861.1:16105890-16108354 GCF_000754665.1 Bison bison bison
AAACGTTTTGATATAAGCTTTTAATATTTATCTTATCATTTCCTCAGTAAAGCAATATTGTTTCCATGACAAAGCTCCTGTACACAGCAAAGATGGGTATTCACTACTAGAGACACACTGTGCTCCAATTTCTAATATCTGATTTTAAAATATATTGTTCAATGATTTATTTTTATTTTAAGTTAGACAAATCAACTACATATCAATGATAAATTAGATTGTCTAGTTCAGTGAAATCACTGTAATAAGTTAAATGCTTCACTGGTGGCTTAGCAGTAAAGGATCCACATGCAAAGCAGGAGATGCAGGTTCGATCCCTGGGTCAGGAAGATTCCCTGGAGAAGGAAATGGCAACCCACTCCAGTATTCTTGCCTGGAAAGTCCTATGGACAGAGGAGCTTAGCAGGCTACAGTTCATGGGGTCGCAAAGGAGTCTGACACAACTTAGCAACTAAACGACAACAACAGTAAGTTAAAGAGTCATTTTAATGCTTTTTTAAAAACAGATGCCCCAATGCTACTTAGTGGGGGAACCCACTCTTACAGTAAAATGAAGTTTGCTAGTGCAGCTCCAGATTGATTTTCAGATCTTGACTGATTTTTAAAATGAAACACGATATAAGCTAAATGGCTTCCCTGGTGGCTCAGGGGATAAAGTGTCTGCCTACAATGTGGGAGACCCGGCTTCGATCACTGGGTCAGGAAGATCCTCTGGAGAAGGAAATGGCAAACCACTCTAGTACTCTTGCCTGGAATATCCCATGGACTGAGAAGCCTGGTAGGCTATAGTCCATGGGGTCATAAAGAGTCGGACATGACTGAGTGACTTCACTTTCATAAGCTAAATAGCCAATACAAAATACAGATAACACAAAAATTTCTTACATTTATCATTTACTATAATATTGAAATCCAGTACTAATATAGTTACATTTGGGACGGGCGGGTCATGGTGGAGAGATTTGACAGAATGTGGTCCACTGGAGAAGGGAATGGCAAACCACTTCAGTACTCTTGGCTTGAGAACCCCATGAACAGTATGAAAAGGCAAAATGATAGGATACTGAAAGAGAAACTCCCCAGGTCAGAAGGTGCCCAATATGCTACTGGAGATCAATGGAGAAATAACTCCAGAAAGAATGAAGGGATGGAGCCAAAGCAAAAACAATACCCAGCTGTGGATGTGACTGGTGATAGAAGCAAGGTCCGATGCTGTAAAGAGCAGTATTTCATAGGAACCTGGAATGTAAGGTCCATGAATCAAGGCAAATGGGAAGTGGTCAAACAAGAGATGGCAAGAGTGAATGTCGACATTATAGGAATCAGCGAACTGAAATGGACTGGAATGGGTGAATTTAACTCAGATGACCATTATATCTACTACTGTGGGCAGGAATCCCTCAGAAGAAATGGAGTGGCCATCATGGTCCACAAAAGAGTCCGAAATGCAGTACTTGGATGCAATCTCAAAAACGACAGAATGATATCTGTTCATTTCCAAGGCAAACCATTCAATATCACAGTAATCCAAGTCTATGCCCCAACCAGTAATGCTGAAGAAGCTGAAGTTGAACGGTCCTATGAAGACCTACAAGACCTTTTAGAACTAACACCCAAAAAATATGTCCTTTTCATTATAGGGGACTGGAATGCAAAAGTAGGAAGTCAAGAAACACCTGGAGTAACAGGCAAATTTGGCCTTGGAATATGGAATGAAGCAGGGCAAAGGTAATAGAGTTTTGCCAAGAAAATGCACTGGTCATAACAAACACCCTCTTCTAACAACACAAGAGAAGACTCTGCACATGGACATCACCAGATGGTCAACACCAAAATCAGATTGATTATATTCTTTGCAGCCAAAGATGGAGAAGCTCTATACAGTCAGCAAAAACAAGACCAGGAGCTGACTGTGGCTCAGACCATGAACTCCTTCTTGCCAAATTCAGACTTAAATTGAAGAAAGTAGGGAAAACCACTAAACCATTCATGTATGACCTAAATCAAATCCCTTATGATTATACAGTGGAAGTGAGAAATAGATTTAAGGGCCTAGATCTGATAAATAGAGTGCCTGATGAACTATGGATTGAGGTTCATGACATTGTAGAGGAGACAGGGATCAAGACCATTCCCATAGAAAAGAAATGCAAAAAAGCAAAATGGCTGTCTGGGGAGGCCTTACAAATAGCTGTGAAAAGAAGAGAAGCGCAAAGCAAAGGAGAAAAGGAAAGATACAAACATCTGAATGCAGAGTTCCAAAGAATAGCAAGAAGAGATAAGAAAGCCTTCTTCAGCGATCAGTGCAAAGAAATAGAGGAAAACAACAGAATGGAAAAGACTAGGGATCTCTTCAAGAAAATCAGAGATACCAAAGGAACATTTCATGCAAAGATGGGCTCAATAAAGGACAGAAATGGTATGGACCTAACAGAAGCAGAAGATATTAAGAAGAGATGGCAAG
>NW_011494861.1:16108454-16151739 GCF_000754665.1 Bison bison bison
GCAGTGGCCACAGGACTGGAAAAGGTCAGTTTTCATTCCAATCCCAAAGAAAGGCAATGCCAAAGAATGCTCAAACTACCGCAGAATTGCACTCATCTCACACGCTAGTAAAGTAGTGCTCAAAATTCTCCAAGCCAGGCTTCAGCAATATGTGAACCGTGAACTTCCTGATGTTCAAGCTGGTTTTAGAAAAGGCAGAGGAGCCAGAGATCAAATTGCCAACATCCGCTAGATCATAGAAAACGCAAGAGAGTTCCAGAAAAGCATCTATTTCTGCTTTATTGACTATGCCAAAGCTTTTGACTGTGTGTATCACAATCAACTGTGGAAAATTCTGAAAGAGATGGGAATACCAGACCACCTGATCTGCCTCTTGAGAAATTTGTATGCAGGTTAGGAAGCAACAATTAGAACTGGACATGGAACCACAGACTGGTTCCAAATAGGAAAAGGAGTTCATCAAGGCTGTATATTGTCACCCTGTTTATTTAACCTATATGCAGAGTGCATCATGAGAAACGCTGGACTGGAAGAAACACAAGCTGGAATCAAGATTGCCGGGAGAAATATCAATAACCTCAGATATGCAGATGATACCACCCTTATGGCAGAAAGTGAAGAGGAACTCAAAAGCCTCTTGATGAAAGTGAAAGCGGAGAATGAAAAAGTTGGCTTAAAGCTCAACATTCAGAAAACGAAGATCATGGCATCTGGTCCCACCACTTCATGGGAAATAGATGGGGAAACAGTGGAAACAGTGTCAGACTTTATTTTGGAGGGCTCCAAAATCACTGCAGATGGTGACTGCAGCCATGAAATTAAAAGATGCTTACTCCTTGGAAGGAAAGTTATGACCAACCTAGATAGCATATTCAAAAGCAGAGACATTACTTTGCCAACAAAGGTTCATCTAGTCAAGGCTATGGTTTTTCCTGTGGTCGTGTATGGATGTGAGAGTTGGACTGTGAAGAAGGCTGAGCACTGAAGAATTGATGCTTTTGAACTGTGGTGTTGGAGAAGACTCTTGAGAGTCCCTTGGACTGCAAGGAGATCCAACCAGTCCATTCTGAAGGAGATCAGCCCTGGGATTTCTTTGGAAGGAATGATGCTGAAGCTGAAACTCCAGTACTTTGGCCACCTCATGAGAAGAGTTGACTCATTGGAAAAGACTGTGATGCTGGGAGGGATTGGGGGCAGGAGGAGAAGGGGACAACAGTGGATGAGATGGCTGGATGGCATCACTGACTCGATGGACATGAGTCTGGGTGAACTCTGGGAGTTGGTGATGGACAGGGAGGCCTGGCGTGCTGCGATTCATGGGGTTGCAAAGGGTTGGACACAACTGAGCCACTGATCTGATCTGATCTGATCTGCTTCGACTTTCACACTGATCCTTTTCTACATTTTTGCTGACTTTTACCTTCACAGTTGCCAACTGATTGACCTGTGTGAGTGACATGCCTTCATTGATAAAGGCAGATTTATTCAGTTTTATTAAAATTATCTTAAATAAATATCAACTACTTGGGATTTATTTAGCTCTCTGTGCTAAGAGCTTTGGGGGATACAAAGTTACAGCAGTACCCAGCAGTTTAGTGAGTGAGAGTGAAAGTCACTCAGTCGTGTCCAACTCTTTGTGACCCCATGGACTATACAGTCCTTGGAATTCTCCAGGCCAGAATACTGAAGTGGGTAGCCGTTTCCTTCTCCAGGGGATCTTCCCAACCTAGGAATGGAATGTAGGTCTCCCGAATTGCAGGTGGATTCTTTACCAGCTGACCCACAAGGGGAGCCCCTCTTGCTCATCATGGGATATAAATATGCATACCTGAGGGTACGTGCAGGTTTTTACATTCGCAAGGGGCTGAGTGCACAATAATAGTGGTTAATTTTCATGTGTCACTTATATATCGGGGAAGGTCTAAGAGCTATACATCTATCTCATTCAGTCCTCAGAACGAAGTAGATGGTCACGATCCCTGCTTTACAGAAGAGGAATTTGACACCTGGGGAGGTAGCATGCCCAAGGTCACAACTAGGATTGGTATTTGAACCTAAGTCATCTGAATCCAGCAGTTAGTAGGGGCATAGAAATTACTACATGCCACAAAGAGCTTTGGAATTAAGACGAAGTTAGAAATGATCTCATCAGCTAAAGTGAATAACAGAGATTTTATGTTCCAAGTGCCATATATGATCAGCCTTAAAAGAAAGTAACATTTCAAAGACACAGCTGTGCTGTATAATAAACCCCAACCCAGACATTACCCTGAGCTTGTGTGCCTTAATTCCTAGGGGAGCCTGGACACTGTAGGCTCTCACTGTTTTTGTAATAAAAAGGGTGAGGAACAGAAAGGGGGCATTCTTTTCATGGATCATTCTTCCCAGTGATACATAAGAACTGCTCTTATTTATATGAAAAGAAACACATTTTGCCACTTCCTTTGTGAGAGCATATATTTCTGGAAACCATTTTAACAGTAGAAAGCACTTTAGTAGTAATTTCCTTTCTATTGATTTAATCTCTTTTAGCTTCATATACCTTTATCCAGATTATTCAAGAGATCCCTGCCTCTATTTTCTCAACGTTTAAAAAACTCTCTAAAACCTGTAGTAGCTTTCAGTTGCTGCCAAATTATAAAGACCTTTTGGTTACTCTTGCCTGGAAAATCCCATGGACGGAGGAGCCTGGTGGGCTGCAGTCCATGAGGTCGCGAAGAGTCGGACATGACTGAGCGACTTCACTTTCACTTTTCACTTTCATGCATTGGAGAAGGAAATGGCAACCCACTCCAGTATTCTTGCCTGGAGAATCCCAGGGACGGGGGAGCCTGGTGGGCTGCCGTCTATGGGGTTGCACAGAGTTGGACACGAATGAAGTGACTTAACCTTAACCTACCCTAGCTTTATACCTTTATACCTTACCTCTACAATGGGAGTAGTAAATATCTCCTGCATAGTAAGACTGATGAGTGAGTTAAATGAGATTATACATATTAAAAAAAAGAAAAGAAATTTACTTTTGTAATTTTACCTGGATAAAAAGTTTTACCCATTTCATTTTAATTCTTGTGTGTACCTACCTATAAAAGCACTATGATAGTTGTTGATGTGTAAGACAAAGTTTCTGTGTTCAAGGAGGGAAAGACCCCTCCTTGGTCCCCTACCGCATGCCTATGTTGTCCCTCACATACATCTCCTTTATCCTTGCATGCATGCTAGGTTGCTTCAGTCGTGTCTGACTCTATGCGATCTTATGGACTGTAGTCTGCTAGGCTCCTCTGTCCGTGAGATTCTCCATGCAAGAATACTGGAGTGGGTTGCCATACCCTCCTCCAGGGGATCTTCCACACCCAGGGATCAAACCTTTGTTTCTTGTGTCTCCTGAATTGGCAGGAACGTTTTTTACCACTAGCTTTATCCTTACAGCATCCCAAAGTGAGAACCCAAGGTGGAAATCCAGCTCCCCCAGTGTTGCAAGATGCTTTCTAGGAGGGCTACTTTGCTCTACCTAATAGAGATCACTAGGGGAATTGGCAGGGCTTGACCAGAAGAAATCAGATAGTGACAGAGAAGAGGATCTTTGCAGCCCACATTACTGCTTTCAGTGGCATTCAATGAGATTTCCCAGCCCATAGCTCTGTCCATGTGTAGAGCCAAGCCAGTGACCTCATCTGGTCAGAGATACTGGTTGGCAGTCTGTTTGATGTAGATCACCAGTCAATGAGCTATACTGGCCATGGAGCTTGTTCTACTGCTCTGGCCAGGCAGGGAAGCAAATTCACAGGCCCCATACAATTGTTGGTTTAGGCTCCAGTCCTGATCGTCTAGGAAGTTTGGCCAGAGAAACAGAGCAAGCTGCCGATTGCATCTTACAGCCCTGCTCAGAGAGAGAGCGAAGTCAGCAACCTCGCCCAACTGTTGGGCACAGCCTGTCCCACTGTATAAACAGGAAGCCCGAAGGGTCATTCTGGGCAGCCTCAAAGCCTGGCCTTTAGTACCATCAAGCTATGGAGCCCAGCCAGTCTAACCACTGGTGCCACCCTGCCAAGGAACATAGTCTGTGACCGTGCCCATCCAGAGGCGATTACAAAGCCCAGCTAGTGGCCATTTTGACCATGGTGCACAGCCAGCAGCCCCACCCGAAGAAGAGGTTTATCCAGACTTATTATAAGTCTGTTTAGTCTCTCAGCAGAAACACTGGAGGCCAAGGAAGTGTGAGATGATATATTCAACATAGTGAAAGGAAAAGAATATCAACCAAGAATACTAGGCTTGGCAAAGCTGAACTTTGTAAATGAAATAGAGATAAATGTGTTCCCCAACAAACAAAAGTGGAGTGAGTTCCGCATCACTAGTCCTGACTTTCAGAAAAATTAAAGGGCATCATCAAGCTGAAATAAAGGGATGCTGATTTAACATCATAAAAACATGAATTGTAAAAGTCACTTGTAATGATAAATACCCTGAATATCCGTTGAAAGGACTGATGCTGAAGCTCAAGCTCCAATACTTTGGCCACCTGATACAAAGAGCCTACTCCCTGGAAAAGACCCTGATGCTGGGAAAGATTGAAGGCAAAAGGAGGAGAGGGTGGGAGAGAATGAGATGGTTAGATAGCATCACCGACTCAGTGGACATGAATTTGAGCAAACTCTGGGAGATAGTGAAGGACAAGGAAGTATGGCGTGCTGCAGTCCATGGGGTCACAGAGTCGGACATAACTTAGTGACTGAGCAACAACAATGATGAATACGTAGTCAGAGTCAGATTCTCTCATGTATACTGGTAGAAGATAATTCACTTACAGCTCTTTTTAAAAAGTATAAAACAAATACCATAACTATAGTAATTTTTATCACATATTTTAAAAAAAGGATGTAAATTATGACATCAATAAAATGTGAAGTGAGAAGAAACAGTAAGTATGAAGTTTCTTTACACTTTCAAAGTTAAGTTGTTATCAACTTAAAATAGGATGTTATATTTTATATAAGGCTCATATTAACCATAAAGCAAAACCAACAGTAGAGTCACAAAAAATCAAAGCATGCTATTACAAAGAGTCAGCAAACACAAAGAAAGACTGCAAGAGCAGAAGCAAGAGTCAAAGAATTCACAAAGAGAAATACAGTTAACAAAATGTTAATAATGAATCCTTATCTATTAGTATTAATTTAAATGAAAATGAATAAATTATCCCAAAAGACATGGAGTGGCTGATTGGAAAAAGAAGAAAAAAAAGGCAGGATCCAATAATATGCTGCCCAAAGAGACTCACTTTAGCCTTAAGGATACACATAGACTGAGAGTGAAGGGATAGAATTAAAGTATTTTAAACAAATGGTAACCAAAAGAAAGTAGAGGTAGCTATGCTTATATCATACAAAATAGACTTTAAGTTAAAAATGTTCAAAAGAGATAAGGATAAACAAAATTACATAGCTTTAGCTAAATTAATCAAGGGAACACAAATAAATGAGATTATTAAAAAACAGGGGACATTACAACTGATACTACAGAAATATAAAGGATAACAAGAGACTACTTTGAAAAGCAATACACCAACAAATTGGATAGCCTAGGAAAAAAATGAATAAATTTCTAGCATTACGCAAGACTCAAGAATAGAAAGTCTGAATAGATCAGCAGCAAGTAAGGAGACTGAATCAGGAATCAAAACTTCCTCAACAAAGAAAACCCCAGGACCAGATGATTTTAGCTGCATACCACCAAACATTAAAACCAAACATTTAAAGAATTAGTACGAATCCTTCTCAAACTCTTCCCAAAAAATTGGAGAGGAGAAAAAACTCTCAAATTCATTTTAAGAAGGCAAGCTTTACTTTAATATCAAAACCAGAGAAGGTTACTACAAGAAAACTATAAGCCAATATCCCTAATAAATATAGTTCAGAAATTCTCAACAATATACCAGCAAACTGAATTGAACAAAACATTAAAAGGATCATATACCATGTTCAAATGGGGATCATGGAAAAAGCAAGAGAGTTCCAGAAAAACATCTACTTCTGCTTTATTGACCATGCCAAAGCTTTAAACTATGTCTATCACAACAAACTCTGGAAAATTCTTAAAGAGATGGAAATACCAGACCACCTGACCTGTGTCTTGCGAAATCTGTATGCAGGTCAGGAAGCAGCAGTTAGAACTGGACATGAAAAAACAGACTGGTTCTGAATAGGGAAAGGAGTATGTCAAGGCTGTGTATTGTTACCCTGCTTATTTAACTTACTGCAGAATACATCATGAGAAATGCTGGGCTGGATGAAGCACAAGCTGGAATCAAGATTGCTGGGAGAAATATCAATAACCTCAGATATGCAGGTAACACCACCCTTACGGCAGAAAGTGAAGAGGAACTTTAAAGCCTCTTGATGAAAGTGAAAGAGGAGAGTGAAACAGTTGTCTTAAAACTCAAAATTCAGGAAACTATAATCATGGCATCTGGTCCCATCACTTTATGGCGAATCAATGGGGAAACAATGGAAACAGTGACAGACTTTATTTTTTGGGGTTCCAAAGTCACTGCAGATGGTGACTGCAGCCATGAAATTAAAAAACCCTTGCTCCTTGAAAGAAAATCTATGACCAACCTACACAGCATATTAAAAAGCAGAGACATTACTTTGCCAACAAAGGTCCATCTAGTCAAAGCCTTGGTTTTTCCAGTAGTCATGTATGGATGTGAGAGTTGGACTATAAAGAAAGTTGAGTGTTGAAGAATTGATGCCTTTGAACTGTAGTGTTGGAGAAGACTCTTGAGGGTCCCTTGGACTGCAAGGAGATCCAACTAGTCCATCCTAAAGGAAATGAGTCCTGAATATTCATTGGAAGGACTGATGCTGAAGCTGAAACTCCAGTACTTTGGCCATCTGGTGTGAAGAACTGACTCATTAGAAAAGACCCCGATGCTGGAAAAGATTGAGGGCCAGAGGAGAAGGGGACGGCAGAGGATGAGATGGTTGGATGGCATCACCAACTGAATGGACGTGAGTTTGAGTAAACTCTGGGAGTTGGTGATGGCCAGGGAGGCCTGGCGTGCTGCAGTCCATGGGGTCGCAAAGAGTCGGATACGACTGAGCGACTGAACTGAACTGAACTGATGCAAGGATAGGTCAACAAATGGAAATCATAAAAGTTATGTGTCACATTAGTAGAGTGAAAGATAAAAATCATATGATTATTTCAATAGGTGAAGAAAAGCATTTGAGAAAATTCAACATCCGTTCATGAGAAGATCTCTCAACATAATGGATATAGAAGACATGTACCTAAACATAAGGAAGGCTGTATGTGATAAGCCAACAGCTGACATCATACTCACTGGTGATAGGTTGGAAACTTTTCCTCTGGACATACAGGTGGCCATTCTATACATGAAAAGGTGCTCAACATCATTAATCGTTATGTATGTGTATGTGAAAATTGCTCAGTTGTGTCTTGACTCTTTGCAACCCCATGGACTGTAGCCTACCAAGCTCCTTTGTCCATGGGATTTTTCCAGGCAAGAATGCTAGAATGAATTGCCATTTCCTTCTCCAGGGAATCTTTCCAACCCAGGGGTTAAACCCAGGTCTCCCACATTGCAGGCAGACTCTTTATGTTAAGCATTAATGAAGTGCAAATCAAACCACAGTTCTAGCTGTCATCAGAAACACAACAGTTAATAAGTGTTGGTGCGAATATGGAGAAAATGTTTCCCTTGTGCCCTGTGGGTGAGACTGGGAACTGGTTCAGGCCCTGTGGGAAACAGAAGGGAGGTTGCTCACAAAGTGAAAAATAGAACTAACATGTGATCCAGTGATTATACTTCTGAGTATTTATCCAAAGGAAACAAAGAAACAAACTCATAAAGATACCTTCACACCACATTCATTGCAGCATTAGTTACAATAGTGAAGACATAGAGACAGAGATGAGATGGCTGGGTGGCATCACCGACTCGAGGAACGTGAGTTTGAGTGAACTCCGGGAGTTGGTGATGGACAGGGAGGCCTGGCGTGCTGCGATTCATGGGGTCGCAAAGAGTCAGACACGACTGAGTGACTGAACTGAACTGAACTGAAGTGTCTACTGTGTGATGGGTAGATAAGAGAGACTATGGTATACACATAGAGTAGAACAGTATTCAGCCATAAAAAGGAAATCCTTTCATTGTGACAATATGAATGAATCTTAAGGGCTTTATGCTAAGTGAAATAAGTCAGTCAGAGAACGACATGTTTGCTGTCACTTACATGCAGAAACTTTTTTTTAAAAAAGAGAAGTTACAAAAACAGAGTAGGTAGGTAGTTGCCAGGTGTGGGGGATGGAAGAAATGGGTGAGTATGGTGAAAGGGTATAAACTTCCAGTCACTAGATTAATAAGTTCACGGGATGTAAGGTACAGCATGGTAAATACACTTAACAATATTACATATTTGAAAATTGCTCACCACAAAAAAACTCAAAATTCTCACAATAAAAAACAAAAATAATATCTATGTGAGGTGATATGGATATAATTATACACACATTTATATATATGTAGAAATATATAAATCAGAAAAACCCATAATTTTGTGCATCTTAAACTTACACGCTCTTGTACATCAATTACATCTCAATAAAACTGGGGAAAATTTAATGATATAAACTTACATTATATAACATTAAAAACAGAAAAGTTGTAAATACTGGAAATGAATTAATAATTATTTTGCCATATTCTACTGTTGCTTAGACTCTTGAGTCTGTTTATTGTCTGTTTTGTCTGATGGAAATGACATGTAATGATGTGCTTCTCAACTCCAATTTATTTATATTTTCTATATTTGATGAGTTTTGGTAAAATCCAGCCATTGCTAATGCTAGGTTCCTATCTCCCAACTTATTATTAGAATTTTTAATATTATATTTATTTACATTGCAAAATTTTAATTTATTGTTGTTTTTCCTGCCATCATGAAGCCACTAGTGGCTACAAGTAATTATTGTTTATTATTAACAAAATATATTTTTATCATGTATCTTATGTTTTACAGTATCATCAAATCCCATCTCAGCCTTCACTCCCTGTTGTTGACATTTTACTGACATATATTTCATGAACATACATTGTCTTACCCTTCAAAAGCAAAATACCATTATAAGTCTATGTGTGAACTTCCTTTTTTCTCTGTGGTGTAAATGTCCATGAGTATTTGTTGTTTAGCTATATTTTATACATTATTAGGTATTCTCATTTTTTACATCTTTGAGATTTTTACTAAATTTTGAGTGCATACCCTACTTTCTGCTTTAATAATGAATATATTAATTGAAGAGAGAGAAATACCAAGGGAAGCTTTAATTGAAGATGCTAAACAGATCCCATTTCATCTTTAAACTATAAAGAGAAGTTGAATTTCCACTTTCCAAAGGCTTATACATATTTCCCATTACTTTCTTACTCATTTTGTTAGCGAGCCTTTTCTGTTTTCACAGGGATTCATATTGAGTCAGTTTCATGATAAGGCAGTATCTGAGATCCCATAAGAGCTTATTATATCTGACCTTAGTCTTCACAGATAGTCAGTATTGATTCTACCCCAGCTGGACTGATATTTTATAGGTTTAGTCTATGACTTTCATGTGACCCATGAAGTAACTGAAAATCAAAACCTTGACTGTATTGCTGAAGCTAGACCTGAAGGATACTAACTCCAAGGCTATCCAACCTCCCAACAAATCCAGATTTTTTTGTTTTAATAAAGGTTATTAAGGATTTCTTTTTAGGGATCAAGTTCAAAGTTGATATGTATGTGTGAGAGGGACAGTTACATGGGGAAGGTGGAGGAGAGAGAGGGGAAAGGGGGCCAAGAGATAAAAGACAGAGGTGCTTTCAGGGATAGAGGAAGAGAGAATGAGTATGGAATGAATGAATAAGAATGACCTTAAGCTCCATACCTAAAAGCACAGTAGAAATTTACGTCTCTTGTCATTTTTGTGAATAGTTCATTCTGATCTAGCTCATACTCAGCCATCCCTCTGTTTGCACTGTAACTGTAGTGGCATCTAACTCCTCTTTCTACACATCCAGCCTCCCCTACTCCAGAACTTCTGTGTCTATATCAAACTCAAGTTGACTTGCCTATTTCCTCGTCCTTTGGGACAACACTCTACTTTCGCCTCTATATCCAGGGCCTAGAACAGTGCATGATCTCATATGTTCAGAGATTGCATATATGGATGCTGAAGGGCATTTAAACATTTGCTTTAATGGTTGTACCACATTCAAGGAAATAAGATGAGATAGCAGATGGTAAAATATTCAACTAACCATCACTCAGAAAGAAGGAGAGATTAAGTGAATTAATTTCTCCAGGGCTGGTTACAGTTATCTTACTTGCAGCTTTTTTGTATAGCCATTTTAGTAGAGATCTGAGAGAAGACGAAGAGGCTTAGAATGTGGTAATAAGAGAAGTACTGTGACTGTATATGTGCACGTTAGTGTCAACTGAAGCTTCAGTGCAGAATTGGTAAAGGGGTAGAAAATATAGTGTGCTTACCTTCCAGATAACTGCAAATAAACTGAAAGGTGTCTGCTGATTTGAACAGCTGGGGTCAAAGCCAAGCCCCCAACTCATAGATAAAAAAAGATATACGCAAATATTTAGAGAAGCAAAATGACAAGAGCTAACTGTAATTATTTAACTTTAGGAGATTTTAACTAACTCACATATTTCATGGTTTATAGTAGAAAACAGAAGTGGCCCATTTGTGTAGGGACTCCGATAAACAGTTCCATTTCTAAGTGGGTGAATAGAACCCTACTTGATTCAGTTATACAGGCAGGAAGTTAGTCTAACAGATGTGTCAGATACCATAAACAGCCAAGGTCAGACTTTGAAAGAAATGACATTTAAACTAAATGTTTACATAATAGGTACATCCTACAACCTTGAGTAAGGACAACTTTTTCTGTTTGCTTGGTACAGATTCTAGAATATTGAATATGTCCCTCTCTAAATTCTTTCAGCTTTATACTATAATTTAGAGATCTGTTTTTTTGATTTTAGACTTTATTCTGTTAAGATAAAAATATCTCTGGAAAGGTATATCAAATTTTGTCATTTAAATCTTAATGAAAGAAGCTCATAAGCTTCTGAAACAGCTGAAAAATGTTTTTTATAGAGAGAACAATAAGCAACATCAAGAAAATTCTGGGAGGACAATATCATACTACCTATCAAAAATAAAAACTTTCTATCCTTTGGCCCAGCAATCCCTCTTTTGGGAACATTATTGAGAGCGGAAAGCAAATATACACAGCAGTGTATTTAGAATGCTATCTTTTATGTAGGAAAGGGAAAATAAAATAAGTACAATTCTTTTATTTGCATAAATAAACTGACAGGATACACAAGAAATTATTAAGAGTAATTTTGGGATTATGCAGAAGAGGTGGGAGGCAGATACAGGGGTTAGTGGTTAAAAGGATAGAGAGGAGTGGGACTTTTTTTTAACCTACGTATACTTTTACACTGTTTTGATTTTTTGGATATCATCTGACTGTATTACTTATTTTTAAGATGGTTTAATGAGTAAATGAAAGGATGATTAAAATTAACAAAAGAGGGAAATTCATCTCAAATGAGGGAGCTCAAAACTTGGAGCATATATTTTACCTATGTCTCTGCAGAATGCTGGCTCTGAAGAATTTCATTCCCAAGTGACCTTAAACCACTGATCCAGGGGTCTAATAACACGCAGGAATGTTTCTGACATTCTGGTCACATGCACATTCAGTCATGTTCTATATGTGTATGTTTTCCTGTAGATGCCAGAAGAACAAGCATTCTGTGTTTTGGTGAAAATCATGTATGACTATGGTTTACGAGACCTCTACAAAAACAACTTTGAAGATCTTCACTGCAAATTCTATCAGTTGGAGAGACTCATGCAGGTAAATAAATACTAGGAACTTTTATCACTAAGGGATTTGTTAAGTTACAGAAAAATTCTAAAATTAAATAATAATGGTTTATGAAAATCTAGTGGAAAGTTACAGGAAATGTAAATGGATTTGATTTTGACCAATGTCTACAGTGGTCTTAATATCGTAAAATATTTAATTATTTGATGGTTTATAAACTATTTTTATAAAAAAAGTCTTCCATTTAAATATTCAACATTAAGAAACTTCTAAGCGTGAATATGGTGAGTTAAGTTAATGAAGAGGGTTCCCAGTATTATTTGTAAAGAAATGATATTTTCGTAATAAAAACTGAAATACTTAATATTTCTCTCAGTGTTTCCTGGCACCAGTACTATATTTAGGTTTACAAGTAAGGAACACTTTAAAGAGATAGATATTGATCCAATTAAAAACCACATAAAATATTGTAATATAAGCACATATTTTAAATGTTTTTCTCTGTAATTTCTAGATCTCAAACAATGTGTTACTATTTCATAATTTGTATGATTATATGTATGAGAAATAGGTATTCTTTTATATATATATCATAAAATAGATTGTGAGCAAGAGCAAAATTGTTGTCTGGTGCTGTTAAAGGAATTGCTGAGTAGCTTTCAAATTTTACCTGAGGTTGTACGAAAAGAAAGTGAAATCACTCAGTTGTGTCTGACTCTTTGCAACCCTATGGATTGTAGCCTACCTGGCTCCTTCATCCATGGGATTTTCAAGGCAAGAGTACTGGAGTGGGTTGCCATTTCCTTCTCCAGGAGATCTTCCAGACCCAGGGATTGAACCTGGGTCTCTTATATTGTAGGCAGACACTTTACTGTCTGAGCCACCAGGGAAGCTGAGGTTGTACAATAAATCTTAAATTTGTAATGACTCCATGAAGCATGTTTATATGGCTTTCTCTGTATGAAGTATTGGGAACCCAAGAGAAATGTGAAGAAAATACATAAATGAATTGATTCCATAGTTGGGGGAAGTAAAGTGGCTGGGAGGAAGATTAGTGGGATGTGGCGGTAGAGGCTACTGGTAGGAGTTAATGGACATGAGCTGTCAGATCCCTAGTTGTCTAAAGGGGAAGAGAAGCCAAAGTCAGACTGAACAGGAGGAAGGCAGAGAGTTTGCCCTGAGGTTAAGGACAGCTTTATTGAGAGAAGGGAATGCAGAAAGGTATAAGAGCTTAACTGTGAAGAAGAAATAAAGGGGGAGGAGGATGTCAAAAAGAACTGTAAGCACCAACGACACATGGGCACTGAGGGGGAAAAGACCGTGTGGAAGAATCTGCTTATCTATGGACAGTAAGAGCAATAGGCTGTTTTACAGAAATTTAATTCTTCCAAGTAAATGTTTGGTGTTCTTCACTGTTTCACCTTTCATTTACAAAAGTTCATATTTTTTATCAAAGATCAATTATTCTTTAGAGTTTTGAGAGTCAAATAAAAGCACTTGATAAATGAATAGCTAGCTCATGGTATTATGAAGAAACCAAACGCATTTTCTGTTAGCACTTTTTGTTTGTTAATGACTCTTCAATACCCCATTAAAAATACCTAATGGGCACATAGGGGTGTTTTTCAAAAAGCATCTTGTATATGAAAAGAAAACTAAAGTCAGCTTTTATGTATCTTTGCCTTTGTCTTTCAGTTATTGGAATAGCTATGCTAATACTTTTTACTTTGCCTTTCATGCTTTTTAAAAGCATTTACTTGTATACTTTGGGGGGGAAAGACCTAGCATAAAGCTTTTCTTTTTAGGAGACATCCCGTTTCATACATGATATACTACTACATTTTCTATCCTTAATCATTCTTAATATGTTGAAACTAGATTGTTAAAAGTATGATTATCTTTTGGGCTTCAGTACCATAATGTACTGAAGTAATACCATACAACCTAAATGACATTGATATTCAGTGGTCTTCAAAGAAAAGGTGCATTGTTTTCCTGGCTAGTTAGGCGTGAACCCTGAACAGAAATGCTGTGCCTTGACCGTGCAGTCACAGTACTCACTAGACTGCAGGTGTTCTCTCATTGCAGGCGTTTCCCAAGAAACAGGAAGAGTCAAGTGAGCAAGAGCTGATCTTTGTTATTTGTTCATAACAAGTCTGTCTTGTCCTTGGTCACATCCCCAGTTCTCATGTCCTGTCATCACTTCTGTGTAGTTACATAAAATTCAGTGAATATTGTAGTAAATTGAGAGTCATCATAGCCAGCTCGTCATAAATCACAGCTGTGGCAGAAAATAGAGCATCCTCAAGTGTTCCTCCCCCTCAATTTTCCACTTTGACTTTCAGGAGCAGTTACCGGACCTGCACAACCATTTTTCTGATCTGAACCTAGAAGCTCATATGTACGCATCCCAGTGGTTTCTCACTCTTTTCACTGCCAAGTTCCCACTCTGCATGGTCTTCCACATCATTGACTTACTGCTTTCTGAGGTAGAGTGAATCCCATCTCTCATATTTTAGCCAAAATAGAAAATAGTCTCTACTTAAAATGGTTCCAGTTTTCTTCATTTCCTTTTTTCCTTAAAAAAAGAACATTAAGCCAGAAATACTGACCAAAAGGTTCTATTTGAATTTTCAGTCAAGACTACTTTATTATTTGTGAGAAATTAAAATATTAGGCATATATAATTTCTACAAAGTAAAATAAGGTAATGAAATTTGTATCATTACATTCACAATAAGCCTGTATCTGTATAATTATGCATTACTAATATAAAGGATCTTTTAAATTAAATTAATGAAATCAGGATTATTTTTAATGGTAATGTAATTATACTCCAAGAGTGAATATAAATGAAAATTTTATGGTAATTAAATTCTCAAGTCATAAGGTATCTCTTCCTATATGTTATTTGAGACTCTTGCCAGCTAACTGAGAAGTGATAAACTAAAGCTTCTATACCATATTTTTTAGACAGAGTATTTCAGAAATTTGTTTGCCGAATTCCTTAGGTATCTATATTGTTTCTTTTTTATTTGTTTTTAGTTCCATAAGTGGCTGTATTTATTTACTTTATTTTTTTTTAATTTTATAACTAAATACATTTTTATTTTTTTAAATTTTTCTAGTCAATTTATTCAACCTGTTTAAAGAAGATTTCTCTGATATATTTGCTTGGAATGCAAATTACCACCATGGGTTGCTGTCGCTCTGTACATGGTGGGAAAAGGAAAATGGTGTGGGTTTTTCCTCTTTAGCCTACGTATTTTATTTTATTTTTTTAAATTTTTATTTAACTTTACAATATTGTATTGGTTTTGCTATATATCAAAATGAAGCTGCCACAGGTATACATGTGTTCCCCATCCTGAACCCTCCTCCCTCCTCCCTCCCCATACCATCCCTCTGGGTCGTCCCAATGCACCAGCCCCAAGCATCCAGTATCGTGCATCCAACCTGGACTGGCGACTCGTTTCATACATGATATTATACATATTTCAATGCCATTCTCCCAAATCTCCCCACCCTCTCCCTCTCCCACAGAGTCCAAAAGACTGTTCTGTACTTTAAAGATGTAAGTAATGTTACACACACATGTATCATCTACAGCCCATCAAAATGTTTAATAGTCTTTGCAGTGATGAAAAGTTGCTGGATAAGAACTTTTTTATTGAGAGTATAAATATATTTAAAAATATAACTGTCTTAATGTAAAAAGCTGGAGCAATCAAAAATGTAAGCCTAATATAATCTAGACAGTTTTGTATTACAGTATTACATTTTTAGATGAAGCTTTATAACTTCCTTAAAAAAATTCTAACCATTTTAATCACCCCAGAAACTAGAAATTTAATTATAAAAATAAGATTAAAAAGATAAAACATATAATCTTTATAAAGCATAATTGTCATTTTCAAACCTGCTATAGCAGTAACCACGTTATATGCAAACATAGCTGGGTTTTACTCTTCAAAGGTTCTAGGTGGCAGCTGCAGAATATACAAAGGTTGTGGCGCATTTTATAAACACAAGATTTTAAAACATTTGTAATATATTTTGATATAGAAGAGTTGAGTGACTCACTGAGAGTCACAGAATAAATTCTCAAATTCAGAATATTATAACAGCCAAAGAACCTGGTTGATGAAACATTTAATTCTCCTATTTATTTTACTTACAAATTAGTTTCTAAAATGCCTATTTAAATTAAGCCTAAAGGAAGAATGCAAAATTAGGAGCTAAAACCTTATTCAGAGTCAAAATGATGTGATCACAATATACACAAAACAAATTAAACATTTGTGCTAAAAATTCTGCTTTGCTTGATTGTCCAAATTGGTGTGGTAAATAAACAATTCTGGCTCTTTTAATTCAGTTTAATGCTCTTTGAAAGTAAAAGCAAATTCATTGAGTTCTGTAATCTTAAAACAGATTGATACTAAAAGTTAGTTTTGTTAAGTAAATATGCCTATATCTTATTGCAACTGAGCTGAGTTTAGTATTTCATGGTATTTATAAAAATAGAATAGTGGAGGTATGACATTTTAACAGTTTTATCTTTATATATAGTAAGAGCTTGCAGATACTATCATTGTTTCATTTTTGTTGCTGATATTATCTAAATATATAGCAGATTGGTTTGATGGTGTTCATTATAGAAAAGAGAATGAAATTAACATGCTTAATCATACCAGTAAAATTGGATTTCTTGAGTCGGTTTTGGTAGAGTAGTAACACTGGAATAGTGACTTTGTGAAATTGTCTCTTCCTGAATGGTGTGATTCCTAACATTGGAGCTCTGATTTCATAATTCCTCAGGAAGTTTCATCTTGAAGAGACCTGAATTTCTCATATCAGTTACTAAGAAAGTTAGCAATATTTATGGTAGGGTAAAGAAAAGAAAATTTATAAGCCTTCATCAGTTGTCCACTGTGATTCAGAATCATAATCACAGCACTGATGATTAATTAATCTTGATGCTCATTAAAATTAATAAGAGCATCAGGGGTGTTACTGTCTCTTCCCTTAAATGTGTACTCTGCAGCTGTTCAAGGAGGTTGCCTAGCTTTCTAAAATATGGAATTGCTTGTAAACACAGCATTGTGGAAACCAGGGAAATAAATGATAACATTCCTTAACATAGTAAAATAGCCTTTCAAAATAGAGTTTATTGGGAACGATATTGTAGTATGCTTCAGGACATTTGTTCTTTCCACTAACTCATCTTTGTCAGAGGATTAATTTACAAAGGAAATTTTTAGATAAACTTTTATTTCCTGCTTGTCTGTGTTTTCTCTTTGCCCCTTTCCTTCTTGTGGTTAATAAAATATTTATATCAAAGCCATTCTTTCATATGGGATCAAATATTCTAAAAGAAGAAACAGCAACATAGTCTTAATTAGAAACATCCATAGGTATTTCTGTCATATTTTCTCTTTAAAAAAAAAACAATTTAAATATTGATGGTTATGAATTAATATTGAGTTACACGTGGAAGGCTTGGAAATTCTCAGATGGAAAAGTGTGAAGCTTTTGGAATTCTTTATGCTGTACAGCTCTGCAGAGTATTTTGCCCAAAGATCCTATTGCAAAATGAGAAAGACATTGAGCTTATAATTTTACTCTTAGAAAGCATATTGTCATTTCATGTTTTCCTAAGTTAAATGCTTTTAAAGATTTCTTCATTCATCTTAAGATTAAGAACATGAAGTTAAGTAGCAGAAGAGGGAAGAATTTTAGTAGACTTTGTCAATGAATCTGGAATTAGGAAAAACTCTAGTTAATGATGGTTTTATTTAAAATATTGACTTAAAGCTGAATATGTGGTAAATCGGGTCAGTTTCTTTTCTTTGGTGAAGATGGATGGCTACTCGATTTGAAACTGGAGTTGAAAATACGTATTCTTAAATTGAGATGAATGGAAGAATTCTGTAGATTGACGTTTAGCCAATAGTTGAAAAAAAATTAAGAACAAAATCTTCTATGTTTATTATATACCTCTGTTTATATGGAGGGATAAGAAGAAGGCTAAAAGTATTAATATAGTGTAAATACTGTTCTGTTAACCCACCAAGAATAAAACATGGTGATTTTTAGCAAAGCAATCATACTAATGTAACACATACCCAAATTAAAGGAGAACATTGTCTGTATTTCATAAGCCCTCCTTGCCGCCACTCAGTCATTGCTCCTCTGATGAGTAATGTGGTCTTGACTTTCAATACCATAGATTAGTTTTAATTGTTTGAAGTTGGTTTAAGTGGACTCATACAGTATGAACTCTTTTTCATCTCGCTTTTTCATTCATCGTATTGTTTGTGAGATTCATCCTATAATGCCCCTAGGCATTATTTATTTGTTCCATTGTGTGACTATACTACAGTTTATTTATTCTTCCATCCTATTGTTGATGGGCATTTGGGTCATTTCCAGATTAGGGATATTATGAGTAGTGTTGCTGTGAACATTCTTGAACTTGTATTTTGATAAACATGTGTATACACTTCAGTGGGTACACAGCTAGGAGTGAAATTTCTGGGTCAAGACATACGTAAGCTAGGGTTTTTGTAGATGCTACCAAACAGTTTTTCAAAGTATCTTAAACATCGCTTTTTGAGTTGTTTTTATTCAGCAAAAATCTTCCTTGTGAACAGGTGATGCAGATTTTTGTTTCATTTTCTTATGTTTTTATTTTATTTTTTTTAGTGGGCAGGTCCTAGATCAGATTAGTGTTCATGAGCATGAATCAAAATGAAACTCATTTGATGGTTGAAATCATTCACTTAATCTCTAATGCTGCATACAAATAAGAACTAAGAGCTGGATCTAAGACCTGAATCACTTTTGTGCTTATATGAGGGAAGTTACCCTGGTGGGGAAAATCCAGCAATGTATTCAATTACAGAAGAAGCGCTTCTTCTGGGAAGAAGAGACAGCTTAACATTGGAGTTGAGATAGTTGGTTTTTAAGTTAATCCTTCCTGTATCACTTTACCAATATATGTATTAGTTTCTTTCTTTGTGAAATGAAGCTAACAATATCTAGCTCCTGGGTTTATTTTAAGGATTAACGGCAATTATGAATACAAAGTGCCTGGCACTCTGTTTGCTATGTAGTAAGTATCCACTTAGTAGTACTGCCCTCCATTCTGCTCCATCCACCTGTACTATGCTTTTAGTTGCTTCTCCGTTTATTCTATAACTAGCTGACTTCAGGGATTCTTAAGAGGGCTTTAACTAGCTGTTGTTTCTTTCTTACCTTTCTAAACATCTTTGTTTTCCCCTCAATGGAGGTGCTTCTTTGCTAAAACCAAAATTTTAGCCATTGTCCCTAATGGAAGGTTTATTCTGTTTCTTTTTGACTATGGTGATTCAGTTAGTCTTCCAAAAGTGTTTTTTCTTCCATGGTCTTTCAAAAGATATAAGGAAAACAGTGTCTCTTTTAGTCTTGACAAGATAACTGACAGCTGGTGTTTGAAGTTGACTCTTCCCAGATAGTTCAGTTTTTAGAGTATCAAATACTTTCAGATTTATATAGTAACTTGGTATTTCACGAAATTTAAGGAAATCATTGACCCTTCAAATTGGGATATTTTTCCTGCCTCTCCTTTCTTCTTAGGGTGATGAGGAGAAAAAAAAATGACAGTATGGGATATATGATTAAATACCAAAAAGTGTAATCCCCCTTTAAAAGCATTTTTCTGAAGCTGTTATCTGAAGAATAGATTCATTATATATCCTTACTCTTTGCCTCCACCTTCCTCCCTCAAATAGTGATACATTGAGTTTTTAATTGATACATATATATGTGTGTGTGTGTGTGTATATAAAACATTGTGTAAGCTTGACCTAAATCAAATCCCTTACAGTTACACAGTGGACGTGACAAATAGATTCAAGGGATTAGATCTGATAGAGTGCCTGAAGAACTGTGGACAGAGGGTTGTGACATTGAACAGGAGGCAGTGATCAAGACCATCCCCAAGAAAAAGATATGCAAAAAGGCAAAATGGCTCTCTGATGAGGCCTTACAAATAGCTGAGAAAAGAAGAGAAGCTAAAGGCAAGGGAGAAAAGAAAAGATACACGCATCTGAATGCAGAGTTCCAAAGAATAGCAGGGAGAGATAAGAAAGCCTTCCTGAGTGATCAATGAAAAGAAATAGATGAAAACAATAGAATGGGAAAGATGAATGATCTCTTCAAGAAAATTAGAGATACCAAGGGAACATTTCATGCAAAGATGAGCACAATAAAGGACAGAAATGGTATGGATTTAACAGAAGCAGAAATATTAAGAAGAGTTGGCAACAATACATAGAAGAACTATACAAAAAAGATCTTCATGACTCAGATAACCACGATGATGTGATCACTTACCTAGAGACAGACATCCTGGAATGCCAAGTCAAATGGGCCTTAGGAAGCATCACTACAAACAAAGCTAGTGGAGGTGATAGAATTCCAGTTGAGCTATTTCAAATCCTGAAAGATGATTCAGTGAAAGTGCTTCACTCACTATACCAGCAAATTTGGAAAACTCAGTAGTGGCCACAGGACTGGAAAAGATCAGTTTTCATTCCAATCCCAAAGAAAGTCAATGCCAAAGAATGCTCAAACTGCTGCACAATTGCACTCATCTCACATGCTAGCAAAGTAATGCTCAAAATTCCTCAAGCCAAGTTTCAACAATACATGAAGCATGAGATTCCAGATGTTCAAGCTGGTTTTAGAAAAGGCAGAGGAACTAAAGATCAAGTTGCCAACATCTTCTTGATCATCAAAAAAGCAAGAGAGTTCCAGAAAAGCATCTACTTCTGGTTTATTGACTACATCAAAGTCTTTGACTGTGTGGATCACCACAAACTGTGGAAAATTCTGAAAGAGATGGGAATACCAGACCACCTGACCTGCCTCCTGAGAAATCTGTATGCAGGTCAAGAAGCAACGGTTAGAACTGGACATGGAAAAACAGACTGGTTCCAAATTGGGAAAGGAGTATGTCAAAGCTGCATATTGTCACCCTGCTATTTTAATTATATGCAGATTACATCATGTGAAATGCTGGGCTAGATGAAGCACAAGCTGGAATCAAGATTGCCGGAAGAAATATCAATAACCTCAGATATGCAGATGACACCACCCTTATGGCAGAAAGTGAAGAACTGAAGAGCCTCTTGATGAAAGTGAAAGAGGAGAATAAAAAAGTTGGCTTAAAGCTCAACATTCAGAAAACGAAGATCATGGCATCTGGTCCCATCACTTCATGGCAAATAGACGGGGAAACAATGGAACAGTGAGAGACTTTTTTTTTTGGGTGGGGGGAGTTCCAAAATCACTCCAAATGGTGACCGCAGCCATGAAATTAAAAGATGCTGCCCCTTGGAAGAAAAGTTAGGACCAACCTAGACAGCATATTCAAAAGCAGAGACAGTAGTTTGCCAACAAAGGTCCATATAGTCAAAGCTGTGGTTTTTTTCCAGTAGTCATGTATGGATGTGAGAGTTGGACCATAAAGAAAGCTGAGCACTGAAGAATTGATGTTTTTGAACTGTGGTGTTAGAGAAGACTCTTGAGGGTCCCTTGGACTGCAAGGAGGTCAAGCCAGTCCATCCTAAAGGAAATGAGTCCTGAATATTCATTGGAAGGACTGATGCTGAAGATGAAACTCCAATACTTTGGCCACCTGATTCAAAGAACTGACTCATTGGAAAGAACCCTGATACTGGGAAAGATTGAAGGCAGGAGGAGAAAGGTACGACCGAGGATGAGATGGTTGGCTGGCATCACTGACTCGATGGACATGAGTTTGAGTAAATTCCGGGAGTTGGTGATGGACAGGAAGGCCTGGCATGCTGCAGTCTAGCGGGGCAAAGAGTCTGACAGGACTGAGGGACTGAACTGAAGTGAATTGAAGGTTGTATCACTATGTATCACACCATATTAATTTGATACATTTATGTATTGTGGTATGATTACTACAGAAGTACTAATATCTTCAACAAGTAACATGTTGAATTTAAAGCACATTACAAAGAGCTGATATAAGGAAAATTAAGAACAAAAACAAAATTTTCTGAAAATTTTAGTAGTAATTGGTCATGAAATGAAACAAATACTTGGACTAACCAATAAACACTCTATAGGCTACTTTTATGTTTTACTTATCAATAGAAAATCTCAGGACTAGAAAAAGAACTCTCTTTAATATCTTGTTTCTGGGTGCTAATGTCTTTCCCACTTTCTAGGGTCTTTATGGTTCTCACATCAGTTGTCTTACCGCTTTTTCTTGTGTTTTTGTTAATTTTGACATTACATAAAGAGGCAGAAACCTACAGTTAAAAAATGGCGGAACAACTATCTCTACTTCTGTGACTTTGAGAGGAATATTCATTCATTCATTCATTTAACATTTATTTAACGCCTGCTAAATACTTGGTATCATTCAAGTTCACGGATATAACAGTAAAGAAAAAACAGATAAAACTCTTACCCTTACTAATTTTGTTATCTTTATGGAAGAGGCAAGCAATAAACAGATGACTAAGCAGAATTATAGTATATCAGAGGTGTTAAATGCTATGGAGAAAGAGAAAGAAGAGAAATGTGGTGGACCTTAATCAGGGTCTTTTGACTCTTGTAGAGAATTTAGGTTTTAGTGGACCGAGAAACCACTGGAGAGGTTATGTCTTATCCCGAGCACCAGTTGCACTGTTGAAAAAAGATGTGGGAAGAGTTCAAAGAGGGGAGTGGGAGACCAGTTGGAGGCAGTTGTGGTAGTCTCGGTTGTCTGGATTAGCGGCAGTGAGGGTGGTTAAAAGCGGTTGAATTCTGGACAGCTTTCAAAAGTAGAGATAACAGGATGTGCTGATAGAGCATCTGGTGTAAGTTTATTGATTACATGTTTTCATTTGGTGTAGGGGGGAGAGGAAAAGGGTGGCTGATTGTGCAGCCTCTATGCTCCAGGGAGCATCTTGGAGACAGATGATGCTGTGGAGTGAAAGGGAAAGTTACTGCTACATGCTTTGTTCTCAAAGTGCTTGGATTACAGTTCCTCTGCAGTGTTTGTTCTAGAAGCAGGTTTTTGTGCCTCTGGGAATATGTAAGGTCAATGTTTAAATAAGAACTACAGAGTGTGGGATAATTATGAAAGATGATCAATGGGGGAACATACATGTTAAACCTAGTACTTTAAAATACAAGTATAAAAAAAAATAAATAAAATAAAATACAAGAATATATTTACTCCTAAAAATAGAAGTGGTATTTTGCTTCAGTAAAATCAGACTCACAAAGACTTTATATACCTTGAACCTGTTCAGTAACCCACAGTATTTGTGTGTTTAGTTCTCATAATCAGAACAAAGATCACTGACTTTAAGTTGTAGCGTGACATTTTTTTTCCCAGTAAAAATCTTTCAGTTCATCTTGAATTGGAATAGCTAAAGTTACTTCATACTATTTTTGGTTGCAGAAACACTGGTAGAAGTTAAATGTACCTACATGGATTGATTGAATAAAATAAACATAGTCTATTATTTTTATGGGGCTTCCCTGGTAGCTCAGATGGTAAAGCCTCTGCCTATAATGTGGGAGATCCGGGTTCGATCCCTGGGTTGGGAAGATCCCCGGAGAAGGAAATGGCAACCCACTCCAGTATTTTTGCCTGGAAAATCCCATGGACTGAGGAGCCTGGTAGGCTACAGTCCATGGGGTTGCAAAGAGTCGGACACGACTGAGTGACTTCACTTTCACTTTTCACTTTCATTATTTTTATGATTAAATATTCAAAACATACTTACAGAGATAAAAAACAAACTTATGGTTACCAAAGGGGAAAGGTGGTCGGGAGAGGGGTAAATTAGGAGTTTGGGATTAACATGCACCCACTAATATGTATAAAATAGGTAATCAACCAGGACCTACATTATAGCACAGGGAAGTCTAGTCACTTTTCTATATTAACGTGTATGGGAAAAGAATCTGAAAAAGAATAGGTTCATGTGTAACTGAATCACTTTGCTGTACACCTAAAACTAGTACATTGTAAATCAACTATATTCCAGTATGAAATAAAAATTAAAAAAAAAAAATAAGGACTTCCTGGTAGTCCAGTGGCTAAGACTCCACGCTGCCAATGCAGGGGGCCTGGGTTCAGTGCTTGGTCGGGGAACTAGATCCCCCTTGCTACAACCAAAGATCCCACATGTCATAATTAAAGATCCTGAGTGCTGCAACTCAGACCCAGCACAGCCAAATAAACAAACAAAAATTAAAAAGTAATAATAAAGCTTATCAAAAATCATTAAGACATACAGTGAACTCCTGTGTATCTACCTCTCTGGTTAAGAAATAAAACAATACCAACAATATTAGCTTTGTGTATTATTACCTCTTCCTGATCACACACACTCCCTTTTCCCTGTTTCAGAGGGACCATTCAGTGTTTATCATTCTCATGTATGTCTTTGTGTATGCTCTGTATGTATGTATGTGTGTGTGTGTGTGTGTGTGTGTATACATATATCTGAGCAATTTACAATTATTTGGAAAACATTGTACTCACTGGTTTCTCTAGTCCATTTTCAAGATATGTTTTCAAAGGAAAATATGTCTTTATACTCAATTGTTCAGTCACTCTGCTGCTGCTGCTGCTGCTAAGTCACTTCAGTCGTTTCCGACTCTGTGCGACCCCAGAGACGGCAGCCCACCAGGCTCCCCCGTCCCTGGGATTCTCCAGGCAAGAACACTGGAGTGGGTTGCCATTTCCTTTTCCGGGGATCTTCCCAACCCAGGGATTGAACCCAGATCTCCCACATTATAGGCAGAGGCTTTACCATCTGAGCTACCAGGGAAGCCCCATAAAAATAATAGACTATGTTTATTTTATTCAATCAATCCATGTAGGTACATTTAACTTCTACCAGTGTTTCTGCAACCAAAAATAGTATGAAGTAACTTTAGTTATTCCAATTCAAGATGAACTGAAAGATTTTTATTGGGAAAAAAAATGTCACGCTACAACTTAAAGTCAGTGATCTTTGTTCTGATTATGAGAACTAAACACACAAATACTGTGGGTTACTGAACAGGTTCAAGGTATATAAAGTCTTTGTGAGTCTGATTTTACTGAAGCAAAATACCACTTCTATTTTTAGGAGTAAATATATTCTTGTATTTTAAAGAATACAATGCATGAAAGTGAAAAGTGAAAGTGAAGTCGCTCAGTTGTGTCCAACTCTTGGGACCCCATGGACTGCAGCACACCAGGCTTCCCTGTCCACCACCAACTCCCAGAGCTTGCTCAAACTCATGGCCATCGGGTCAGTGATGCCATCCAGCCATCTCATCCTCTGTCGTCCTCTTCTTATCCCACCTTCAATCTTTCCAGCATCAGGGTCTTTTCTAATAAGTCGGTTCTTCTCATCAGGTAGCCAAAGTATTGGAGTTTCAACTTCAGCATCAGTCCTTCCAATGAATATTCAGGACTGATTTCCTTTAGGATTGACTGGTTTGTTCTCCTTGCAGTCCAGGGGACTCTCAAGAGTCTTCTCCAGCAACACAGTTCAAAAGCATCAGTTCTTTGATGCTCAGCCTTCTTTATGGTCCATCTCTCACATCCATAATGAATACTGGAAAAACGACAGCTTTGACTGTATGGACCTTTGTTGGCAAAGTGATGTCTCTGCTTTTGAATATGCTGTCTAGGTTGGTCATAACCTTTCTTCCAAGGAGCAAGCGTCTTTTAATTTCATGGCTGCAGTCACCATCTGCAATGATTGTGGAGCCCAAGAAAATAAAGTCTCTCACTGTTTCCATTGTTTCCCCATCTATTTGCCATGAAATGATGGGACCAGATAGTTTGATCTTCATTTTTGAATGTTCAGTTTTAAGTCAGCTTTTTTACTCTCCTCTATCATCTTCATCAAGAAGCTCTTTAGTTCCTCTTCACTTTCTGCCATAAAGGTGATACTACCTGCATATTTGAGGTTATTGATATTTCTCCCAGAATCAAGCAATCTTGATTCTGGCTTGTTCTTCATCCAGCCTGATATTTCACATGATATACTATGCATATAAGTTAAAAAAGCAGAGTGTCAATATATACAGCTTTGATGTACTCCTTTCCCAATTTAGAACCACTCCATTGTTCCATGGCTGGTTCTAACTGTTGCTTCTTGACTTTACTCAGTTTCATATCCTGACCTCCTAACTCATGTTAACACTTGACTTTCTTTTATCCTGTGATTCTCCATAGCATCAAGAAATTTTCATAAAACTAATATCAGGTCATGTCACTGAAGCAAAACCCTTCAGTGATTTCCCACTAAATAAAGCTCACATTATCTCACTTGGTCTGAAATCGTCCCTTCCTTTCTCCCAGTGGCGTCCCTGGGTCAGTCTTGCCCTTATTCACTATACTTCAACACTGACCACCTTTTAGTTTCTGAAACACTTAAGATCTTTTCAGGTTGAAACATTCATGTAGTCTTTACCTTCTGCCTAGAATGTATTCTTAATCTATGTGCCCACTCCTTCATATCTAAGTTTGAATGTTTCTTCCTCTAAGAAGCTGTCTGAGATCACTCATTCTTAAGTAATGCATCCTTTTACCTTCTCTGGTGGAACCCTGTAAGTTGGTGGTTGTTTATTTATTTATTGTGTATTACTTTTCAAATACCTATTTCTGTCACTGGATTACACATTTCTGAAAAGAGGAGCCATGTCTCTTTTGTGTTTTACTGTATACCTAGTTAACTTGTAGACACACGTGAAATATCTGTTGAAAAAGAGTAGGAATAAAGAATGCGGAAAATTATTTTTACTGTCCTCATGTAGATATTTTTATGATATCCTATGGGCTGAAATATAAGACTTCTTTTGAGTCTTTAAGAAAAAAAATAAGTTAATATATTTAGGAATCCTTTCTCTTTTAGTTAAGATATTTTAAGAAACAGAAACTTAGACATAGTAGCTTAAACACAGTGAAATGTTGTTATTTAGTCGCTCAGTTGAGTCCGCTTTTGTTACCCCATTACTATAGCCCACCAGGATCCTCTGTCCATGGGATTTCCAGGCAAGAGCACTGGAGTGGGTTGCCATTTCCTTCTCCAGGGGATCTTCCTGACCCAGGGATCGAAAACACATCTCCTGCATTAGCATTACCACTGTGTCATCAGGGAATTATTATAAATATAGAGGGAACCCAGAAAAATATGAGCAAATAGACCTCAGGAAGGACACGTGACACACAGACTCCAGCCACTCATCTGTATTGAGGTCTTGCTCTTTATGAATTAGATGTTCTCCCTTTTTTCCTGACCTATATATTTGTACCTTTACTTGTACAGAGCCTAAAACATCTCAGAAAATTCTTCCATCACCTTTCAGCTCTAAGATTAAGCTCTTGGCACTATCTTTATATTTTTAAGATAACACTCTTCAGGGATAATGTAATTGGTCCTGCTCATGTTTCAAATCAGCCTGCGGATTCATGAGTCAGATACATGTGTCTCCTTAGGCTAGTTGTCCATCTCTTGTGCAGTATTCTGTGATGGGGTAGCCATTGGGGAAAGTCACATGACCTACAGCGCACTCAGCAGGTACTCTGCGTGGAAGCAGATTTTCTGAGAAGGGTCATTGGTGGGTCTGGAAAATCAAAATGTTTCTGAGTGTATAAACTTCATGGACTGAAATTATTTAGTGTTAACTGCTTTAAAATTTGGCATTTGATATTTATTAAATAAATATTTACTCTCAAAACTGTATTATCAATCTCAAAATAATATCTCAAAAATGTATTATCCAGCCATAGATATTTATTTAATTAGAATGAGAAGTAGCAGTTTTAATATAGAGTTTAATCTTAAAAATTATGGTCCTCAGAGTTGAAGTGGTAGCAGTATTCCAAATCATTTTCGTGGTTTAGTTTTTCAAACAGGGTTTGAGTAAAGGCAGCATGTAATGTCAGTCTGTATAAATTATTTTCATAATTATGTGCAAAGCAATATGAAACATTTGAATGCTTCCCATTGTCTGAAAGTTGGATTGTGAAGTGTCTTCTAACTAATACAAGTTGCTATTACTCATAACAGTCTGATTTATAAATTATTTAGATTGTACAATAGAGAAGAAACTGTCATATATGTCAACTGGAAGTAGATAGGAAATGAGACCTTCCTTTGGAGAGTAGTTCCTTGTCTTTACCATTCAGTTTTATTCATACCCAGTTTTTACTGATAAACTTTAAGCTTTCCTTTTTAAGTCTCAAAGATTTGAGCATGGCATACTGGCAGACTTTTCTGGAAACTGATTCTGGGCCACACTTTTCTTAAAGTTTTATATCCCTGGTCCTACCGATTCTTACCTTCTCCAAACAAACTGCTGCCCTTCATCTTCATCATATGACTGGCCAACTTAGAAATAGTTTTTTTGATAGACTCATTATTATTGTCCAAATAAACCATCATCTTTGTCTCTCATAAGAAATCCCCATTATCTACTTTCATTTAAAGACTGAGTTCTGTCACTTCTCAACATTAGTTGAGGTCTCTCAGTCCAAGAATCTGTTGCTCTTGTTTCTCAGTTGCTCCTTCTGTGGTCTAGCAGGATTTCATCATGAAATGGCTTCTTCTGATACTCTGGTATTCTTCTCTGTCTTCCCTTTTCAGGTACTTTAGCATCAGCATCCATTATTTGGCATTTTTAACCAAATAATGATTTGACTTTTACATTATTTACCCAGAGCAATTGTATCTAGACATACAGTAATCAGCTACCACTACTGTAATAGCTGATTGCATTAGTTATAAAAGAAGCATAAAAGAACATTCTGGTCTCTTGCTTTTTAGGTTGTCTCATCAGGGTTTTCAGATGCTCTTATTTTCTAAGAAGTCCACTTGACATTTTGCTTCTTATCCATGTCCTGGTAATATATCCCGTTTTGCCCTTCTTTGTGAGAAATACTGCCAGAAAAATTTCCTCAGTTGAACAGAACAGTTTCCTGCATGTTTGACTCGTTGACCTGTTGACCTGTTGCAGCTCAGGCTGTGTCATTATCTGGTAGTTGTTTCTGACTCACAGCACTTAGTGGTCATGGTCTAGTTGTTCTCCACCTTCCCAGTGAAGTAGGTGCATAGTGCTTCGGACTAGTCCTCTTGTTTATGCTAATTGGCAGATAGGCAAGAGTCCATTTTGTCCATAAGAATCTTTACTACCGAGAAAAATTAGTGCATTCTCAGTATTCAGAATCTGTTTTCCTGTAAATCGTTTGAAAGGAATATTTATTAATATTATTATATGACTCTTTGTAAAAAGATGAATGATAGATATTCAGTAGTCCTGATAAAATCTCTAAGTGTTCTTTTTTCTGTTCAGCAGAGGAAAGCACATTATTGTCTCATTGTCTAATAATAAACTTTTAACTTGAAATACAAACAGCTTAAAAATAAGTGACTGGGTTGAAGCTAATAGTGCTAAACACATTCAGAGACAGTGAGCCTATTTTGACATACATAAAATCATCAGGCTTCTGCAAAACAGGTCACCTTTGGTAGATATAACTCTGCCTACTCACCTGTCTCAGAGAAGGCAATGGCACCCCACTCCAGTACACTTGCCTAGAAAATCCCATGGATGGAGGAGCCTGGTAGGCTGCAGTCCATGGGGTCGCACAGAGTCGGACACGACTGAAGCAACTTAGCAGCAGCATTCACCTATGTAGAAATATGATCCAGTTCTTGTCCCAGGTATTATTTTTCTCCCAAAATCAGTTTAGTTGTTTTCTGTTTATGTCCAATAGTGCATTGCCTGGAAATTTTATAAATATTCATTGTTCTGTGAGAATTTTTTTTAATATCAGAAGAGCATGATGACATAGTACAATAGTGAAAGTCTGTTAGCTAATTAATTATAGTACAGACACATAGATTAATGGATTAGAATTGAGAGTTCACAAATATACATTTTTGGGTAGTTGATTTTGACAAGGGTGCCAAGACAATTCAACAAGGAAATAATGTCTTTCCAACAAAGTTGCTGGAATGACTGGATATTGATATATATATATATAGAGAGAAGTTGTACCCCCTGCCTCATATGTCTTTAAGAATTAACTCAAAAAAACCAATCATAGGCCTGAATGTAAGAGTTAAAACTATGAAAGTCTTAGAAGAAAATCTAACTGTAAATCTTCATGACCTTGGATTAGGCAATGGTTTCTTACATATGACATTGAAAGTACAAGCAACAAAAGAATAAAGACAAGAGATTTCATCAAAATTAAAAATTTTTGTGTTTCAAAGGACACTATCAAGAAAGTGGGGAAAAAAACCCAGAGAATGGGAGAGAATATTTGTAAATCCCATGTCTGATAAGGGCTTTGTATCTGGAATACATAAGGAACTCTTGAAACTTAATGAATAAAGGGGTTCAGTTCAGTTCAGTCGCTCAGTTGTGTCCAACTCTTTGTGACCCCATGGACTGCAGCACGCCAGGCTTCCCTGTCCATCACCAACTCCCGGAGCTTGCTCAAATTCATGTCCATTGAGTCAGTGTTGACATTCAAGCATCTCATCCATTTGGCTAAGATCAAGTATAATAAAAGAGCGATAGCCACTTTAAAAGTGGACAGTAGTCATGTGTAGATGTGAAAGTCGAACCATAAAGAAAGCTGAGTGCTGCAGAATTGATGCTTTTGAACTGTGGTGTTGGAGAAGACTTTTGCGAGTCCCTTGGACTTCAAGAAGATCCAACCAGTCCATCCTAAAGGAGATCAGTCCTGAGTGTTCATTGGAAGGACTGATGTTGACACTGAAACTCTAATGCTTTGGCCACCTGATGAAAAGAACTGACTCATTTGAAAAGACCCTGATGCTGGGAAAGATTGAGGGCAGGAGGAGAAGGGGATGACAGAGAATGAGATGGTTGGATGGTATCACCAACTCAATGGACATGAGTTTGGGTAAACTTCGGAAATTGGTGATGGACAGGGAGGCCTGGCGTGCTGCAGTCCATGGGGTCGCAAAGAGTCAGACTCGACTGAGTGACTGAACTGAACTGAAAGAATCTGGATAGACAATTCCCCAAAGAAGATATGCAGATTGTCAATAAGCACATTAAGAGAGCTTTGACATCATGAGTCACCAGGAAAAAGCAAACTAAAAGCACACACTTCATGCTCTCTAGAATAGCTATAATAAAAAAGTTGGACAAAAACCAACATTAGTGAGGATGTGAAGACACTGGAACCCTCATAAATTGTTGATGAGAATGTAAAGTATTATAGTTACTTTGAAAAGCAGTTTGGAAATTACTCAAAAAGTTAAAAATAGAGTTACCATACTACCCAACAGTTCAACTTCTGTATATGCACCCAAAAGAACTAAAAATATAAATTTACAAAAAAAATACCCCCACAAAAAAAAAAAAAACCCTGTGTACTAATGGTCATGTCAACATTATTCGTAATAACTAAAAAGTAGAAACAACACAAATGTCCAATACCTGAATTATGAAGAAACGAAATATGGTATACACATGTCCTGCTGCTAAGTCGCTTCAGTCGCGTCCGACTCTGTGCGACCCCATAGACAGCAGCCTACCAGGCTCCCCTGTCCTTGGGATTCTCCAGGCAAGAACACTGGACTGGGTTGCCATTTCCTTCTCCGGTGTACACATGTAGTAGAATGTTATTCAGCCATAGAAGGCCTGATGTGCTGATACATCCTAGATAAATCTTGAAAATAATGTACTAAGTTAAAGGATCCAGACAGAATGAGCACATATTGTATGATTTCATTTATATGCAAATCCATGGAGACAAAATGTAGATTAGTAGTTGCCAGGAGCTGGGGGAAGAGAGATTGGGTATAAAAGGTTTCTTTTTAGGGTGATGAAATGTTCTGAAATTAGATAATTGAGATAGTTGTACAATCATGTGAATATACTCAAAACTACTGATTTGAATACCTTTAAAGGCTGAATGTTATGGTACTTGAATTATATCTCAAAGAAATAATTTGGAAGAGGGTTGGGGAGAGGTTGTTAATCACACAAATTCTATAGCTCCATCTGAGACTCAAGATTCTTGAAAGTTATGACCCTAGAAATTTATGTATTTAACAAATGTTTCTAGATTTTAAAATTCTCTGAAGTTTAAGGAATGCTCATTTAATACTTTTATGTGCTTGTATATTGAAATGTGTTTGGGCTAAAGGTTATATACTTGTTGATCATTCTAATCGTCAGTAGCAACAATAGTGGAGAGTTATGGGAGAGCTGCCTTCTGTCCCATATGGGAGCTATTGAATGGTTTAGGCACTGTCCTTTTTCTGGAGGTTGAAAAGAGTGAGATGCAGAGGCATGAGAATAGTGCACTTTTTCATTTCTTAGAATTCATTACTTTGGCAAATTCTAGGAAGTAAAATAATAGTCCAAGGTAATGAATTCAGAGAAACACAAAGGTGAAGGGAAATATCCAGCAATGTTTATGTGGTTGCTGTATTTTCAGATTGATTCTAGGGGTGAGAACCTCGTTCTGTTGATTTTCTTCAAGGCTATTTTGGTCATCTGTTACTATGGGCCTATCAACAAAGCCAAGTTGACAGAAAACAGATGTGTATTTTAACAGCTAAACTTCCTCAGAACTGATATCTGGATCAGTTTTGTTTCATGACAGTGCTGCAGCAGGACAAATTATGATTAAAAATAGGCAGGTATTTTATTTCATAAAGGTTTAGGTGGAGAGTAAGATGGAAGCTTTTAAAGTTAGCAGTTGCCAAATAAGGAATGAAATGAGTCTGCATTTTGTTTTCAATGTGGACGATTTGTGAGCCTTATTCAGACTTTCACTTTCACAAAGTCAGAAAATGATATATGATCATTAATAATATGTTTATATATACTAAACTTAAAAATCTCTTTGAAAATCTAAAATTTCTCCTTCTTAAAAAGTTTCAAAGCTTTTTAAAAGTCCGATTCACAAATAACATTTTTTCTTTTTTACAAAGAGAAGTGTGACTTGATACTCAGTTCTTTGTGGTTGATACCAGGCACTCTTACTCTGACGAAGCCTATTTCTTTGTTTAATAGTAGAAATAGTTAACCAAGCTTAAAAGATTCTACACTTACATAAGTGGTTTATTAGAATGGTTTTGTTATATGTTAGCCCAGTAGCATACTGAGACAAATGCACTGATCAGTTAGGGTGTGAGAGCATGACTGTAAATGGCTTTCCCATTTCTTTTTAGGTCATGCTCCTTCAGTACTATTAAATGGCAAACAGGAGTTGTTTATGCCATAACCTGAAGGAGAGGGAATTTTTTTTCTCAAAATATAGAACATCGAATACTTGCTTATACTTGTGTACAAATTGATTCAGATTGAATCCTAAGCCGACATTTACTGAAGTCTGGTTTAGGCCAGTGATAGTAATTGATGATGGAGACAAAGAACTAACAGATATTTTTTTAAGGAGGCAGGTTGAGGTGACTGCATACCAGAAGGACTATTCTATTATGTTGAACCATACATGTATGCCATTTTTGTAAATCAAAAGGCATTCAATATTGACAGTTTCCTGTGGTTCAAGCGAATATTATATCGACACTTGTGATATATTAGGGATGAGCTCCTAAGAAAAGGAAAACCTGATCCAAACTGGAGGGAGGTCCACCGCTCAAGCTCAGTATTGCTGGGCCATAATTGTCACTGTTTGTGTAATGAATGAAGTCGTCTGTGATGTCTCTTTGACATATTTACTGTTTATCATGTGTCTGACAGTTTCACAAACTCAAAGCTTCTGTATAGTTGCATATCATATATTTAAAATTCAGTTTTAAATTTTTTATTTTGCTCCACAGTAGAGCCAGAACTGTTTTAATGTAAATGTTTTTTCCTGAAAATGTTTAAGTAAAAACTGTTTGTCCAAAGAGATGTAGCATATTTGCTTTGGCTTTTCTTTCGCTCACACATAACTCACTGTTACCTCGGATTTGGTGTCTGCAGTTTGGGAAGCACAGTTATATAAATGGGAAGCCACTGAAACTTTTAAATCAGGGTAATGGTATGATGAAATAGATGTTTTCAAAAGGTAATCCTTGGAGAGCCAGAATAGTTGTGTGATGTCAACTGACACATATTCATTGAGAATTCAGCATTAAGAGTGAATGCTGATGTTGAAGATCATGGCTTTTACAGATTTATCCTCTAGTACTTACACCTTTTATCTTTTGCAGTAAACCTACATTTATGAGTATGTGGTGTAATGCCAAATTGTCTAATGGTCCTACATTGTTGTGGACTAACGGGGGAGGGAACACATTATATGTTGTATGCAAAAATTTTAGTTAGATTTTTATAGCCTTTTTTGATATATTTTCTTATATTTGGGGGGACAGGAGTTCATAGAATACATTGGTGTGTTGCATCATTTCAACAGGGTAACTAGATATTTTTAAAGTTGGGTTAGGTTTATAAGAGAGTCTAAATGGATTCAGGAGTTAATTTGCTTTCAAAGGCATTGAAAAAGAGTGAAAAGTAGGCAACTCTCATCCCAAACATGAATGTGAGACAGACTGGTACTTAAAGCAGTTAGGAGGATGCCAGGAAAGCAAAAACAGGGGCAGCATATGCTTCCAAGTTGTTTTGAAGTGAAGCTTTGTCTTTTGTCTCTAGAAAAACAATGAACAGTAAATTCAACATTTAGGGGACCAGAGATACTCACTAAAGGGAAATGTTGTATTCATTCATCCAATCATCCATTTATTTAAAAATATTGAATCTCTAATATATTCCAACACTGCATTAGACCTAACAGATATCATGGTTGATAGAACAGATTTATTTTTCTATCCATGGAGCTAACAGGCTAATGAGCAGACAAATAATAAATAAATATAAAACATATGTGATTACACATTTTGATGAATGCTATAATGGGAAATGCTATAAAGGGAAAGTACAAGCTGCCTCAAGATTTCTGTAATAACTAAACCTATTTTAGATTAGGGTCTCAGGAGTAACCTCTCTGAGTATGTGACATTTAGAGCTGAGATCTGAGAGATGAGCATGAGAATTCTCAGCAATGGGTGGGGAAGGTCCATGTGGGAGGCTTTTGAGTGGGAGAAAATTGAAGAAAGGCAGAACTGGTAGATCACAGAGAGCAGTTGGCCAAGAGGTGGGTGGGCCCAAATGATAACAGAGCTTGGCAGCCATGTCGAGGAGGACCTGGGATTTCATTCCAAGTGCAGGGAGGAGCCAGTGAAGATCTATAAGATGGAATTGTGTGGTCTGATTTAATTGTTTTAGAGATGAGTATGGCTGTGACCAACTAAATCACAACAGTGGCTGCTGTGAATGCATTGAAGGGGAACAAGAAGACCAGGGAGACAGGTTAGGGACTGGTGCCCAGAGAACCTGGTAGTTAGTTGAAAGTGGCAACAGAGGAGATGAAGGGCAGTGGGTGGATTCATACAGAATTCATACAGAAAAGAGGGAATGGTTGTTGTTAAGGGCGTGGTTAAGGATTGGAAGACTTGATGAATTCTTACAACTCAATGAGAAAAGATGAGATAGGGTAGAGTAGGGTTGAACTGAATTGAGAAACGAATGACTACCTAGAGCCAAGAGCATGGTTTTAAGTGAATTTTCATTTTTTTAAAATCATTGTTTGGATCCAAAGAACTTTTATGATTGAAGGGCAAAACTATTTATAAGTTAAACCCTTGAGAAGTATTACTGCTGTGTTTCACTCAGGAAAAATACCTGAGACGATGAAAAACATCACCCTCTTCCCAAAGCATTACATATATAGTTTAAAGATTGAGAAAGGAAAATATTGTGGGAAAATTTCTGATGAGTTCTTGGGTATTTTTTTTTTAACTTCTGAAGACATGACCTCTGGTTTTGACCAACCCCTGCAAGTTTTTGGTTTGGAAAAAGAGATTTAGTGGAATTTAGTCTTACAAATTGGAAGTATCAATAATATATAACCTTCTATATCACTTTTATTTTTGCCTTTAAACTTTCATTTTCATTCTATAACTGTTACAGAAACTGTGCCTATAGAATCTGTTTTCTGTCTTTATAAAAATATAGTCCAGGTGCTTGATGTTTCCAGGAATGAAATAGTATCTGAAGTAATGTCTATTTGCTTGCTGGGTTGCTGGTCAAAGAAGGAAAGGACTCACTCACACTCTGTGTTTGGCTTTTAGCATGCCTCTCAGATTCTTACTGTGTTTTGGGACAATACTTGGGAGCATTTGGAATCAAAGAAAAGAATTATGATGTGGTTTGGTGGCAAAAAATGTAATTCTTTGTGATGTGTTGACAATACCAGAGATTATTGATTAAAATCTCTTTTGAAGATACAGTAATGATTTTATGATCTTAAATTGTATATTAGATTTGTTCTTTTAATAATTTAGTGATTTGAATTTTCCCTTTGAATTTTTATTCTCCCAGAAACCTTTCTTGAGTTGGGAGTTTTTAAGTTAAGAGCTCTATTTTTAAGTTGATTTGCAGTAGACTTTTTACAATGTAGGATACCTCTTTCCTCTTTTGTATCCTCACCCAAGTTTTCATCAGCAAAACTGGATCAAAAGTAACTTCCTCATCTAAAGTGAATCTTCAAAATGAAGTCTTAAATTATCTGTCACTATTATAAAGCTAATTAGAAAATTTGAGTTATTTTAAAAAGATATCAATTTTGACAGCTTTGACCTTTATGACATTTTTTTTATCATTCTTTTCACTGATGCATGGTGCCATCTGCTGTTTGTGGGAAGTACGTTATATTTTGAATCACAAGGCAGAGTAAGTATACAATGTCTAGAAGAAAAATGTAAAAATAAGTGAAATGGAAAAATCCAAGAGTATGACCTGTTTGAAACGTTGAGGCCTGTGATTTGTTTGCTTATTTTTGTGTAAAATCATTTTTAATTAATCTATTTTATTATTTATTAAAATATCATATTAAACTGGTAGAAGCATAGCTTCATAAAAACTGTCTCTTTTTAGAGAATTTGATTAATTCAGATAAGAAAGTTTAAAGCAGCAATTCTACTAACCATGAGATAACTATTATTAACATTTCAAATCACTTTTAAAGTCTGGTTGTCTCTAATAATTAGTTGAATCACAGATTTTATACTCATTGTCTTAATTTTGCTTTGTTGCTCACATCTTAGGTTTCCTTTAAGAGTTTCTCATTTCTTGGTCCAGAGTAAGTGATCGATAAACCTTTGTTTGTTGGTTGACTGAGCTTCACTTGGTTTGTGAAGTGACTACCCTTGGCACCTTTTCCTAGATTCTTCTCCTAGTAATTGGTTTAGAAGCAGTTTAGGACTCGGAGGGAGAAAGACCTGGTTCCCCTAACAGACACTGCTGCTCCCAGGCTGTGCGGCCTCAGACAAAGCTTTTCACTTCTCAGCAACTTTTTCTTCTCTGTAAAAAGAAGATAATACTATTCATCTTTTAGGGTTTTTGGTGAGGATTAAATGAGGCAGTACTTCTTGCATGCCTGGCACAATCCTTTCTTTTCATTAAAATGTTATTATGTTCAAATTCAGTGCGTTTCTTTTTTACCTTATTTTAAAGACACCTTTGTCGGGAGTCAGATTTTGTTATTATAAGATCATAAGCTCCTCCAACTGGAAGGAACTTTAGCAATTGGGTCTCAAATTTTATTATGCATTTGAATCACCTGGTGATCCTGTTTAACTGCTAATTAAAATTCCAGTTCGTAGTTGAGGGATATAGAACCTGAGAGTCTGCACATCTCACTCACTCTTAGGTGATGCTGAACTGCCTCCACCAAGCGCATGTTGTGTATCAAGGCTTTAGAGAGCAGCAAACAAATGAAACCCCTGGCAAAGTTCTCGTGTTTTCTTTTACACAGTTAATCTCCTGTACCAACCATCAGAAGTGCATTTCTTTGCAGGGAAGGAAAGGAATCCAGTCTCTCCAGAAGACATTGCAGACTAATGTCTTAACTCTTCACTCTCAGAAGTAACACTGTTTAGAGAATGACATGCAAGACCTAATCATTTATTGCCTAAGCACTCTAACCTCCAGATACTTGGTTGGAACTAATTCAAAATGCAAGGACAGGTTTTATTTCTATTTGTAACTTGTTACCCATTTAGATTGTCTTTAAAATTTTACAGCATGAAATAATGAAAAGCTAACCAGATTAGTTACAAAAACTCAGAATATAAATTCTTTTTTTTATTTTTTTTAATTTTATTTTATTTAACTTTACAATATTGTATTGGTTTTGCCATATATCAAAATGAATCTGCCACAGGTATACATGTGTTCCCCATTCTGAACCCTCCTCCCTCCTCCCTCCCCATACCATCCTTCTGGGTCGTTCCAGTGCACCAGCCCCAAGCATCCAGTATCGTGCATCGAACCTGGACTGGCAACTCGTTTCATGTATGATATTATACACATTTCAATGCCATTCTCCCAAATCATTCCACCCTCTCCCTCTCCCACAGAGTCCAAAAGACTGCTCTATACATCAGTGTCTCTTTTGCTGTCTCGTATACAGGGTTATTGTTACCATCTTTCTAAATTCCATATATATGTGTTAGTATACTGTATTGGTGGTTTTCTTTCTGGCTTACTTCACTCTGTATAACAGGCTCCAGTTTCATCCACCTCATTAGAACTGATTCTAATTCTATAACTTTTACTTGACTGAAATAAGACTTTTGGGGGGATGCATGGAATACACAGTGCTACTCTCTGGATGTTTGAACTTTGCCCCACACTAATCGACTCTATTTAAACCTGAGTCCTCAGTGCACATATGTGTTCACTGGATCATAGTGTCTGTACATATAGACAGGAAGGGCTTTACTTGTACCCAGGCATAGAGTTGTTCACACCTGAGCAGTCATCCAGCCCAGTCGCACAGTTTCACAGTCCTAAAGGAAATGAAAGTGGGCATAAAATAAATTCAGCTTTGGAACATATGAATTTGGTTTAAAATGTAAAAATTATTGCCTAGAGAATAATTAAATGGGCAGAACCGTTTTTTCCAAATTCAGTTGGAAGTGGAAAACAGCATTGCCCTTTTTGCCTACCTCCCTTGAGGGTGTCTCTAAGAACAACCTCTTTCTTTTTTTAAAGGACATTCTACTTTTACCTAGTGCACCTCACTGCCCTCACAAGCATTGATCTGAGACAACTAAAAGGTCATGAGGGCCGCTAGGAATTGTATAGACAATTTTCATTGTCATTCTGTTTGCACACAAGTAGATATCCCTCTCGGAGAAGGCAATGGCACCCCATTTTCCAGTACTGCCTGGAAAATCCCATGGACGGAGGAGCCTGGTAGGCTACAGTCCATGGGGTCGCTAAGAGTCAGACACGACTGAGCGACTTCACTTTCACTTTTCACTTTCGTGCATTGGAGAAGGAAATGGTGGCCCACTCCAGTGTTCTTGCCTGGAGAATCCCAGGGACGGGGGAGCCTGGTGGGCTGCCGTCTGTGGGGTCACACAGAGTCAGACACGACTGAAGTGACTTAGCAGCAGCAGATATCCCTCTAAAATGAGTGCTCATCCTATTGTTTGGGCTTCCCAGGTGGCGCTAGTGGTAAAGAACCCGCCTTCCAGTGCAGGAGACATAATAGATGCAGGTTTGATTCCTGGGTCGGGAAGATCCCCTGGAGGAGGGCATGGCAACCCACTCCAGTATTCTTGCCTGGAGAATCCCATGGACAGAGGACTCTGGTGGGCCACCATCCAAGGGGTCACAGAGAGTTGGTGCTTCTGTTTAGAGTTTAGTCGGTCCTATTGTTTAGTCTCGAAAAGGAACTTTATACTTTGCTAACTTCTTCAGGTTTTTTAGTTCTCTTTCTTTTCTCAACATTTTTGAGAAATAGACTACAATGCTATTTTGATAAATATTTTTTTTTCCAGTGACTAATCCAGGAAACAAAACAAAGCAAACTGAAACTTTATACACTAGTTCAGTTCAGTTGTTCAGTCGTGTCTGACTCTTTGTGACCCCATGAACCGCAGCACGCCAGGCCTCCCTGTCCATCACCAACTCCTGGACTACTCTTGCCTGGAAAATCCCATGGACGGAGGAGCCTGGTAGGCTACAGTTCATGGGGTTGCTAAGAGTCGGACACAACTGAGCGACTTCACTTTCATTTTTCACTTTCATGCATTGGAGGAGGAAATGGCAACCCACTCCAGTGTTCTTGCCTGGAGAATCCCAGGGACGGGGGAGCCTGGTGGGCTGCCGTCTCTGGGATCGCACAGAGTCGGACACGACTGAAGTGACTTAGCAGCAGCAGCAGCAGCATGTCCATCAAGTCGGTGATGCCATCCAACCATCTCATCCTCTGTCATCCCCTTCTCCTCCTGCCCTCAATCTTTCCCAACTGTTCAAATGAGTCAGCTCTTTGCATCAGGTGGCCAAAGTATTGGAGTTTCAGCATCAACATCAGTCCTAACAATGAACACCCAGGACTGGTTGGATCTCCTTGCAGTCCAACGGACTCTCAAGAGTCTTCTCCAACACCACAGTTCAGAAGCATAAATTCTTCTGTGCTCAGCTTTCTTTATAGGCCACCTCTCACATCCATACATGACCACAGGAAAAACCATAGCCTTGACTAGACGGACCTTTGTTGACAAAGTAATGTCTCTGCTTTTGAATATGCTATCTAGGTTGGTCATAACTTTCTTTTTTTTTTTTTTTATAACTTTCCTTCCAAGGAGTAAGCATCTTTTAATTTCATGGCTGCAATTACCATCTGCAGTGATTTTGGAGCCCAGAAAAATAAAGTCAGCCACTGTTTCCCCATCTATTTCCCATAAAGTGGGGGGACCGGATGCCATGATCTTAGTTTTCTGAATGTTGAACTTTAAGGCAACTTTTTCACTCTCCTCTTTCACTTTCATCAAGAGGCTCTTTAAACCTGCAACCTAAGACTTTTCTTTTTCATGCTTTTCCTGACTGTCTAGCTTTACTTTTATGCATAAACTCACCCGCCATTTACATTTGTAAGATGTCTGGAAACTCCTCCAGTCTCAGAAAAGCTAGATTCTACAGGCATATTCTGTAAATGAGGCTTGGTTCTCAGATGTTGGCCCTGATAATATTGATATATTTTTTGTTACATATCCTAGTGACCCAGAGCTTAAAAGACAGACATATCTCTAGAAATCAATCTATTCTTTATTTGAAACCAGAAATCAGGTGTTTTTATTGTATTTAAAGTTTAAAGAATCACGGATTGTTCACCTTGGAAAATACTCTGTTGGTAATTCAAGCCAAGAGCCCTTATTTAAAAAGAAGGGGACTCGTGTAAGTATGACAGGACAAGCTATAAGATCCATGGCTGATCCTCAAGTTCAATGCAGGAGAAAGCAGTTTGGTTAGGAATTAAATTGAATACTTTGAGTATACTAGACAATTCTTCAAAAGCTGTCTGTACTCTTTGGACCAATGCTACAGTATACTACCTAATTTTTTTTTTTTTTTTAACTAGGAAATGTTATAAAAGCCTTGAAGAGAGTTCGTAGGTAAATAGTGAAACAATTTACAATAGTACATATGAAGACAGATTGAAGGAATTAAGAATATCTAAACTTGAAAAGGGTGCCTTCAGAAGTATCTCAGTGACATGGAAAACTGCAACCAGGTGTTTTCCATTTCCTTTGCAGACAGAACAAAAGGAAGTAAATGTATACTATAGTAAAAGGAGCAGCAGTTAGATGTGAAGCAGACCCACACAATGAAGCCACTAAACACTGCAATAGAAGGGATGTTCAGCTTCCTGGTCGTCTTCCTCAAATTTTCTGGTTATTATCAGTATCTGTTTCCTGTGGTTGAGATTTGACATCTCAAGGCTTGAGTGCAGGCACGTCCAGAGATCGGCCTCAGCCCAGTGACCCTGCACCGTCTAATAGTGACTGTTACAGGCAAGACGGCAGCCTAACGGCAGCAAATTCCCTACATCATCAGTGCAACCAAGCTCTTTTATTAACACGACTTTTAAAAACTGCAACTAGCCATTAAGGAATAAATACTCAAAAACTAAATTAGTCAGCTTCATTATTTTCTAAGAAGCAAAAGCTATAAACATCTCTCTTCTCTATTCATTTTTCAAGTCTATTAATCCTTTGATCTCTTTCTCCTAAAGTACTAGCTATTTATATTTCCTAGTGATCTAAGCTTTTCCTGTTAAGACTGAGTCTTTGATATGATCAATTTGATTGGGAGAAAGGAGAAAAAAATTTTTCGAGGAGTTATACAAGAAGTGTATAGGTCAGCTTTGATCAAAATAGGGAGCAAATTCCTTAAGATCTTGAATAAATGAAATTCCATATATAAATTCTGGGAAGTCCAGTCTTGTAGACTACCATAATAATGTGTTCAGATATGTAGTGCCGAACTGTGTGTCAGGCATTGTTCTAAGTGCTTCGCATTGACTCCTCATAACAGCCCTCTGAGGTAGGTCACTGTTTATGAGGAAACTGAGGCAGAGATAGTTTGTAAGGCACTTCTCTAAGTCAGTCAGTTAGGAGGAATTGAAGGATTGATTCAGACTTAGGAAGGCTAACTCTAGAGTCCATCTCAAACCCCCGATACCCTACTGCCTTTTATGTCTTTCATGAAGCTCAAGTATCTCTTGAACTGATAGTAAGGAAGACGAAGTTCTGGACAGTTGCAGGAGTCAGGGAGAGCAAGCCAGGGTGGAGCACCTGGCCCTGGCCCCACCCCACCAGCTCAGTCTTTGCTTCCTCACACTTTTCGTCTCCACCCTCTGGAATCCCAGGCAGTTCCAGAGTGCACTCTGCCTCTCTGTTTCTCTCAGCCCCTGGGGGTCATGCTGTTGGCTTTCAGTGTCTTCCTCTCAGAACTCCTGACCAGTGTGAGTTTATTCCTCGAAATCTGTTCAAGCATCCACTGCTTTGTGAAGCCTTTCCCAGTTTATGCAACTGGAACTCGAGTTTCTACCTTCGACTCCCTCTGTGTTGTCATGTACCTGCCTCTCTTGCTGTAGTTCTCTTCATTCATTTGACAGCTGTTTATTGAGCACTATTATGTGGTCACTCACGATGGTGCGATCACTCACCTAGAGCCAGACATCCTGGAGTATGAAGTCAAGTGGGCCTTAGAAAGCATCGCGACGAACAAAGCTAGTGGAGGTGATGGAATTCCAGTTGAGCTATTTCAAATCCTGAAAGATGATGCTGTGGAAGTGCTGCACTCAATATGGCAGCAAATTTGGAAAATTCACCAGTGGCCACAGGACTGGAAAATGTCAGTTTTCATTCCAATCCCAAAGAAAGGCAGTGCCAAAGAATGCTCAAACTACCGCACAGTTGCACTCATCTC
>NW_011494861.1:16152318-16152927 GCF_000754665.1 Bison bison bison
TGACTATGCCAAAGCCTTTGACTGTGTGGATCACAAGAAACTGGAAAATTCTGAAAGAGATGGGAATACTAGACCATCTGATCTGCCTCTTGAGAAATTTGTATGCAGGTCAGGAAGCAACAGTTAGAACTGGACATGGAACAACAGACTGGTTCCAAATAGGAAAAGGAGTCCATGAACGTTGTATATTGTCACCCTGCTTATTTAACTTATATGCAGAGTACATCATGAGAAATGCTGGGCTGGAAGAAGCACAAGCTGGAATCAAGATTGCCGGGAGAAATATCAATCACCTCAGGTATGCAGATGATACCACCCTTATGGCAGAAAGTGAAGAGGAACTAAAAAGCCTCTTGATGAAAGTGAAAGTGGAGAGTGAAAAAGCTGGCTTAAAGCTCAACATTCAGAAAACTAAGATCATGGCATCTGGTCCCATCACTTCATGGGAAATAGATGGGAAAACAGTGGAAAGCGTCAGACTTTATTTTGGAGGGCTCCAAAATCACTGCAGATGGTGATTGCAGCCATGAAATTAAAAGACGCTTACTCCTTGGAAGAAAAGTTATGACCAACCTAGATAGCATATTAAAAAGCAGAGACATTACTTTG
>NW_011494861.1:16153027-16154740 GCF_000754665.1 Bison bison bison
AAGGAGATCAGCCCTGGGATTTCTTTGGAAGGAATGATGCTAAAGCTGAAACTCTAGTACTTTGGCCACCTCATGTGAAGAGTTGACTCATTGGAAAAGACTGTGATGCTGGGATGGATTGGGGGCAGGAGGAGAAGGGGACGACAGAGGATGAGATGGCTGCATGGCATCACTGACTCGATGGACATGAGTCTGAGTGAACTCTGGGAGTTGGTGATGGACAGGGAGGCCTGGTGTGCTGTGATTCACGGGGTCACAAAGAGTCAGACACGACTGAGCGGCTGAACTGAACTGATGTGCCAAGTACTGTTCTAAATGGAAAAATCAGTCAGTCCAAACTTCTGAATTAATGAAGCTATCAAAGTTAAGGGGAAAAAAATAGGATTTTGAGCAGTGATTTTATAATGTCTCTTTTAAAAGGGTCCCTTTTAACATAGTGGCTGCTGTTTTAACAATAGACTAGAGGACCAACAGGTAGAAATAGGGAAACCAGAAGGCTATAGCACTAATCCACATCAAGAGGGGATGGTAGCTAGGGATAGAGTGGGAGCAGTAGAGATAGTAAGAAATAGGTGAATTATGGATATATATTGAATGTAGATTCTATAAGATTTCCCGATTGATTGATTGGGGGTTGTGAGAGAAATAGAAGATAATTCTCAAGGTTTTTGTCTGAACAACTGGAAGAATGCAGTTGCATGACAACTGGGGTTGCAAAGATTGGAGGGAAACAGGTTTGTGGGAAAAATAGAGAGTTCAGATTCAGACATGACAGAGAGTCCCAAATGGACATGCAAATAGAGATCTTGAGGTAGCTGGATAAATGAGTCTTGAGTTTAAAGGAGAAAGCAGTAATCAGTACATAGTATGTGTTTAAACAGGATTTGATGGGGTCACCTAGGGAGTGAGTGTCAGTAAAGGAGGATCAAATACGGAAGCTATGGCACCCAGCATTTGATGAGAAAGTATGAAGAATCCTGCAAAGGAGACTGTAGTGGTCAGCTTGGTAGGGGATATTTTCATGCCTTTCTTAGAGCATGCAGTGTTCAAGGGCAGAGCTGTGGCTTATTTCTTTATAGTTCCTAATATAGTTGTTGGTAAGTGTTAGTATATTGAAAGAAGGAATAGCTCTTAGTAGGAATACAACGTGTGACTATAGAGATCTCAGGTGCGTGCTCAGTTGCTTCAGTCCTGTCCAGTTCTTTGTGATTCTATGGACTATAGCCCGTCAGGCTCCTCTGTCCATGGGATTCTCCAGGCAAGAATACTGGAGTGGGTTGCCATGAGATCTCAGGAGAGGGTAGTATTCAGAATGGAAAGCAGGTCCAGTAAAGCTTTCAAAGCCTCACCCAAATAGGTAGGATTTGGAAGCAGGACCTCATTTCCAAAGAGGGGATTAGGAACAATAAGGTCCCTGCCCTAAAAAAGTCTGGAAAATTGAACAAGTTCTCAGGTAAAAATTATAGAACCAGAGGTCAAATAGACAAAGGTAAAAGTTCGGAACAAAGGTAAAATAGACAAAGGTAAAAAGTCAGAACCAGAACTCAATAGGAGATAAAAACTTGCTCTGCACCTCCCAGAGTAATGGAAATAAAAGTAAAAAATAAACAAATGGGACCTAATTAAACTTAAAAGCTTTTGCACAACAAAGGAAACTATAAGCAAGGTGAAAAGACAGCCTTCAGAATGGGAGAAAATAATAGCAAATGAAGC
>NW_011494861.1:16154840-16156883 GCF_000754665.1 Bison bison bison
AGAAATGCAAATCAGAACCACAATGAGGTACCATCTCACACCAGTCAGAATGGCTGCTATCAAAAAGTCTACAAACAATAAATGCTGGAGAGGGTGCGGAGAAAAGGGAACCCTTTTACACTGTTGGTGGGAATGCAAACTATTATAGCCACTATGGAGAACAGTGTGGAGACTCCTTAAAAAACTGGAAATAGAACTGCCATACCACCCAGCAATTCCACTGCTGGGCATACACACCAAGGAAACCAGAATCAATAGAGACACCTGTACCCTGTTGTTCATCGCAGCACTGTTTATAATAGCCAGGACATGGACCCAACCTAGATGTCTAGATGTCCATCTGCAGACGAATGGATAAGAAAGCTGTGGTACATATACACAATGGAGTATTACTCACCCATTAAAAAGAATACATTTGAATCATTTCTAATGAGGTGGATGAAACTGGAGCCTATTATACAGAGTGAAGTAAGTCAGAAAGAAAAACACCAATACAGTATACTAACACATACATATGGAGTTTAGAAAGATGGTAACAATGACCCTATATGCGAGACAGCAAAAGAGACACAGATGTAAAGAACAGTCTTTTGGACTCTGTGGGGTAAGGCAAGGGTGGGATGATTTGAGAGAATAGCATTGAAATGTTTATATTATCCTATGTGAAATAGATCACCAGTCCAGGTTTGATGCATGAGACAGGGTGCTCAGGGCTGGTGCACTGGGATGACCCTGAGGGATGGAATGGGAAGGGAGGTGGGAGGGGGGTTCAGGATGGGGAACATATGTATACCCATGGCTGATTCATGTCAATGTATGGCAAAACCACTACAATATTGTAAAGTAATTAGCCTCCAATTAAAATAGATAAATTAATTTTTTTAAAAAACTTGGTCTTAAGAGAAAGTCAGAGGACATCTATTATAAATGAGACACAAGATGAGATGAGCTAGGGTCAAAGCTATCTTCATGCTCAACCTATTGAATACTGAATTGTAGAAGTCCTTACCTTTCTGTGTGACTGAGACCTTGCACTAAAACCAGTAAGAATCAGTACACTAAGAATCAGTCTTCCAGGGTGGCACTCAGGAAGTGAACTTACCAGACCCCCCGCTTTGTTATTTTTAACCTGTGTTCCCCATTTTATTATTGAAGAATCTTAGAGAGAGGTTGAGACACTTGCCTAAGCTCTGAAACTTTCGGTTTACAGGAGTAATGAATTCTACAGTGAATTTCCAGATTGTTTAATAGGAGTAATTTACTGTGTTTAAATGGGAATGAATTTCACAGAATTAATTTCTGGAATTTCTCCCTATAATTATAGAACTTTTACAACATCTCCTGTATTCTTGGGCTTCCCTGATGGCTCAGCAGGTAAAAAATCCACCTGCAAAGCAGGAGATGCACCAGAGACAGATTCAGTCCCTGAATCAGGAAGATCTCCTGGAGGAGGAAAATGGCAAGCCACTCCATATTCTTACCTATGCCGGGGTCCAGCCCCGGCTGATCCAGGGTATTCAAAGGAGAGACGGCATCGACGAGGATCAGGAAATAACTGCTTAATTAAACATTAATTAAGGGTATAAAGAGTAATAGAATGAGGATAGCTCAGTAGGAAAATTCAGTGGAGAAAAGAGGCCAAGTAGCTTGGTTTACGAGGGAGACCAATAAAACTTCAAGACAAGAAGTTTGCACCACTGACGTAGGCCGCAGGCGTCCTTCCGTTCTCCCGAAGGAGAGGAGACACTGAGGCCTCCCCGGTCGGATCTTAGAAGCCCAGGCATAATTAGTAAGCATGGCAGGTTCCGCGCTCCAGATGGAGACTCAGCCAGAATTTGAGAGAGAGAGCGACATGGGGAGACCAAGTTTCGGTGAACAAGGCCCGCACTTTATTTTACAAAGTAGTTTTTATACCTTAAGTTATGCATAGAGGATAATGGGGGAAGGGGTGGAGTCATGCAAGGACAGCAGTTCCTGGTCCTAATCGAAGCCAGGCTTTCAAACTTATTGTATGCAAAAGTTCAGGTGATTTACATCATCTTC
>NW_011494861.1:16157363-16159886 GCF_000754665.1 Bison bison bison
ACCTATTCAGGCAGGCTAGAGGATTTCCAAAGGAGTTTGTAGGTTGAAACACTGTCACACCCAGGAATTATTAACTGGAGCTGTAAGCTAACTCTTTTTTCAGAGAGAGGTAGTGGGGGACAGCCCCCCGTAAAGTCAGAGGTGTAGGTGAGAGCACAAAGCAGAAAGTAGGCAGACTCTGGTTTGGGGGGTAGATGCTTGAGAATTTCCAGGGGGACTCCTGAGGCTCAATCCCGCCTTTGCGTATGCCGAGCCTCCTTCCTCATGACCTTTGCCACGGGTGGAGTTCCTCACGCGGGCAGTGATAGAATTCCAGTTGAGCTGTTCCAGATCCTGAAAGATGATGCTATGGAAAGTGCTGCACTCAATATGCAATATGCACTCACTATGCAATATGCTGGCTCCCGGCATACCTAGAAAACCCCATGGACAGAGGAGCCTGGGTGGCTATAGTCCATGGGGTTACAAAGAGTTGGACACTCCTGAGCAACTGACACACTCACTGTATTCCTATTGCTTCAGTGTCCTTTATTAGTTAGGTCCCTTTGCTTTATTATAGCTCTTACTTTTAACTTGCTTTTTTGTTGTTCTTTTGTCATTCAGTAGATCTTCAGACCAAACTAACTGAACTAATTCTGTTTTTTCCTAAATGGAAATATCTCCTGCTCACCATGGCAGGTCAATCTGTGATTTCTTGTATCGTGTGTATTTCTTGACGTGAGGCCAGGATTTCTTAGAAAAGAACTTCAGTATAAGTGATTCAACTGTCTGCCTCCTTTAGATATATATCTTTCTTTTGGTCAGTTCTTAATAAAGGAAAAAGCTCCTCATCCATTTTATAGCTGGCATAATTGTGAATGACCTGAATTATATCCTGCTGCTGCTGCTAAGTCGCTTCAGTCATGTCCGACTCTGTGCGACCCCAGAGACGGCAGCCCACCAGGCTCCCCCGTCCCTGGGATTCTCCAGGCAAGAACACTGGAGTGAGTTGCATTTCCTTCTCCAGAATTATATCCTAGAGCAATCAAATGACTATTCTTCATGGTACCTGAAGTCCTCAGTATTTGTTCCATGGTCGCTAATTTCTAACAAAAAATGATACATAAATGATAGTATGATACATAAATCATAGTACTTAATTGAAGTTATACTGGAAGCTCATTTACTTTTTGCTTTCTAAAAAGTGGATAATTATTATGGCTCATGGGTCAGAGGTTGTAGATTTTACATATCCCTGATGTATGAATGGATAAGTAGAAAAGGGAAAATTGTACTTTATTAAGGATGCTGTGGAAAAAATGCTTGACAGGAAACATCATAAAGCTATAGAAAATAGGACCTTTGCCAACTTCTAACTGTTTAGTATTCAAGGAAAATCAGTGCTCATCAGAATATTTTGTTACATTTGAGAATCTGTCATTTCTGTTTTGTTTTGTAAACATTTTTAGTTTTCAAGATTAAGTTTTCATATTGTAGTAAAAAATTACTACTATTTTCAAAAGCATGTGATTGTCTCTTCTAGTAAGGAATGTGATTTCTGGTCAAGCGAATAATATAAATTTATGTTAAAATTTGGGGCACATTTGTAATTGATGAGCAAATGTTGACTTTCATTGGAATTTTTAAAGGAAATGATATTAATAACTTGTTTTCTCTGAAATCTTTTCTATTACTAGTTCCACAAAATTAACTTGCTGAATTTAAATTTTCTTCTTAGTTTTTCATTATGTGCTGTTCTTTTTTCACCATTAATCTGCCAAATTTTATTACTTTAAAATTTTGCTGTTGGCATTTTTATTGTGCTGAACTGAGTTTATTGTATTTCCTGTAGATTCAAAAATAGACAGTTGTATATAGTTTCCTATAAAATAGAATAATACCACCTGTATATAAATATGTACACATATATACATGGAGATAAATCACTGAAGACATTTGTGAAATTGGACAAGTAACTATTTTCAACAATTTTCAAAGTGGCCACTTAATATATTTTTCTACTGACAAAAGATGGGGCATATACATTAGCCTGCAATGTATCCTAATGTTTATGTTTTTATTAATCATTTTATCAGATATGCATCATATCTCTCCTTTATTCCTGCGTTCATTTAAATAAAAAGTCAGATATTTTCCGTTATAAAATTCACCCATGCAAAAGACTGTGAGTTTTTGGTGCATTGTTTTCTATACATTATGTTTTAGTTTCAATTCATATTATATAGAATTATATTTATATTTTATAATGTAGTATGCTTTTTAGAATTTTCCATATATTTATTTTTAAATACATAAAACTTAACTTATCTTGATATTTTAAGCACATGAGTTTTTTTGCTTCAGTTCAGTTGCTCAGTCGTGTCCGATTCTTTGTGATCCCATGAACCGCAGCACACCAGGTCTCCCTGTCCATCACCAACTCCTGGAGTCCACCCAAACCCATGTCCATTGAGTCGGTGATGCCATCCAACCATCTCATCCTTTGTTGTCCCCTTCTCCTCCTGCCCTCAATCTTTCCCAGCA
>NW_011494861.1:16160067-16180219 GCF_000754665.1 Bison bison bison
CTTTATAGTCCACCTCTCACATCCATACATGACCACTGGAAAAACCATAGCCTTGACTAGATGGACCTTTGTTGATGAAGTAATATCTCTGCTTTTTAATATGCTATCTAGGTTGGTCATAACTTTCCTTCCAAGGAGTAAGCGTCTTTTAATTTCATGGCTGCAGTCACCATCTGCAGTGATTTTGTAGCCCCCAAAAATAAAGTCTGACACTGTTTCCACTGTTTCCCCATCTATTTCCCGTGAAGTGATGGGACCAGATGCCATGATCTTAGTTTTCTGACTGTTGAGCTTTAAGCCAACTTTTTCACTCTCCTCTTTCACTTTCATCAAGAGGCTCTTTAGTTCTTCACTTTCTGTCATACGGGTGGTGTCATCTGCATATCTGAGGTGATTGGTATTTCTCCCGGCAATCTTGATTCCAGCTTGTGCTTCCTCCAGCCCAGTGTTTCTCATGATGTACTCTGTGATGTACTCTGCATATAAGTTAAATAAGCAGGGTGACAATATACAGCCTTGACATACTCCTTTTCCTATTTGGAACCAGTCTGTTGTTCCTTGTCCAGTTCTATCTGTTGCTTCCTGACCTTCATACAGATTTCTCAAGAGGTGGATCAGATGGTCTGGTATTCCCATCTCTTTCAGAATTTTCCGCAGTTTATTGTGAACCACACAGTCAAAGGCTTTGGCACAGTCAATAAAGCAGAAATAGATGTTTTTCTGGTTCATGTCCTATTGAAGCCTGGCTTGGAGAATTTTAAGCATTACTTTACTAGCATGTGAGATGAGTGCAATTGTGTGGTAGTTTGAGCATTGTTTAGCACTGCCTTTCTTTGGGATTGGAATGAAAACTGACCTTTTCCAGTCCTGAGGCCACTGCTGAGTTTTCCAAATTTGCTGGCATATTGAGTGCAGCACTTTCACAGCATAATCTTTCAGGATTTGAAAGAGCTCAACTGGAATTCCATCACCTCCACTAGCTTTGTTCATAGTGATGCTTCCTAAGGCCCATTTGACCAGAATCCAAGATGTCTGGCTCTAGGTGAGTGATCACACCATCATGATTATCTGGTTCATGAAGATGTTTTTCGTACAGTTCCTCTGTGTATTCTTGCCACCTCTTCTTAATATCTTCTGCTTCTGTTAGCTCCCTACCATTTGTGTCCTTTATTGAGCCCATCTTTGCATGAAATGTTCCCTTGGTATCTCTAATTTTATTGAAGAGATCTCTAGTCTTTCCCATTCTGTTGTTTTCCTCTATTTCTTTGCATTGATCGCTGAGCAGGCTTTCTTTTTTTTGCATAGTTCAAGTAAAATCTGGTGTATTGATTTACTCATTGTAGAAGCATTGACCCTCTATTCTTAGTGGATTATTACCTACATTAATGTACTTGAAAGGACCATTCAGTAGAGAATTGAATATGTTCCAGTTTTTTATAACACATGATTGGTATTAATAGATTCCAGAGATTATTTAATATCTTCATTTATTTGATCACAAGTTCTAAAAAGCTATACTGAGCTCCATATCAGTGTTATTTTTTAAAGATATATTTGTTGCTTCTATTTCTGCCATCATCTTCAGCTAGTTTCCATATCTCTTAATTAAATAATGCTACAATGCAGCACACAATATTTTCAGTGACATTTAATATCAGGGTTTGACTAAGAACTTTCCACATGTGACCTTTAGAAACATTTTAAATGATATGAAATAGCTATAAGCAGACTCTAAGGCATCTTAAGACGTGCTTGTTAGAGGCATTGTGCTATGGTTCCCACACTTGGCTACATATTATAATTACCTGGCCCCCACTCAGATCAATAAAATTAGACCTGGGAGTGTTAGGAAAGCTCCCCAGGTGATTCTAATGAGCAGTTATCTTGCTAACTTTAGGTAATGCTCTGTTCTCAGTCTGAATTCATGTTAGAGACTCTTGGCAAGTTCTTAAAAATAGAAGTGGGCAGGTTCTAACCTGGGGAAATTGTTATCTGAGGTGGAACTCCTGCATCTGTGGGTCATAAAAGTAGCACAGGTGATTCTAATGAAAATCCTGGCTTGAGAACTACTCATCTAATGACAAAAGAACTGCATCAGAAGGAAACTTAACCATTCCAGTTCTAATTCTGTGAATTAAGATAAATCACCTAACATGTTTGAGGTTCCTTTGTAAAATAGAGGTATTACCATTAGCTTATATAGCACCAGGTATTGTTCCAGTTGAATGAAACAGCGTACTCAGAAGTTCTTTGTGATAAAGCCTCTATGAGAGGGTAGCAATGAGAGCTTACCATGTAGTGGCTTCTGTAAAGTGGTGCATATAGTTTATTTCTAAGTCCTGTGTTGTTTTTGGCAGAAAGAAAGCTACATCTATCTCTGAAGCAGAAAGAAATTTGGGTTCCTTGGCTATCTCCAGGGTATATTACCCTGGTTTTTAAAGTTTGCCCTACATTCTTTATTCAGACCAGGCTACTAGTGGCTCTCGGTCATAGGAGACCAGCAGTGGAGAGGAAGATGGAGCTGCCCCATCTAGAGATTTGAAAAATTTGTGAATTCCTGTAATTAGTAACATTCTTCTCATACCTCCACAGAGACATGGTGGGCAGCCATGGAGTTGTTTACCTGATTTAACTTTTCATTCTCTTTTGCAGTGCTTTCCTCCTGTATCTCTTCCACCTCTACTGTCCCTAGTGTTTAAGCATCACCAACATTTACCCATATACTGAGTGAGGACAGAAGAAAGAGAAAGGGTCTCCAAAGATGAATACACTCATTAGTGGTTTCCCACCATGACACAAACCTCAGGACTTCCGCTATGGAGGGGCAAGATTCACCTGTACAGGGCATTTCCAAAGGTAAATACACTCATTAGTGGTTTCCCACCATGACACAGACCTCAGGACTTCCACTGTGGAGGGGCAAGAGTCGCCTGTGCAGGGCATTCCCTGGTGTGGTAGTCTAGATGCAACTTGCCACTGGATTCATCAATCAAGCAAAATTACATGCAGTTTCTTGAGGCTTTTTAATCCTCTCCACAGTATATTTGACTGAAAATTCTTATTTTGTTTCATTTCTTGACATGACTCTGTGTTGCGATTACTTAAAATATCAGTTCTTACTTATCTCTGAAGACGGTGATTACTCTGTGATTGGTTTTGTTTTCCTGATGCACTATACTATAGTTTTCAGATTTGTAAAGAGATGGTGAACCTTCTGGGACAGAAAAAGATGAACAGTAGCATCCTATAATTTAGTGTTACTATCGAAGAGCTTACTTTTTTAATATTTAAGGAGGAACTGAGTGTAACATGTTTATCTCTTCAAATAACCTGAAAAGGAGGCTCAGCAACCAAAAAAAAAAAATGTAGTTTATATCAAGAAATTTTAGGAAGAAATTAGTTTGAAGAACATTTCATGAATTTTAATTCTCATCAAAGATTTTTCCCTTGATCCTGACAACCCTATTTATGTCATCCATTTATTCAACTAATTCTGAGTACCTGCTCTGTTCCAGGTAGGGTCCTAAGTGATGGAAATATACCAGTAAAGACAGGCAGGTTTCTACCCTCTTGTAACTTACAAGGAAATAGAGACTGGTGAATGAGTGATTACCCATCAACATTCTAAAGGAGATCAGCCCTGGGATTTCTTTGGAAGGAATGATGCTAAAGCTGAAACTCCAGTACTTTGGCCACCTCATGCGAAGAATTGACTCATTGGAAAAGACTGTGATGCTGGGAGGGATTGGGGGCAGGAGGAGAAGGGGACGACAGAGGATGAGATGGCTGGATGGCATCACTGACTCAATGGACGTGAGTCTGAGTGAACTCCGGGAGTTGGTGATGGACAGAGGCCTGGCGTGCTGCGATTCATGGGGTCGCAAAGAGTCGGACACGACTGAGCGACTGATCTGATCTGATCTGAGACTGAATGCTGTGATGTGGAGAGCATAGGTGTTTTGAAAGAGATCTATTGAGGGGTGCCTAACCTAGCAGTGGAAAGCCAGAAACCCTCCCAGAGGAATTGGCATCTAATCCCAGACCTAAACAAGGAGAACAGTAATTACGAGAAGACGGGAGAGTGTTCCAGGTAGAGAAAAACACCATACAGTAAAGTCCAGAGGTTCAGGGCATGGTCTGATATGGGGGAGTATCTTAAAAACCTATTTCTCATCTCCCCATGGCTGTTAGATCACTAAGGAGGGTGGGATATAGGGGGAGTTGGGTACCACCAGTGAAACCCATAACAAGCAGCAGGGGACAGAGTGCCATTCCCTCCTGACATGGTAGATGCGGTAGCAGCCCGTGAGAGCCTTATCAAAGAGGACTTTATAGTCTACCAGTAGGTCTAATGGAGAAGGCAGTGGCACCCCACTCCAGCACTCTTGCCTGAAAAATCCCATGGACGGAGGAGACTGGTGGGCTGCAGTCCATGGGGTCACAAAGAGTCGGACATGACTGAGCGACTTCCCTTTCACTTTTCACTTTTCACTTTCCTGCATTGGAGAAGGAAATGGCAACCCACTCCAGTGTTCTTGCCTGGAGAATGTCAGGGACGGGGAGCCTGGTGGGCTGCCGTCTATGGGGTCGCACAGAGTTGGACACGACTGAAGCGACTTAGCAGCAGCAGCAGTAGGTCTAAAGCTTCTTACTGGGATTACCTAGATTAGCACTGTAAAGGGAATCACGTTTTTCCCTCCTGTTATAGGGAAAAAATCTCAGTTAAGTGTATCTCCTATGTTTCTTCTCTGTGTGTTTCCTTTGCTCGCACACTCCTAACACACTCACATGGAACACTTCTGACACTTTTAGTCTCCCAGTGTGTGGCTGTTTTTTCCCACACCAAGCATTGCCCTGCAACACCACTTGGGTGTCCCACAATTTACTTCAATCCCAACACCATCTACCTGGATATAGTGTCAGGTCCCACAAGTTAAAGTCTTGCTCCCCCAACTCTGTGCTCCCAGCCTACCTCAGATTACAGGTGCAAGTAGTAGCTCCCCCAGGTCACCCACAGTTCTGTCCATTTTGGCTGGACATCAGAGGCTCCCTTAACCCCCTTCTCAAGTTCAATTAATTTGCTAGAGGGGCTCACAGAACTCAGGAGAACATTTACTTACCTTTGCCAGTTTATTGAAGAGTATGATAAAGGATACAAATAACAGCCAGTTGAAGAGATGCATAAGACAAGGTCTGAGGGGGTCCTGAGCACAGTGTCCCCATGGAGTTGGGGTACATTACTCTCCCAGAGCAGATGTGTTCATCAACCTAGGAACTTTCCAAACCCCATACTACTGGGATTTTTATGGAGGATTCATAACATAGGTTTAATTGATCATTAACTTTATTTTCAACCCTGCTCCCTACTTAGGAGGGTGTGAAGTAGACCTGGAAATTCCAAGCTCCAATCTTGGCTTGGTCTTTCAGTGACCAGCCCTCATCCAGGAGCCATCCAGTAACCCACTCACAGTTGCTTCACTAGAACAAAAGACACTTGTATCACTCCGGAAATTACAGAGGTTTCAAGAATCCTGTGTCAGGAACTGGGGTCAAAGACCAAGTAGTACAACAGAGATGCTCCCAGTGTTCTTATCACTTTGGAAATTACAAGCGTTTCTGGAGCTCTGTGCCAGAGGCCAGTATGTATTTCTGTTGTCTCAGAAGCATATATTTAGTGCCGCTCAAGTTGGTATATTAATATATACCTTCAGTAATAAACTGATACACTCTCACATATCTCTTAGCTACTGGTCTTCTGGAACCATGTTTAGTCTGAAGATGCAGTATTAAATATCTCCATTGTTAATTCAGCTAACTTTTAAAATATCTTCTCACTTTAAATTAATAGCTTCAGATTTGAGGAAAGTGTATAGTGTACCATGGTCCTTTCAAACACTGTCTCTGCAGACAGACTGTCTTGAATCCTAGGTTCAATGATTTATGTGTGATCTTGAGTGAATTAATGAACCTTCAGCAGTGTGTTTCAATTTCTACATCACTTTCACATCTATATCCCTCTCATCTCTTACCTTTTTTTAGTTTAAAAGAAAGGTGAAGGTATAGATACAAGAATTCTGATAGAATTCATATATACTTTCTGGCTTCTGGGTGAGTTGGAAGTTATGGAAGTTAGCAGGAGATAGGAGGAAGGAAAGAATCAAGATCAGCTGGTAGTTAGGAATTGGTGAGGATACTTTGTCCTTATGAAGGGCATCAGTAACACCCCTGCAGCATGGGATGGTTGACAGATAACTGTAGCTAGAAGACAACATAATCCAAGGCTCATCATGACTTAAGGGGATTTGAGGAGAACAAAGGGTGATTGCCAGAGTTCATTGCCAATAGGGCATCTTTATAGAAACTACAACATGTTTTCCAAGCCATACTTCTCCTTTTTTTGCCCAGGGACAGTGTTGTCTGTTCACATTTTTATCTCATATTCTTTTCCTATCCTTGGAAGAGGATAACTTATCCATCCTTGTAAACTTAAAAATGCTAGTATATAGTAAACAGTTCTCAGAGTGCCTGGCACACAGATTTGATGAATACTTGTCAAAAAACTGATTTATTTCTCTTATTTTACATGCTTTGTTTTTGAAAGGTTTATTTATTTCAGATGTCACTAACTTCTAAGCGTTCTTCCCAGAGTCACACATAATTAAGGACTCAGACTTGGTAGATATACCACTTTTCAGTCGTTGTTGTTCAGTTGCTCAGTCACGTCTGACTCTTTGTGACCCCATGGACTACAGCACACCAGGCTTCCTGGTCCCTCACTATCTCCCTGAGTTTGCTTAAACTCATGTCCATTGAATCCATGATGCCATCCAACTATCTCATCCTCCTGTAGTCCCCTACTCCTCCTGCCCTCCGTCTTTCCCAGCATCCGGGTCTTTTCCAGTGAGTCAGCTCTTCCCATCGGGTGGCCAAGGTATTGGAGCTTCACCTTCAGCATCAGTCCTTTCAATGAATATTCAGGGTTGATTTCCTTTAGGATTGACTGGTTTGATCTCCTTGCTGTCCAAGGGACTCTCAAGAGTCTTCTCCAGGACCAGTTTGAAAGCATCAGTCTTCGGCATTCAGCCTTATTTATGGTCCAACTCTCACATCATACATGACTGCTGAAAAACCCATAGATTTGACTACACAGATCTTGTTGGCAAAGTGATGTCTCTGCTTTTCAGTACATTGTTTAGGTTTGTCATAGTTTTTCCTCCAAGAAGCAAGTGTCTTTTAGTTTCATGGCTGCAGTCACCATCCATGCTGATTTTGGAGCCCAGGAAAATAGTCTGCCACTGTTTCCATTGTTTCCCCATTTATTTACCATGAAGTGATGGAACCAGATGCCATGATCTTAGTTTTTTGAATGTTGAGTTCACTGAAAAAACAAATCCCTGGTGGTCCAGGAGTTGGTTGACTTACCTGGTGGTCCAGTGGTTGAGAATCCACTGGAGTCTGTCTTCTAATGCAGGGGACGCAGGTTCTATCCCTGGTCTGGAAACTAGGATCGTATGTGTGGCAGGGCAACTGAGCTCGCAGGCCGCAAGGAGAGAGAAGCCCATGTACCATAAGGAAAGATCCTGTATGCCGCAACTAAGACCTGAGGCAGCCAGAACTAAAGTAAATAAATAGAATATTAAAAACAAACAAGTCAAGCAAAGACAATCACCCATGACTAAACCGACGCATCCATGTTACATTTACTTCTCGTCCCTCCCCCTTCTCGAACTCTTCTTCACCACTTGACTTAGGAAAAAATTAACAAATAATTCTATAACAAAAAAGGAGAATATTTAATAAAACTGGGGGAAGGAAGGGTGACAATCCTCCAAGTTTTTTCGTATTTTGTATTATTTTAGTGAATTAGTTATAGACATAAGGGAGGACTTAGCCATGAGAGTTTTAACACATTAGGACTTAAATGAATCTGTATGCAAAGCTTCTATGAAAGTCTCAGAAATCTTTTTTTTTTTTTTTGGTAAAGCTGTTTTTGGTTTTCAGTGCTACAATCCTGCCCTCTAGCGGGCAAACAGAAACATACCAAAAGCCAGAACATCGCATCATTTTACTTAACTACTCCATCAAAGTCCGTTGTTTAGTCATTCTAAAAAAATTGAACTTGTAAACTACTTATAATACAAGAAGCACAGAATAAAGTAAAATACTTTTTTTGCTAACATTTACAATGTTCTTGCTATAGGACCTATATTTAAGAGCAGCCAGTACTCTTGCCTGGAAAATCCCATGGACGGAGGAGCCTGGTGGGCTGCAGTCCATGGGGTCGCTAAGAGTCGGACACGACTAAGCAACTTCACTTTCACTTTTCACTTTCATGCGTTGGAGGAGGAAATGGCAACCCACTCCAGTGTTCTTGCCTGGAGAATCCCAGGGACGGCGGGGCCTGGTGGGCTGCCGTCTATGGGGTCACACAGAGTCGGACATGACTGAAGCGACTTAGCAGCAGCAGCATTTACTTCTTTGTATTTGTGTGCTAATTATCTGTCACTTTCTCTTTTCTGTGGGGGAAGAAAAGAATTTCAGTGCATATCACAGAAGTAAGAAATTTATCAAAGAGAAGCCAAAGGGATTCTTTCTGGTTACCTGATGTTACAAACTATGCCAAATCTGAATGACTTTAAAACAATGATTTTGGAGCAAGACATTATTGATATTATGTAGCTTCTTAATAAAATGGGCTGACACAGCATTGAATCTGGGGTATTTGTGCTAAGAATACATAATCTAAGTTTAATCATAAAGAAACATCAGAAAGATCAAATTGAGGGGCATTCTACAAAATAACTGGCCAGTACTCTTGACAAGAGTCAAGTTCGTGATAAAGAATGAAAACTATCCCAGGAGAAAAACTAAAGAGACACTACAACTAAATTCAATGTATGATCAGGATTAGATCCTGGACCAGGAAAAACATTGTTAGTGGGACACTTAACAAAATTTGAACACAACTTTCTTGATTTTGGTGATTGTAGTGTGGTTTTGTAAGATGTTAACATTTGATGAAGCTGAGTGAAGTTTGAGCAGAAAATTCTTGACACTATTTTTGCAAATTTTTTCCAAGTTAGAAATTATTTCAAAGTGAAAGTTTTTTTTAAAAATTGAGACTATCTATTTATTTTATTAACAATTTCATAACTAGGGGATTTGGGAAGACTTTATCTGTGTGCTTCATCTCTGATCCACTTGGCATCAGCTCGGGCACCTGAGACTGGAGGATTCACTTTCAGGATGACATCTTCACTCACCAGGGTGTTCCTTGGCCTCTTTCTGTGCACGGCATGTGTCCTGCACGCTCTTTCCTCTGTGTTCAGCCTCTTAGAGCATGGGAGTCTAAGTGTAATGGCACTTCTTACTTGGTCACTGGCTTCCGAGAGGGCACTCCAAGAAATAGGATATAGAAGCCGTCAATCAGTGTCTTACAAGACCCGAGCACAGAATATTGGTATAGTTTCACTTCTATCATATTCTGTTGATCAAAGCAGTAAGATAGTCTCACCAGATTCAAAAGGAAAGGACCAAGACTCTGCCTCTCAATGGGAAAAGTGTCTGAGAATTATGACCACCTTTCATTCATAACAGATATTTCACCAAAATCTCACTGGCTTTGCAATAGAGATGGAATTGGTGAAAAAAAAGCATGGGCATTTTTTTGTCCGACATACATAAATTCTAATCCTGGCTTTACCATTTACTAACAGTGTGATGTCTATGGTCCTCAATTTCCTTATCTCTAAAATTGTGGCGGTAACATAAATGCCCTAGAGTATTGAGAGAACTAGTGAAAACAATATATAAAATGTAAGATATGGCAGGCAATAAATATGCAAACCTAATAATAATTGCTGCTGCTGCTGCTAAGTCACTTCAGTCCTGTCCAACTCTATGCGACCCCATAGACGGCAGCCTACCAGGCTCCCCATCCCTAGGATTCTCCAGGCAAGAACACTGGAGTGGATTGCCATTTCCTCCTCATGAAAGTGAAAACTGAAAGTGAAGTCGCTCAGTCATGTCCGACTCTTAGCAACCCCATGGACTGCAGCCTACCAGGCTCCTCCGTCCATGGGATTTTCCAGGCAAGAGTACTGCAGTGGGGTGCCATTGCCTTCTCTGAATAATAATTGTTAACGTTTATTGAATACTTAGTAAGTGCTCAGTTCATTGAATATGCTTTCTAAATGGTGTCTCAGTGAGTCGTTGCCCCTTCCGGGAGTGACGTGTCCCACACTGGATGGCTCAAAAAGAGCAGCACCCATTTTCTCCAGCTTCAGTTGTGTTCGTCCTTGAGTCTGCTCGTTTACCTGTCTGATCATTTTTCACTGCCTTGTTGCTTGGATCTCCATTTCCGCATACTGTTTATTTCCCATTTATGCTGCTCCCTAAGGACCCAAGTGCTGATGCACATTTGGCACTTCTTTGACACTGCCTTCTCCATGTTTGTTCTCAGTGCTGTCAGTGTGGTTCTTGACAGCTTCTCACACAATCTGTCAGCCCCTCTGAGCCCGCGATTGCCTGCTCATCAGAGCCAAGACACTCGTGTCTTTGTTTCCATGAGTGCTCTGCTGTCAGCCTTCCTTTATACAGGGTGGTGGGTGCTCAGTTGTTGGCCTACCCAGGAACATGATGATCTGCACTTTGGAGCAATTATTTAATTTGAGGCAATTACTTGTAGGTGTTCTTTAAAGTGAAGATTTTTCCAGGCTGTGACTAAATTTTGATACAGCAGCTTCCCAGGCAGTTAAGGAACTACTTCATACCCAGAAGGTTGTCGCTCAGTCTGTTGTCACTGGATAAAGGTGGTGACCCTTTATTTTCGCAGCAAGCTGAGTTTCTATTGCTTCACGTCCTGCAAGCAGTCAGGTGATTTTTGTGTTTTTAATATGGAGACAAATAATAAAATTTGGTTTTGATAGAGGTCACCTATTATTAGTCTTTCTCCTCCTTACTCTCAAAATATCAGTTCAGTTCAGTTGCTCAGTCATGTCCGACTCTTCGAAACCCCATGAATCGCAGCACGCCAGGCCTCCCTGTCCATCACCAACTCCCAGAGTTCACTCAGACTCACGTCCATTGAGTCAATGATTCCATCTCATCCTCTGTCGTCCCCTTCTCCTCTTGCCCCCAATCCCTCCCAGCATTGGAGTCTTTTCCAATGAGTCAACTCTTTGCATGAGGTGGCCAAAGTACTGGAGTTTCAGCTTCAGCATCAGTCCCTCCAAGGAAATCCCAGGGCTGATCTCCTTCAGAATGGACTGGTTGGATCTCCTTGCAGTCCAAGGGACTCTCAGGAGTCTTCTCCAACACCACAGTTCAAAAGCATCAATTCTTCGGCGCTCAGCCTTCTTCACAGTCCAACTCTCACATCCATACATGACCACAGGAAAAACCATAGCCTTGACTTAGACGGACCTTTATTGGCAAAGTAGTGTCTCTGCTTTTTAATATGCTATCTAGGTTGGTCATAACTTTCCTTCCAGGGAGCAAGCGTGTTTTAATTTCATGGCTGCAGTCACCGTCTGTAGTGATTTTGGAGCCCAGAAAAATAAAGTCTGACACTGTTTCCACTGTTTCCCCATCTATTTCCCATGAAGTGATGGGACCGGATGCCATGATCTTCGTTTTCTGAATGTTGAGCTTTAAGCCAACTTTTTCACTCTCCTCTTTCACTTTCATCAAGAGGCTCTTTACTTCTTTGCTTTCTGCCATAAGGGTGGTGTCCTCTGCGTATCTGAGGTTATTGATATTTCTCCCGACAATCTTGATTCCAGCTTGTGCTTCTTCCAGTCCAGCGTTTCTCATGAACTCTCAAAAAGTTCATGAGAAAAGTATATTTAAAGGCAAGTATACTCTCAAAATACACTTGCCTTTAAATAGGAAGAATGACTTTAATCCTTTAAGAATTAGAAGCCACATTAAATAATACTCAGCTAAGGTATTCATTCATTCATTCAGCTATCTTCTCTTAACAGTGGTTATGAGTATGACTTCTAGACTTATACTGTATAGGTTAAAATCCACTAAAGAGCTGTATGACCTTAGGAAATATAATTTGACTTCTCTAAATCTAATTTTTTTGTGGGTAAAATGGAATTTCAGGTTGTTGTGGGACTAAGTAAGGATGTGTTTATGGTGTAATTAATTTAGATCTTGACATGTAGGAAATAGTCAATGGATATTGACTCATTTATTATCTTACCCTTGGAGTTAGACTTTGCATATAAATGGTAAGTAGCCATGACAGTGTATTTACCTGTTATTTTCACTCTTAATAATTCTTTAAATACCTTAGCCCTTTCAGTTCTATTAGGAACACTTATTTACCCCTCAGTGAAAAACAAATTGTTATAGATTACATATTTCTGAAGAGGGAGGCGTCTTGAAAGTGTAGGACATCTTTTCTTTAAAAAAATTTTTTTTTAATGTATTTCAGCTTAATTAGACAAATGTTGGACCATGTAAGAGTAAGTGGGCAATGAAATAATGGAGTATTTAGTTCATTTTGTGGCTTGGAAGAGTTAATGGTTGCTTACAATGTACTTCATTGTTGGCTAGCAGGCTGAGGACCAAAGCTTCCACTGACATTGTCATCTTAAAAGAAACCTACTTGTGCTTCCTGAATGCTGGCCTATGGAAGTTACTATCATTTAATGATACCTCTAATTATATTCCTAAATTGGAATAAGTCTTATCTAAAAGAGAAAAATAGATAATTTAAAATATCTAACTAAAGTTGCCTTTTTTATTCTGTTAGGAAATCAGGATAGATTTTGTAGTGAAATAAAGAACTTGGCAGAATAGCATGTTTTTTTCTAATTTCCAGCAATCTAGAGGTATGGAAATATTGTGTCTTTGTTTGTATAGTCTGGCCACACTATTCTACTTCAGTTTTTTTTTTTTTTTCTACTTCAGTTTAAAGCTTATGAAGTCTTTACTTTTCTTCATTTTTTATGATAACATCTAGGGTTTCACATAAGCAGGTACATTATGAACTTAGTTAAATAATTTATTTGTATAAAATTTTCTAATAAATGAAAGTTACCTCTTTAGCTGCCCAAACTTAAAAAAACTACTTTTCATTTAAAACACAGACTGTGCTTTCTTCTTAAGCACAGTGTTTCAAATATAACATAAGCATTCATTAATATTTCTGAGATTATCACAGTAAACTAATATTAGCTCTTGAAGGGCTATTGATGTCATTAGATGAGCCCAGATAGCTATATATATTTTTTTTAAAGTTTGCCTTCTATCAAGTACAATATTTTGATTCTGGTAACTGTCTCTATAGGCTATGTCCCTAATCCCGTCTAGCACATACTTTGTCTTTTAGCTTGCTACTTCTGATACCTATAAACAATAAAATCATGTTGTTTAGTTGCTTTAGTCATACTGACTCTTTGAGACCCCATGGACCATAGCCTGCCAGGCTCCTCTGTTCATGGGATTCTTTGGTAAGAATAGTGGGGTGGATTGCCATTTCCTTCTTCAGAGGATCTTCCTGACCCAGAGATCAAACCCAGGTCTCCTACATTGCAGGCAGATTCTTTACTAATTCTAAGTGTAAGTGAAATTAAAATTTGAATCAGTTTTTTCCTTGCTATTAGCAAGAGCTGTTTTGGTTATTTACAGATCCTTTTTTCCCTAAATTCTACTTTGTGTGTTCCATAGCTCAATTGTCCAATAGTTTGAGATCGTTGAAGAAAATGTTACTTACTATTATTTGATGGTGACTCTACAAATTGGTCTAGTTGGGTCCATATGGAAAAGAACAAATCCCAGAAAACTTGGAGATACCTAGTATAGTTTAATCATTTGGTCATCAAATAAGCACTTATATATTTTATACCAACACTGTGAGGTGAAAATGCCATTAGACTACTCATTTGGAAGGCTTTGGAGAATGATCCTAGCCTGCAACTACTAAATGCATATATAACTTAGGTAATCAAGTTCATACTCTGAAAAATGAGAATCGTAATACAGGTTGCTATATGGATCCCTAGATTTCACTCTTTCTGTGAAAGCATGGAGGTGGGGAAAATGTTTGGCAGGAAGGTCAAGAGCATAACTAAGTTGGCTGAACATGGAGTGGAATACTCTGAAGGGGTCTGGGAAGGAGATGGAAGGGTGGGAGACGGGCTTAGGAGGAAGGCCAGAGGTTTATGGGGATTAGAGAAGTAGAGACAAGAGGTGCTTACATAGTAACAGTGATTGAAAAAAAAAAAAAAAACTAAGAATCAGAGACACTGTGGATTTGGTCTTCATGGCAGGTTGATGAGCACAGCACTCCGGTTGGACTATGCCTAGTGGTTGTGGTGTGGGAGATGGAGGGAATGTGAAGCAGGGCCTACAAGTAGGCAGCAGCTAGAGGGCGAGGATCCAAATTTAGATTAGGAAAGCAAATTCTGCTTAATCGTAACCCAAATTGTTTTATAATTATTATTTTTGTTATTGTTATAGTACTATCTCTCTATTTTTTCTGCTGCTGCTGCGTCACTTCAGTCGTGTTCGACTCGGTGAGACCCCATAGACGGCAGCCCACCAGGCTCTGCTGTCCCTGGGATTCTCCAGGCAAGAACACTGGAGTGGGTTGCCATTTCCTTCTCCAGTGCATGGAAGTGAAAAGTGAAAGTAAAGTCGCTCAGTTGTGTCGGACTCTTAGTGACCCCATGGACTGCAGCCTATCAGGCTCCTCCGTCCATGGGATTTTCCAGGCAAGAATACTGGAATGGGGTGTCATTGCCTTCTCCGGTACTTTTTTTTCTAATGGTGGTCAAAACTAGTCTAGAATCATTGCTTGGTGTGGTAATGAACTCTTTGTCAATTTGATTTTGTCTCCTGGCCTGATTGTGCATTTTACTGCTTTGGTTTCTTAAAGAATTAACTCAGTACATTCAAAACTTTCAACCAAATATTTTGTGTTTATCATTCATCTCTTCTGCCATTACATCATATGTTCGGTAGTTGAATGTGAGAGAGTCTCATATTATAACGGGAATGTACTCTAATTACCTAGTCCTAATCCTTGCTTCTGATTTTGGAGATAGTAAAAGGATGGTTCATTAGGAATTCTTTGCATAGCGCATCTAGTACAATTCCATGTCCAAAAGGTAGTTTAGATTATACTTGTGACCAAGCTGAAGAGGGCATGCCACATAGTTATGGGAAGATACGAACTTATGGGGAATATCAGCTCAAATTTGAAAGGTCTTTTTTCTCGTGATTGATGACTTCATGGCAAAGAAGCAGCATATTCTGTGGCATTTTGTTTCTGCCTCTGTCATCTTGAGCATTTAAGATTCCTTTCTCTTGACTTCTATATCTCAACATCTCACTCAGAGTCAAAATTCAGCTCCAGTATGGCTTCTTAGCAAGCTGTTTAATTTTTTTTATTCCTGAAGAAATGTTGCTCTGGTTTTCAGGAAGAAAAAGACAAGGAAGTCTAGGAGATAGCTACTAATTAGAACCTCTAGTTGTACAAATACTTCTTGAAAACCAACACTAAAACCACAAAACAATTAGCATGGTAGGTAGTAGAAATCCAGTGTGACGCTTACCCCCTCACATCGTCTGCCTCGGTTACCAGAAACACCTTTTGTTCTCTGTTTTGTTTTCGACGGGCAGTGTAACCATATAACACAGATAGGACTTGGAAATTTCACTTAATAATTTTAGACTTCAGTGTCACTGCAATTTTGATCAAGGAACTTGATTTTTCCAGGCCTTGAACCAGAAATAGACTGGAGAAAAGTAATTTACTGTAAAAACAATAATTTTATGTAAGCACCAGTTAAAAAGGACCTAAAATTTATAATAAGCCTCTCAGAGAAGAAAAATACCTTTAAAAAATCTCATTTAATTATTATTGTATGTGGAAATGAAAACAATCAGATTTTATTAATGATATGTGGAGGTCTTGGGAAAATAACAAAATAGTGATAGATGTGATTATTGATTTTGACTCTCTTTTTCTGTTTCAGGGTTTGAACATAATCTTTCATGTAGCCTTGGCTCTCCTAAAGGTAAGTCCGTTTTTATGTTTAACCAAACTACCGTATCTCTCTGCCCTTGGAACTGAGCATCATTCAGTTTACAACCTTTGACTCATTCTAGATTCTTGAACACAAAAAACGACTTCTCTGAGGAACTCTGCTCTTCTCTCCTCCCATCTTTTGTTGTTGTGTATTTTAAGTTTGATTTTCTTATAATCCATTTAATCTTGCTATCATAACACTCTTTTCAGCAGCATATAAAAATATTTCCATTCATTCAAGTTGGATGATATGAGAAAAAGTTAAAACCTGTTCTCTGTCAAAATGATGCCAGCTTTTTTCTTAAAATGCTTCTTACCATAATAACATCTCTAAAGGTAGCTAAACATATAATTGAATTATTAGAAAGCTTCTGTAATATGCTGACTAAAAAAGAAACTGCTACTTGCAATTTGCAGTTCTTTCTCTGATAGCTAGAAATTTATATGACGTATCAGAATTCAATTTATAATTACCTCTTTGGATTTTATATCAACATATCAGTGCAACTTTTAAAGTGTGGTAACAGCAAGACATTTGCTGCAGAGTTGATGAAAATAACCTGATTGGTTTTTGTCCTTTGGTTAAAAATGAAGTTCTATTATTGAGGGTGAAAATTGCCTTGTTTATAAAAAGATGCAGGCTCACCCTTTTCCTAGTAAAATGTAGTTGTTAAAATTGCAGACACTGGACTCAGATAGATTTGGTTCTAATTTCAGCTCTAGTGTATGACCTTGGGCAAATTACACAGTGCTCAGACCCTGAGTTTTGAGATAATAATGAAAACTAATCCGTAGGATTGCTAAATAATAGGATCCATAAAATCCCTTAACGTAATGGAAAGTTGTATTGCCTAATAAATGGTAGCTGTCATTATTGTGATTACTGTTATTTTCATGAAGTTACTCAGAATTTATTACTAGATTCCCCATAAGTCTTCCACATTTCCCCAAAGATCGTAACTTGAAGCTTCAGAGAACCTCTTGATATTTTAGGAGAGCTTTCCTGCTTAACCATTAAATACTTTTATGAAAGCAAAGGCATCACATTACATGGGCCTTATATAACTCAAGACATGGCTACTGCTCCTTATCTCTTATTCTGTTAAAATGTACATACAGTGTACTTCATATTTTTCATTTTGAGTTTAGATATGAACAGTTCATTTGACAAAGTTACTTTAGGAGTTCTTGTTTGAATTTTGGCGCTGACCCCACATAGAATCAGTACACATAGGCTGTACCTAAGTATACTTAACTGATCTGACTGCTCCTGCCTAGAAAAAGAATACCCCAAAACACATCTGACAGTGATTAATTTTTAGCTTCTAATCTGTCAGATGAAAGAATGTAAACTTGTTTATATAAAAATAATAAACTTGGGGATAGTGGAAAGTGCTAATGAACCTAGCCTAACCAATTTTCAGTATAGCTGCAGAGGGATTTCTCTCTATTTCTTATGATGAGGGGAATCAGAAAGGTAAGTAACATTACTTGAGCACTCAGTGCTAACACTTGAGCATTGAGTGTTAGCATAGATCATCTCATTAGCATATATTAAATATTCAGATGTTATTTGTAGGAGAACCATAAACTGTATCAGAGAAAACCATTTAATAATTCTCTTCCCCAGCTGATAATTGATAGAACCAAGGCCCCAGATTGTTTGAAATCTTTTGACTTAGCAAAGGTATAGCTGAATTAATAACATTTTTAAACAACATAAACATAGGTGAATGTCTCTGTTGCTCAGTATGATTTATAACATCTGTTTTCTGAATGGGAGCTATTTCCTTTTGAGTTAGAAACAGCCTGCTCCTGCTGCTGCTGCTGCTAAGTCGCTTCAGTCGTGTCCGACTCTGTGCGACCCCATAGACGGCTCCCCACCAGGCTCCCCCATCCCTGGGATTCTCCAGGCAAGAACACTGGAGTGGGTTGCCATTTCCTTCTCCAATGCATGAAAGTGAAAAGTGAAGGTGAAGTCGCTGAGTCTTGTCCGACTCTTAGCGACCCCATGGACTGCGGCCCACCAGGCTCCTCTGTCCATGGAATTTTCCAGGCAAGAGTGCTGGAGTGGGGTGCCATTGCCTTCTTCGAGAAATAGTTTACCAGGTGGCTAGAAAGCTACTCAGCTAAAACAATGATTCCTTATAGTAGCATCATTAAATTATTTAGGCTGTTGGCAGAATCCATTAGGTAGGCTAGGTATATTCCTAAAAATCTAATTTAGTGATTATATGATGCATTCAGTAGTCATAGCATAGTACATTATAATAGATGGGAGATGATCAGTGAAAATTAATCTGAGTGACTTCATATTGCCAGAGAAAACTTCTAATCAGAATAGATTCTTTGCTTTCTGACAAGGATTAAAAGTAAATGGCAGAACGTTTCCCTCCACCTTGACCACAAGCATAGAAACATTACAGAGCTAAAGCCCATTTATAACCCTACCTTAGAGGAAACCATAATAAAAATTTAGTATAAAATCTTTCTCCCATGCTCTAGTCTGTTGAATATGTAAGCATGTATTACCTACCTACGTGCACTCATATACATATACATGTGTATAAACATAAATATGTTTTAATATGGGTTTGAGGGTTACAGATAAGATGATGGGGAGGTAGTAAGTACATCTTGAAGTACAATGTGAAAGGATTAACATATATTTATTTTCTTTTAAAAATTCTGTTGAACAAGACTTTTCATATAATATTATAAATATCCTTCTGTGTTATAATACACATGTAGTGGTTAAAAGCACAGGGTCAGACTGGTTGAGTTTAAATCCCATCTTACACCATTTGTCCAGTGATCTTAGGTAAATTACAGTTTCCTCATCTTTAAAATGGGAATATTAGTAATACCTATTCCATAGGATTGTTGTGAAGGTTTAATGAGTTAATATATGATTGGTGCCTGTTAACTTAGTAAGCACTACAGTCACCCAGGAGCTATTATTACACATAGAACTTCCTTAGCCTTTTAAATGACTGCTTATTTTTCTATTGTATATATCATAATTTATTTAACCAATTTTATATTTCATTTTTATGGACATTAAAATTGTTTTTAGACTTCCCTGTTAAACAAAGCTGTAACAAACATCCTTAAATTCCATCTTTGCATATGGTATCTTTAGGATAAATTCCTAAGAATGTAATTGTTGGTCAAACTGTAATCACATTTTAATTTTTGATCCATATTGCAAAACTACTTTCTGTTAGCAACCATACTCTTGAAAAATCAGAATTTCTAGATTCGTACCTTTATAGATCCTTAAATCAGGCAGAAAAACAAAGCAACTTAAAAAGTAATTATTATAATAATTTTGAAATTGCCAACATCCACTGGATCATGGAAAAAGCAAGAGAGTTGCATAAAAACATCTATTTCTGCTTTATTGACTGTGCCAAAGCCTTTGACTGTATGGATCACAATAAACTGTGGAAAATTCTGAAAGAGATGGGAATACCAGACCACCTGATCTGCCTCTTGAGATATCTATATGCAGGTCAGGCAGCAACAGTTAGAATTGGACATGGAACAACAGACTGGTTCCAAATAGGAAAAGGAGTCCATCGAGGTTGTATATTGTCACCCTGCTTATATAACTTATATGCAGAGTACATCATGAGAAACGCTGGACTGGAAGAAACACAAGCTGGAATCAAGATTGTCGGGAGAAATATCAATAACCTCAGATATGCAGATGACACCACCCTTATGGTGGAAAGTGAAGAGTAACTAAAAAGCCTCTTGATGAGAATGAAAGTGGAGAGTAAAAAAGTTGGCTTAAAGCTCAACATTCAGAAAACGAAGATCATGGCATCCGGTCCCATCACTTCATGGGAATTAGATGGGGAAACAGTGGTAAGTGTCAGACTTTATTTTTTTCGGCTCCAAAATCACTACAGATGGTGATTGCAGCCATGAAATTAAAAGACGCTTACTCCTTGGAAGGGAAGTTACGACCAACCTAGATAGCATATTCAAAAGCAGAGACGTTACTTTGCCAACAAAGGTCCGTCTAGTCAAGGCTATGGTTTTTCCTGTGGTCATGTATGGATGTGAGAGTTGGACTGTGAAGAAGGCTGAGCACCG
>NW_011494861.1:16180367-16184759 GCF_000754665.1 Bison bison bison
GACTGTGATGCTGGGAGGGATTGGGGGCAAGAGGAGAAGGGGACGACAGAGGATGAGATGGCTGGATGGCATCACTGACTCGATGGACATGAGTCTGAGTGAACTCAGGGAGTTTGTGATGGACAGGGAGGCCTGCTGTGCTGCGATTCATGGGGTCGCAAAGAGTCGGACACGACTGAGCAACTGAACTGAACTGAACTGAGACAAATGAAATGCCTCAGTTTTGAAGACTCCAATGCTATGTACTTTCGTTTGGAAATATCTGGAATGTTTTTAGGGAAGTCAGTTGATTCTGGTTAAATTTTAGAAGACTGAGCCCTGTCTTGGAGGGGCTGTGTATATTATATAAAGGTTATTAATATACCTTTTATATTATTGGCTTTTCAATGGTCTTTACTATGGTATGTTTCCTTACCATGCTATTGTAGCTTTTTTGATCAAGTCATTAATGAAATCTAGTTGACGTCTTTTCTATTTTTTATCTAACTTGATCTCTCAATAGTTCTCAAAACAGCATTAGCATAGTACTTGCTTTTCTTGCTACTCTTCTTCTGCCTCCTGAGAACAGATCCCATCTTCAACAGTTTATCCAGTGATCTTAGGTAACTTATTGGCGTCCCTGGTGGCTCAGATGGCAAAGAATACACATGCAATGCAGGAGAACCAGGTTCAATCCCTGGGTTGGCAAGATCCCCTGGAGAAGGAAATGGCAACCCACTCCAGTATTCTTGCCTGGAGAATTCCATGGACAGAGGAACCTGACAGGCTATACAGTCCATGGGGTCATGAAGAGTCAGACATAACTGAGCAACTAATAGTAACATTTTAGGTAACTTACATTTCCCCTGTCTTTAAAATGGGGATATTAGTAACACGCATCACATAGGATTGTTGTTAGAGTCTAATGAGTTTATATATGATTGGTGCCTATAACTTAGTAAGTACTACAGTACATCTGTATGCTATTATTACATGTAGAAATTCTCCTCTCTCTAACCCTTGGTAAAGAATCCGCCTGCAATGCAGGAGACATGGAGACGTGGGTTCTAGACCTGGGTTGGGAAGATCCCCTGACAGAGAAAATGGCAACCCACTCCAGTAAACTTGCCTGGAAAATTCCATGGACAGAGTAGCCTGGCAGGCTGCAGCCCATGGGGTTGCAAAAAAGTTGGCCGTGGCTGAGTGACTAAACAACAATTGACTTACTGTCATTTTGTTAATTTTTTCGGGTCATTTTTGTAGCTCCTCTCTGTTCTTCTCTTTCTCTTTTCCCTTGATTTTTTTGGTGATTTTCTTTAGTATTAGATTTCTTTCTCATTTTCTTCTGTGTATTTATTAATAATATAAGTTTTTTCTTTGTGGTTACTATGAGGTTTACATACAACATCCTATATATGTACAGTCTCCATACGTATTATATTTTTAATGACACATTTTATACCTTTTAGTTTACTACGTATATCTTAATTATTGTACTTTAATTTTATTTAATAATTTTGTCTCAGCCTTCGTATATGCTACCTAAGTGACTGATCCACTACCTTTAGTATTTATTTGCCTTTAGATTGATTTTTAATTTTATATGTTCTCATTATTAATTACCACTTTTTAAGTTTAGAGGGGTCCCTTTAACATCTCTAATAAGGCCAATTCAGTGGTGATGAATTCCTTTAGATTTTGCTTATCTGGAAAATTTGTAATACATCTCCTTAATTCTGAATGGTAACTTTCCCAGTAGAGAATTCTTGGTTGGCAGGTTGTTGGTGTGTGTGTGTATTTGTTTTTTTCCCAGCATTTTTAATATGTTATGTCACTTCTTTATGGCATGTAAAGTTTCTGATGAAAAAATTCTACTGATGGCCTTATGGGGTTTTCCTTAAGTAATTAATCACTTTTCTCATGCTGGTTTTAGGAGTCTCTGTTTATCCTTAACTTTTACCATTTTGACCATAATGAGTCTCAGTGTGTTTCTCTTTGGATTCATCCTATTTAGAACTCTCAGGGCTTCCTGGGTCTAGATGATTGTTTCCTTCCCCAGATTAGAGAAGGTTTCAGCCATTATTTCATCAAATAATCCTTCTGGCTTATTCTTTCTTCTCATTTGACTATTATTCCACTTGATCTTGTACCAGAGGCCCCTAACATTTCCTCACCTCTTTTAATTCTTTGTTTATTCTGCTGCTCTGTGGGGTGTTTTCCATTGTTCTTTTAGCGTGGTGATTTGTGCTTACATTTATTTATCTGTTCTGCTGTTGAAGCCTTTTAGTGTGTTTTTCAGTTGACTGTAATTTCTTATATTTTGTTTCTTTGTTGAATTCTCTCTATGTTCTTCCATTCTTCTCCCAAGATCAATGAGCATCTTTAAGATCATTATTTTGAACTCTTTATCAGGTAGCTTGCTTATCTCCATTTCATTAAGGTCTTTTTTTCTGGAGGTTTGCCACATTCTTTGGTCTGGAACACAGTCCTCTGTCTCCTCATTTTGCCTGTCTCTCTGTGTTTGTCTGTATGTATAGGTAAAATGGCTGTCTCCCTCAGTCTTGAAAGAGTGGTGTTAGGAAGGAGATGTTCCCTGTGGCCTAGAAATGCAGTCTCCTGTGGTCACTAGAGCCAGGCCTACTGTGGGTATCTGTCATGAGGGCTGCATGCACCCACTGCTTATGAAAAGGCTGAGATGCTGTGAGGGGAGAATGATAAATTGATAAATGATAAAATGATAATTTTTTTCCAGTTTAGCTTGTGTGATTCTGATTTGGATATCAAACAGAATCTATGTGCTGAACTGAAACATCTCTTTCTTTAACCAAACTTCTCTCATGTCAGTAGCCTGCTGCAGTAAGCCTGATTTTTGTATCATGGAAACGTCTTTCCAGAAATCTGTCTGGTATTTCATAGGAGAAATAATCTTTTGTATTTCATATTTTGGCCTCCTTCTAAACCTTCCAGGTTGCCCTGCTCTCAGTAGGCTGGGAGCTCTCTAATAAGCCATGCCCTGTGCGTCTCAACCTGCTTCCTTATCCAGTATCCTTCTACAGCTGAAATAACCTCTTCCTATACCATTGTAGGACATCCTTGTTTTCTCACCTGTAATAACCTGTCATGTTGTAATCTTCCATTTGTTATCTACCAACTCATCTACCATTCCTTCTGGGAGTGGACCCAGTAAAACACATTGTATACTAATAACATTCGTTCATTTATGTGTTCATTCAGCAAAGGACTTTTGAACACCTCCTGTGAGCCAGACACTGTGCTTAATGATATGGATACAACAGTGAACACACAGTCCCTTTCCTTAAGTTGTTTGAAGTAGTGTCTGACAGTCCTCTTAATGTATGGAAGCAAATCTCTTTTTCTTGCTTTTCCTTCTCCTCCTTCAAAGAAAAAATAAATCTTCCCACCAATTTTCAGTAAGAGACTCTCCCAATTTATTTTAGTTATATCAGAGCATTGTGAGTCCCTTCAGCAATAGATCACTGATTCAATGGACATGAATGTGGGTAAACTTCTAGAGATGGTGAGAGACAAGGAGGCCTGGTGTGCTGTAGTCCATGGAGTTGCAAAGAGTCAGACACGACTTAGTGACTAAACAACAACAACAATAGAACTCAGTGATTATTAATCATTAGTGTACTTTGGAACCACCTAAATCCCAAGTAATTTGTTTAAATGGAACATTTCCAAATTCTTCCTCTCAGCCATACCCCTACCCTCTAGATCTGATGCAGGCAGTTCCAGAACCAGGAGGGTAAGAAGTACATGTGTGCTTAGTGGCTTCAGTTGTGTCCGACTCTGCAACCCCGTGGACCATGGCCTGCCAGACATTGAGTTATTAATGTACAGAGCAAAGATCCTCAGTCTTAACTCTATATCAGAATGTCCTGTAACTAGAGTAAGCTTTAAACATTTTCTGATCCTGAGTTGTACAGAACAGTTTCATTTGAACATCAAGGAACCCTAAGCATCAGTATTTTTAAAAACTCCCCCGGACACCCCTCTGTGCTGCTAAGCATCTACTATACTGTGATCAAACATTCAAAATTAAATTATTTAAAAGTGATAGTGAGGGATGAAAGAAAACACATGAGGAACGAAGAGGAAAAGAAAACACATGTGCAATTAAAGGAAACATTCACAGTCACACTTAGAAAATGGATGGTTCTTATTTTCATTGTTAGCAGTTGCTAATGTGTCCATTTTGTCTCCATGCTCCTCCATCGCAATGCCCATCTGTAGGATTGTAGCATCTGCTCAGTGGGGCCATGAGAATTACTGGTAGGTTCCTGAGGAGTATATTATCAGTTCAGTTCAGTCGCTCAGTCGTGTCCGACTCTTTGCAACCCCATGAATCACAGCACACCAGGCCTCCCTGTCCATCACAAACTCCCGGAG
>NW_011494861.1:16185560-16187624 GCF_000754665.1 Bison bison bison
TGTTTTTCTGGAACTCTCTTGCTTTTTCCATGATCCAGCGGATGTTGGCAATTTGATCTCTGGTCCCTCTGCCTTTTCTAAAACCAGCTTGAACATCAGGAAGGTCACGGTTCATGTATTGTTGAAGCCTGGCTTGGAGAATTTTGAGCATTACTTTACTAGCGTGTGAGATGAGTGCAATTGTGCGGTAGTTTGAACATTCTTTGGCATTGCCTTTCTTTGGGATTGGAATGAAAACTGACCTTTTCCAGTCCTGAGGCCACTGCTGAGTTTTCCAAATTTGCTGGCATATTGAGTGCAGCACTTTCACAGCATCATCTTTCAGATAGCTCAACTGGAATTCCATCACCTCCACTAGCTTTGTTCATAGTGATGCTTTCTAAGGCCCTCTTGACTTCACATTCTAGGATGTCTGGCTCTAGGTGAGTGATCATACCATCGTGATTATCTTGGTCATGAAATCTTTTTTGTACAGTTCTTCTGTGTATTCTTGCCACCTCTTCTTAATATCTTCTGCTTCTTTTAGGTCCATTCCATTTCTGTCCTTTATCGAGCCCATCTTTGCATGAAATGTTCCCTTGGTATCTCTAATTTTCTTGAAGAGATCTCTAGTCTTTCCCATTCTGTTGTTTTCCTCTGTTTCTTTGCATTGATCACTGAGGAAGGCTTTCTTATCTCTCTTCGCTATTCTTTGGAACTCTGCATTCAGATGCTTATATCTTTCCTTTTCTCCTTTGCTTTTCGCTTCTCTTCTTTTCACAGCTATTTGTCAGGGCTCCCCAGACAGCCATTTTGCTTTTTTGCATTTCTTTTCCATGGGGATGGTCTTGATCCCCGTCTCCTGTACAATGTCACGAACCTCATTCCATAGTTCATCAGGCACTCTATCAGATCTAGTCCCTTAAATCTGTTTCTCACTTCCACTGTATAATCATAAGGGATTTGATTTAGGTCATACCTGAATGGTCTAGTGGTTTTCCCTACTTTCTTCATTTTAGGTCTGAATTTGGCAATAAGGAGTTCATGACTGAGCCACAGTCAGCTTCTGGTCTTGTTTTTGCTGACTGTATAGAGCTTCTCCATCTCTGGCTGCAAAGAATATAATCAATCTGATTTTGGTGTTGACCATCTGGTGATGTCCATGTGTAGAGTCTTCTCTTGTGTTTTTGGAGTGTATTATAGGAGCTCCTTTAAAAGGGAGACAGAAGAGGTACCTGGGTTGAGGTGTGGATTGTGCTTCAGCTAATTCATGTTGGATTATCAAGGTTGTTGCTTGAACCATAAAACCTAATTTATAAAGCAAAGCTAATCTACTGTTGGTATCTTCAAATCAAGAAAAGAGTCTTAATAGAAAACACCCGAAGTCTAAAATTTGGCCTTGTTCATGTATCTGGAGAAAACCATAATTTGAAAAAAAAAAATGCATGCACCCCAATGTTCATTTCATTTATTATACAAATAGCCAAATATATTATACAGATTTACAGAGGTCAAACATGGAAGCAACCTAAGTATTAATTGACAGATGAATGGATAAAGAAAATGTAGAATATATGTGTGTGTGTATATACACATACACATAATGGACTATTGCTCAGCCATAAAAAGAAAAAAATAATCCCACTTGTAGCAGTATGGATGGACCTAGAGATAACATACTAAGTGAAGTAGGACAGAGAAAAAGAGCCTCTTGATGAAAGAGAAAGGGGATGGTGAAAGCTCAACATTCAGAAAACGAAGATCTTGGAATCCAGTCCTATCACTTCATGGCAAATAGATGGGGAAACAGTGGAAACAGTGACAGACTTTATTTTCTTGGGCTCCAAAATCACTCCAGATGGTGACTGCAGCCATGAAATTAAAAGATGTTTGCTCCTTGGAAGAAAAGCTGTGACCAACCTAGGCAGCATATTAAAAAGCAGAGACATTACTTTGCCAACAAAGGTCCGTCTAGTCACAGCTATGTTTTTCCAGTAGTCATGTATGGATGTGAGAGTTGGACTGTAAAGAAAGCTGAGCACCAAAGAATTGATGCTTTTGAACTGTGTTGTTGGAGAAGACTCA
>NW_011494861.1:16187724-16189554 GCF_000754665.1 Bison bison bison
GGATGTGAGAGTTGGACTGTAAAGAAAGCTGAGCACCAAAGAATTGATGCTTTTGAACTGTGTTGTTGGAGAAGACTCTTGAGAGTTCCTTGGACTGCAAGGAGATCCAACAAGTCCATCTTAAAGGAAATCAGTCCTGAATATTCATTGGAAGGATTGATGCTGAAGCTGAAACTCCAATACTTTGGTCACCTGATGCAAAGAAGTGACTCATTTGAAAAGACTCTTATGCCTGGAAAGATTGAAAGCAGAAGAAGGGGATGACAGAGCATAAGATGGTTGAATGGCATCACCGACTTGATGGACATGAGTTTGAGCAAGGTTTGGGAGTTGGCACTGGTCAGGAAAGCGTGGCATGCTGCAGTCTGTGGAGTCTCAAAGAGTTGGACGCGACAGAGTGACTTAACTGAACTGAATTTACATGTGAAATTAAAAAAAAAAATAGACTCACAGATGTAGAACATAAACTTATGATTACCAAAGGCGAAATGGGGGAGGCGCAGAGATAAATTAGGAGTTTGGGATTAAAATATGCACACTACTATATATAAAACTAGTATATATAAAATAGATAAACAACAGGGACCTACTGTGGATTGTAGGGAACTATACTCAATATCTTGTAATAATATATAATGGAAGAGAATGTTAAAAAAGAATACATACATATATATGTGCTGAAGTGAATCATCTTGCTATATACGTGAAAACTAATACAACATTGTAAGTCAACTATATTTCAATAAAAATTTACAAAATAGAAACACAAATTACCAATAAACATTTTTTTTAAGTAGGGAGTTTCCGAGAACTCTTTGTTGTAACCCATAAATAAAGTAAAATAAAATAGGGCCTTGTTTATTTGAAAGTAAAAAGGTCAGTTTTTATTGAGCACTGTGCTGGTTGGTTAAGTATTCCTTTGACCTTTCAAAATGCAGTTCCCCTTTTCCTTTCTGTTGATGCCAGAAAGAAGGATCAATTCATATTCCAGAGGCTGTCTCCTTGCGGGACCATATTTGAATACCACACAGGGTTAGAAAACATGAAGTGAAGAGCAAAACAACTTGAAAATAGAAAATGGATTTTAGTTCTCTCTAGTCTTTGGTTTACCAACTTGGGTTAAAAAAAACAACTGTTTCTGAGGTTGAAGTTGGTGACCTAATGAAGGACTGAAATTAAGGCTGTAGTTTCTGCAGCGGCTATTTAGGTTACAAAATCAGAAGATAAAGACCTGAAAATATGAAGTAATGGGTTTGCAATGGTTTTTACACCTTTAGTTAGTTTTGTAACTTTCATGAAGGAATGCCTGTTGCCCTGTAGGTGGCAGCAAAACACTGCTCCTTTTGAAATAGAAACACTAATAGAACTGAACTGACTTGAAATTCGGTGACATTGCTGTTCCTTTGTACTGGTTTCCCCTTTCAACATAATTTGTTGAGTGAGTGTTTAGTTTGTTTTTAATTTTTTCTGTACTGTATTTCATTTTGCAGATAGATTGGTTTAGTATTCTATCCAGTGAATGCTAAAACTGCTAACAAACACAAATTTGGGCTTCTAGCTAATACAAGATAATCAAGGAATTTTAAAGTTTTAGAGTTTTATAAATAGTACATTTAATGGATGAGGGATTTATATCAGAAAAAATATATCATCATCAGTCAGTTCAGTTCAGTTCAGTCACTCAGTCGTGGCCGACTCTTTGTGACCCCATGAATCGCAGCACGCCAGGCCTCCCTGTCCATCACCAACTCCCGGAGTTCACTCAGACTCACGTCCATCGAGTCGGTGATGCCATCCAACCATCTCATCCTCTGTCATCTGTTTCTCCTC
>NW_011494861.1:16190404-16209744 GCF_000754665.1 Bison bison bison
CAGGTGGTCTGGTATTCCCATCTCTTGAAGAATTTTCCAGTTTCTTGTGATCCACACAGTCAAAGGCTTTGGCATAGTCAATAAAGCAGAAATAGATGTGTTTCTGGAACTCTCTTGCTTTTTCCATAATCCAGCGGATGTTGGCAATTTGATCTCTGGTTCCTCTGCCTTTTCTAAAACCAGCTTGAACATCAGGAAGTTCACGGTTCACGTATTGCTGAGGCCTGGCTTGGAGAATTTTGAGCATTACTTTACTAGCGTGTGAGATGAGTGCAATTGTGTGGTAGTTTGCGCATTCTTTTCATTGCGTTTTTTGGGATTGGAATGAAAACTGACCTTTTCCAGTCCTGAGGCCACTGCTGAGTTTTCCAAATTTGCTGGCATATTGAGTGCAGCACTTTCACAGCATCATCTTTCAGGATTTGAAATAGGTCAACTGGAATTCCATGGAGAAATTCCATGACCTCCACTAGCTTTGTTCGTAGTGATGCTTTCTAAGGCCCACTTGACTTCACATTCCAGGATGTCTGGCTCTAGGTGAGTGATCACACCATCACTGATCACCATCGTGATTATCTTGGTGAAGATCTTTTTTGTACAGTTCTTCTGTGTATTCTTGCCACCTCTTCTTTTATCTTCTGCTTCTGTTAGGTCCATACCATTTCTGTCCTTTATCGAGCCCATCTTTGCATGAAACGTTCCCTTGGTATCTCTAATTTTCTTGAAGAGATCTCTAGTCTTTCCCATTCTGTTGTTTTCCTCTGTTTCTTTGCATTGATCACTGAGGAAGGCTTTGATCGCAGAGGAAGGCTTTCTTCAGATGCTTATATCTTTCCTTTTCTCCTTTGCTTTTCGCTTCTCTTCTTTTCACAGCTATTTGTCAGGGCTCCCCAGACAGCCATTTTGCTTTTTTGCATTTCTTTTCCATGGGGATGGTCTTGATCCCTGTCTCCTGTACAGTGTAGTACTATGTAATATTGTGTAGCACAGCAAATTTCTCGAGGTGATTTCTCATTATTTCTCAGGAGACGGTCCACACTCCCAGGGAGGGAGGATGGTTGATTAAACGTGCGGCGTTCCCAGTTGTCAGTAATTAATATGACCTTGTTGTATCTTAGGAAATATGGGCTCACTTGACAGAAGTAAGAACAATAAAATTCAGTGTCCTTCTATGAGTACTTTTAGCACACTCAAGCCTTCTTTTCTTTTACTTAAAAAAAGGATCTCTCTCTGTCTTCATCCTCTGCTGTGCTTCTGCCTTTAACGAACGTGTGCTCTGCCTTCATTCCAAAGCTAACTTGCCACTTGCAGTCTTGGTGCCAGCCTTCCTGTCTCCTTTTGGAGAAGCTGTGGTGCTTGGTTAGGTCACCTCTCCAATGGACATTCCGTGAGTGCCTACTGCTGACGGGTCCAGGGTCAGGTGGAGCATCCAGAGACGACAGTGTGTGTCCTCAGGGTATCCCAAGTCTAATGAAGATGGCAGATGAATGGACTGTTCTCATTCAGCATGCTTGTCCTGGGGCTTTAAAGGGGAGCTTCGGGAACCTAAAGGCAGGGGTCCGTGTTCGCTCCAGGGGAACCAGGAAAGATTTTCCAAAGATGACTGAATTTTGAGGCGAGCATTTAGGCAGCATGAGCAGCGTGTAAAAGAGGCATGAGGAGGAAGGGCTGAGGCAGGTTCTTTGCTCTGGTGCATTTGAGGGTGATGCATGGGATGAGGTCTGAAGGGCTTTGATTGCATTTGTGCTCTCCATTTAATGTGGGTCTTAATCAAATCATCTAATCTTTCTAACACTTTATTTCCTTATTTACAGCTAAGGGGATAAGAAAACACTGTTTCTAAGGCTCTAAATTTTGTCTTGCTGACTGCTAATCTTTGCTATATGTATATATATATGTGTGTATGTGTGTATAAGTGAATGTGTCTGTACCCATATCTGTGTATGTACATGTACAACCACTATATATGCTATACACAATCATCTCAGTTCTGTAGTGAATAGATAGGAATCATTACCACATTTGTTGTTTAACTCTTTGGCTGAAGTTGATGTTTGTCTCTCTTACAAGAGTTTTGAGAGCAATATAATAAAGTTAGATGCAAAAGAATAATCAATCTATTATAATTAGGAATGAATACCAACAAATTGTTTATAATCTTACTTAAAAGTCCCTTTTAGCAGCACCCTTGAATGTGAACAGTTCATTTGTACTAAACCAGTGAAGTGTCACAGTATGCATGTGTAAATGTGAGGGCGTATGTTTAGTGCATCAGTTCAGTCACTCAGTCGTGTCCGACTCTCTGCGACCCCATGAACTGCAGCACACCAGGCCTCCCAGTCCATCACCAACTCCCAGAGCCTGCCCAAACTCATGTCCATTGAGTCAGTGATGCCATCCAACCATCTCATCCTCTGTCGTCCCCTTCTCCTGCCCTCAATCTTTCCCAGCATCAGGGTCTTTTCAAATGAGTCAGGATACACCTCTGTATTTCCATTATTCTTACCAGATGTTTCCAGACACCCAAGTATAAAATGTTGGATCCGTATTTTAACAAGTCTAATGACTGTCATCTGAAATTCTCTAATTGTACATTTATCATTTATGATGAACTCTTAAATTCACTTTAAAACTAAATAATAAAGTTAATTGTTACACACTTATCATTTGTAAAGCACTTAAAATATACCTGATGCTATACTTTTAAACTAATCTTTATGACCTTTAATTTTTTTTTCTTTTTAAAAAAATAATTTTATTTATTTATTTTTGACTGTGCTGGGTCTTCGTTGCTGCACAGGCTTTTTTCTAGTTTTGCCGAGTGGGAGCTACTCTGGTTGTAGCACATGGGCTTCTCATCGCAGTGGCCTCACTTATTGCAGAGCACAGGCTCCAGGGCGTGCAGACTTCAGTCGCTGTGGCATGTGGGCTTGGTAGTTGCAGTTCCCAGGCTCTAGAGCACAGGTTCAGAAGTTGTGGTGCACGGGCCTACTTGCTCTGTGGCATGTGGGATCTTTTCAGACCAGGGATCAAACCTGTGTCTCCTGAGCTGGCAGGCAGATTCTTTATCACTGAGCCACCAGGGAAGCCCAATTTCTTTTCTTTTTTAAAAAATTCTAGTAAAATATACATAACATAAAGTTGGCCACTTGTACTGTTTCTAAGCATGTAGTTCAGTGACGTTCATATATTCACACTGTTGTGCAGTCGTCATTACTGTCCATTTCCAGAGCTTTCTCATCTTCCCAAGTTGTAACTCTGAACCCATTAATTACTCCCTATTTCTCCCTGCCCCAATCAGCTAGCAGCCACCATTCTACTATTTCTCTACAAATGTGGCTACTTTAGATATCCCATATAAGTAGAATTATACAGTATATGTCTTCTTGTAACTGGCTTATTTCACTTATCATAATGTATAACCTTTCATTTCAATAGTGAGCTTACAAAGATTATTGAGTCTATATCCTCATTTACAGATGCAGAAACAAAGGCTTTGAGAAACTGAATAACTTGGCTCAAGTTATTCCTTTAGGTGAATGACACACCAGCCTCAGAACTGGGCCTGTCTTAAACTATTGAATTAATTCTTAATCCTTAAACTATAGATGTGTAGGTATTTTACACTTTACAGTTACCCTGTGAAGAAGAGATTATCACTTCCATTTGATACTCAATCCCAGAGCTCCCACCCCAAATTCCATGCTTTTTCACGTTGCATAGCAGGGGATTCTTATATTGTAGTAAAATCAACTTGCATTTCTCAAATCCATGTTGACATTGTAGTATGAATGAAAAAGTTTTCTATCCGTATTGTTTGAAGACTAAGTAGGGGTGGAAGAGTTTTCCTCAACCCTCATAGAATCCATGCCTGGATCTGAATACTAAATTGACAAAGACAGATTACCAGAAGAAAGCTTACAAATTTATTTAATATATTTTACATGACATAGGAGCCTTCAAAAGAAAGTGAAGACCTGAAGAACCAGTTAAACTTGAGTGTTTTCATGCTAGGTTTCATTAAAAGTGAACAGTTATGAAAAAGTATGATTAACTGAGAAAAATATTGTAAGACCTGTTTGTCTGAATTCTTTGCAGCATCTTTCTCTCTGGGAGATAAGGATGTTTTTCCTTCCAGGTGTAGAAGGGTACCTCTCACATGAGGGTGTTATGATCTGCTTCAGAGGAAAAAGATGGGGGAAGGTCTGGGGGGAGGGTGGGAAAAGGCCACTTTCTCAGACTCCTTCAGCTTAAAGTATTCAGCATTCCAAAATGCCATATTTTGGGGTAGTGTGTTTTGAACTCCTTCAACTGCATGTTTAAAGATCAGATCAGATCAGTCGCTCAGTCATGTCTGACTCTTTGCAACCCCATGAATCGCAGCATGCCAGGCCTCCCTCTCCATTACCAACTCCCAGAGTTCACTGAGACTCACGTCCATCGAGTCAGTGGTGCCATCCAGCCATCTCATCCCTCTGTGTATCCCTCTGTTGTCTCCTCCTCTTCTTGCCCCCAATCCCTCCCAGCATTAGAGTCTTTTCCAATGAGTCAACTCTTCGCATGAGGTGGCCATAAGTATTGGAGTTTCAGCTTTAGCATCATTCCTTCCAAAGAAATCCCAGGGCTGATCTCCTTCAAAGTGGACTGGTTGGATCTCCTTGCAGTCCAAGGGACTCTCAAGAGTCTTCTCCAACACCACAGTTCAAAAGCATCAATTCTTCGGCGCTCAACCTTCTTCACAGTCCAACTCTCACATCCATACATGACCACAGGAAAAACCATAGCCTTGACTAGACGAACCTTTGTTGGCAAAGTAATGTCTCTGCTTTTGTATATGCTATCTAGGTTGGTCATAACTTTGCTTCCAAGGAGTAAGCGTCTTTTAATTTCATGGCTGCAGTCACCATCTAGTCATCCCAATTTTGAAATGTCACTGGTTGAATGGGACAGAAACAGAGCCAGGGAAACTAGGAGCAATTGTTATGTCAACAAATAATTGAATTTAGGCTAATGAAAACAAACTAGCTATCAAGAATGATCATGAGGGCTTCCTTGGTTGTTGAGTGGTTAAGAATCCACCTTCCAGTGTAAGGGATGCAGGTTTGATTCCTGCTCGGGGGCCTGAGATCCCACATGCTGCAGCTAAGCCTGCTAGCCGCAACTAGAGAGCTTGCCTGCCACAACAAAGACCCAGCACAGCCACACAAATAAATATTTTTTTTAAAAAAAGAAGAAGAATGGTCATGAAATTAAAATATTCTCTGCTGTTGACTGGCTAGAATAATATTTGATTCCTAAACTCAGCCTATCCATTTCTTCTTTCATGGCCATTAAGATGTATAGAGCCATCCCTGGATGCTGTTTAATGCCCTACTCAAACTCTGTTTCACTCTGACTAATCATTGTGTGTGGGCTGGTCATAGGGAGATACTATCAAGAGATTTTGTGAGAGGATGTTACTGCCCAATAAGTTTTTATGACCCTTTTTATCTGCAAGAGTTGCTGGCATTGCTTTTCAGCATGAAATAGACTAATTTTGTTCATTAAGGTGCTGACAGGGTTGATGACTCACTGTGGAAATCGATAGATATTATCACAATAGGAGAATCAGTCAGAGGAGATTCAAGTGAAGCATACTTGGTTTGATACTTGGTTTACGCAGGTTGAGAAAAGGTTAAAATATACTCTCTTTACTGGAAATACACTTAACAAAAACTTCATAGTCTTGGTCTTTTTTCTCCTTTGCTGTTTTCCTTTGACTAAGGAAATCTGGGTTTGGCATAGCCAAATGAATTTATAACAAAATCATTTACTTGTGGCCTACGTAACTTTGATTAATTAGGGTGTAGGCTAAGCTGCTATTTAGAAAGCAGAAGAGCACATGAAAGAGAAACCATGAAAAATATGGTGGTTTAAATAAGATAGTCGCTTTCTCTCACACATACGTACAAGTCCAAAAAGAGAAAGACTGGCCCAGAAAGGCAGGCAACCCAGCTCTATAGATGACTTAGCTAATGTTACAGCTCTACTATCTCCTAGGACGTCAGTGCCATATCCAAGTTCCAATTCAGAGAGAGGGGGGAATTTTAAGCAAATGAAGAATTTTTATTTTAAGCAAATAGTGAGTAATTTGAACGTATTACTTTTGCTCATGTTCCAATGACAAGATGTTTGTCCACGCCACACTGAGCTGCAAGGGAACAAAGAAATACAGTCTGTACCACAGCAGCCACGTGTCCTGTTAAAGCAATTATGTCTGTGGAAGAAGGGGGAAATGTTCTAGAGAACAGTTAACAAAGTCAATCATAGTTTGCCTGCCCTTTGGCCATTCAGTGTCTGTGATCACCTTTTTTCCCACACTCCCTCCCTCCCAAGCGAGACATTCAAAGGCCCCCATTCAGTTACTTTATCTGCTCAGAGTCAAGGGTCCCTGGGTGATGCACAGTCCTATCTGTCACGTCTGGGATGGTTCCTCACAGTCCAGTGACGAGGTATCTTTTTCATCTCACATCCAGTGTGCAGACGTGATAGGGAAAAGTCTATGTGCAACAAAAACTCTCATTTTGAAAAGAGAGAAATGGGAAACACACTGTAATCGGGGGTCCACAGAAGCATCCAAGGTTCCCTCCTCCAGCAGTTAGAGAAGCCTTCCTGGTTAGCCCATCTGGCTGCCCACTGGTTCTCCTCTCCAGCAGCCGTGCCATTATCCACTGTCCTCTGCGATGACATCTAAGTTAGTGTTCGAGAGTACACCCTCCTTGGGGATTGTTTTCAGAGGTGACCTCCTCCTCGTGGAGATTTGGAAGCCTGAGAGTTGTTTTAGTGATCAAATAAATAAGCTGGTCTTATTTAGGCCAGCCTTTTGGAAGTTAATCTCAGTATTTTTGTAGGCTTTGGGATTTTTGCTTCCAGTCAGTTCATTATGAGTAAACTCATAAAAACCCAAATCTTTCTTTTAAAGATAATTCTTAAGTCTTGTAGTATTTGTTTGTTTGTTTTTAGTGGTCCATCCTCATCTTACCCCATTTTATTAATGGTTTCAGGGAGGCCAGCTCTAAAACCACAAGTTTGGGTAGGAAGCCAACATCCTTCATTTGATCTTTGCCTCTTGACTGTCTCTATATTTTGGCTGAGAAGTCTTAATGAGAGATACTTATGAAAAATTATAGACCCTGTGTATCCTTCTACTGAGGGGACAGGCTAGAGTTTCCAACTCTGAGGCGTCAGATCACTGTACTCGGTCAGTTCAGTGTATAGGCCCCTTTCCATCCACTTTCTCTAGAGTGACAGGTGGCACTTCTCCAGTGAAGACAAAATGTCTCCAGACAGTACCAATGTCCCCTGGGGAGCAAAATCACCCATGGTTGTGAAATGTTGCTTTATAACGTCTTAGAATCACCTTTATGTATATGGCCAAAGCAGAATTGGATCCATAGTGAAGAGAAAAACCAACTGATCAAGATGTGCCCAGGTGTTATAATTAGCAGTGACGTTAACATGGTAATTATGACTTTGTTTCATATGTTCAAAAAGTTAAGCAAAGAAATTGAAGATATTAAAAAATAGACCCAAATTGAATTTCAGGAGATAAAAATTACTATGTTTAATAGAATTAAGAAATAGTAAATGAGATTAATGGTAGATGTGATATTATAGAAGAAAAGATTAATGAACTTAAAGACATAACAGTTGAAACTATGCAAAATTTAAAGTGAAGATGGGATTTTTAAAAAGAAAGGAATAATGAATTGTTAGACACTGCAAGAGCCTCCTGGGTGTGTTATTGGGGTCCCTGAAGAAGAAACAAGGGAAAAGGGGCAGAAAAACATTTGAAAAAATGATGCCTGATGTTTTTCCAAATTTGATGGAAGCTATAAAATCTACACATTCAAGTTCAGTTAAATTCCAAGCAAAAGGAACATGAAAAATGCACCAAGGCATGTCATAATCAAATTGCTCAAAACCAGTGATAAAGAGAAAATCTTTAAATTGCCAAAGAAAAAAGACATAATATCTACAAAAGAACAAAGATCAGTATTTAGCAGATTTCTCTTTAGAAACAGTGCTAGCAGTAAGACAGTAGTAGAACAGCATCTTTAAAGTATAAACAAGAAAGGGAAACTTATTTTAAAAAAAACTGAGGCAAAATACTTTTACAGATAGACAAAACCTGAATGAATTCATCAGTAGCAAATACGAATTGCTGAAAATGTTAAAGGAAGTCCTTTGGCTGAGGAGTGAATATATAAAACCTTTTCCTGATTAATTATCTCTAAAATATAATTCACTGTTTAAACAAAAGGAATAACTCTGTATTGTGCAGTAATTGAGATGAAGCGGATGCTCACAGACACAGTTCAGAGCTATGGTGACTTGATGCTGAGTCCAGTTCCCAGATAAGGAGCTTTGGCGATGCCACTCTCTCTCCTTGGGGTGTGTGTTGCCTCTATAACTGCTCAGCTTGCTGCAAAACAAATGCTTAATGTTGGTTTTGCTTTTTGACTTTTTTTTTTTTTTGTAAAAGTGAAAGTCCTCTTTGGATTTCTTTAGTTAGTGAAAACAGATGCTAATGTGAGTCTTTCATAAAAGTGAAGTGCTATAAGTGAACTTTCAGAAAGCACGGGATACCTGGAATAGAATAAAAGCCAGGAGGGAAGAAATGGTAGTATGACCACTGTACAACATGTATACTGTATGTGAAGTGTATAATATCATAAGTTAAAGAAATCCTAAGTGAAGTGAAGTGAAAGTTGCTCAGTCGTGTCTGACTCTTTGTGACCCCATTGGATAGTCCATGGAATTTTCTAGGCCAGAATTACCCCCTGGAGTGGGTAACTGTTCCCTTCTCCAGAGGATCTTCCCAACCCAGGGATCAAACCTATGTCTCCCGCATTGCGGGTAGAGTCTTTACCAGCTGAGCCACAAGGGAAACCCTACTAAAATAACAAAACAAAGAATTACAACTAGTAAGCCAACAAAAGAAATAAGATAGAACCAAAAAAAAATTAAAAGAAACAGGAAGGACTTCCTTGGTGGTCCAGTGGTTAAGGATCTGCCTTCCAGTGCAAGGGACGCAGGTTCGATCCCTGGTCGGGGAACTAAGATCCCACGTGCTCTGAGGCAGCCAAGTCCGGACAGCACAACTACTGGGCCCTTGCACTCTGTAGTCCACATGCTGCAGCGAAGACCCAGTGCAGACAAAATAAGTAAATAAGCAGGAAAAGAAGAGGGGGAAAGAGTAGATTGAGCAAACAGAGAACGCATGTCAAGATGATAAACGTTTATGCACCTAATAAAGACTTCTCAGCAGACTGACCAGGGAAAAGAACTAGAGAAGACAAAATTACCAAAACAGAAATGAGAAAGATGATGTCACTGCAGATTTTACAAACATTAAAAAGGATAGTAAAAGATTATGAACTACTTTATGACAGTAAATTTGACAGCTTGATGAAATGGACAAATTCCTCAAAAAATACAAACTGCCAAAGCTCATTGACAAAGAAAGCGATCACCTGAATAGCCCTCTATCTATTAAGGAGTACTGTTTACGTAATACGTTTAATTTTGAAACTTGAAATTTTTAATAACTGTAGAAATTGAAGCATGTACACATGGGTACTAGATTCCAACATGGGATTCCCTGGTGGCTTAGTGGTAAAGAAACTGCCTGCCAGTGCAGGAAATACAGGAGATGCAAGTTCGATCCCTGGAGGAGGGAATGCCAACCCACTCTGGTATTCTTACCTGGAAAATTCCACGGACAGAGAAGCCTCTCAGGCTATAGTCCATGGGTTGCAAAGAGTCAGACACAACTGAGCGCACGTGCATGCAATTTTGTGTCTTAAGATGGAGAAGCTGCTCAGAAAAGCAGCTGGTTGAATATATGATCAGAAGATTTCATTGTTTACTTCCCGCTTAGTCATAACTCTCTAGTTAGACTGATCGGGAGAAAAAAGGCATTCTGCAGAGAGGGTACCATTGATTCTAACCCCAGTTTTCTACCCCTCAGGACCCTTACTTCTCTGCTCACTCCTTTGGTGGGTTCCTCTTTCTCCTCAGCTTTTAGCAATAGATTTGTCTTTGGGCCTTCTGAATTTTTGAATTGCATAAATTCAGTTTCCAAAGAAGATAATTCCTAAATTTTGTCCTAGCTCAAGTTCCAGTTTTAAATCTTGAGCCACCTTGTATAATGTTTTCAGAGTCCCTTGACATTGCTTTTTCATTATTATCTTTATCATCATTGTGTAAAGTTTATTTTTGATTGGAGGATAATTGCTTTACAATATTGTGTTGGTTTCTGCCATACATCAACATGAGTCATTCATAGATATACATAAGTCCCTTCTCTGTTAAACCTCCCTCCCACCCCATCTGACCCCTGTCCTGATCATTATTCATGTGTGGGTAAGGCAGCTATGTACACACAATCTCAGGGGGCGCTATTTACATAGATAATGACCTGCACATCTGTCGTGTCCCTGATTGTTATTCTTTCATTGAAAGTCTTTGAGCTAAACTCTAGCACTGTATCCTGAAACCATCTTTATTTCACAAATCATGTCCCTTTGCTCTGTTTCTACAGAGCCTTCCTAGCCCCTATGCTCTAGCTTAAGTCCTACCCTCTTTAAAGAATGGTTCCTGACTCTTTCTGTATGAAATGAGCATCTATGCTCTGCTATGCTATGCTAAGTCACTTCAGTCGTGTCCCACTCTGTGCGACCCCAGAGATGGCAGTCCACCAGGCTCCCCCGTCCCTGGGATTCTCCAGGCAAGAACACTGGGGTGGGTTGCCATTTCTTTCTCCAATGCATGAAAGTGAAAAGTGAAAGGGAAGTCGCTCAGTCGTGTCCGACTCTTAGCGACCCCATGGACTGCAGCCTACCAGGCTCCTCCGTCCATGGAATTTTCCAAGCAAGAGTACTGGAGTGGGGTGCCATTGCCTTCTCCGGAAATGAGCATCTACTGCAATTATAAAATGCATCATTCACTCTTTTGTTTTATGTAGCTATTTCATATGTAGTTGTTCTGCATTCTCCAGTTAGACTGTCTATTTCTTAGAGATAGTCTGAAGCTTACTTTTTATCCTCCAAAGCGGTACCTGAGTTCCTGCATGTTCAGTAAGCATTCTCATTCCAGGATTGATGCACAGAGCAGCAAAGGGCCACAGGATTTACCTCATCCTTTTTGCAGTTGTTGTATTTAAGTAGATTGCACGTCCTCTAATGCAATATTTGAAGTAGTTTTGTTTTTCCCCTAAAGATCTATGCTTTGTTTTCAAGTGTTGCATTGGAGAGAAGGAAACCACACTAACCCTTGCTTCTTTTGTTTAATATTTGATTGTTTATCCAGTAAATACAGATATTTTCACATAGACTATATATGTTAAAAACTCCTTTCTTTTGAATACAAAAGTCTCATGTTTCCCAAATTAAGTATTTTTAATTTAAATAATTACACACTGATTAAAATTTCCCTCAATTAACTTTACTAGTATCAAGTACTGCCTGGAAAATCCCATGGACGGAGGAGCCTGGTAGGCTGCAGTCCATGGGGTCACTAGGAGTCGGACACGACTGAGTGACTTCACTTTCACTTTTCACTCTCATGCATTGGAGAAGGAAATGGCAACCCACTCCAGTGTTCTTGCCTGGAGAATTCCAGGGACAGGGGAGCCTGGTGGGCTGCTGTCTCTGGGGTCACACAGAGTTGGACACGACTGAAGCAACTTAGCAGCAGCAGTGTCAAGTACAAGGCTCAGACACTGTTTACATCCTTTTTTCCTATATTTAATAGGACTTCACTGATTCCTAAAGACTGAAAATGGAGTTCAGATACCTTGGTCTATTCCTAAAAACCTTTTACACTCTTCACATGGGTGGTTCTCATTATCTATCTCTACTCTGGCTAAACAGAAGTAGACTCAAATTAGCCTCGTGCTCCTTGGACTTGTCTGAGCATAGCCTTTTACTCTTTGTAGATCTACATGTTTTGCAGGTCAGGCTCACATCTGACCTCTGTTATCATTTACCTTCCTCTATTTTTACATTACAATCCTAAATAGAGATAACTTAAGAAATACTGTTGCATTATAGCCTACTTATGTCCACTGGGGGGGAAAAAGCACAATATAGGGTTGTGAATTAAGCTTTATTTGGGGCAAAATGAGAACTGTAGCCTGGGATACAGTCTCTCCGATAGCTCTGAGAAACTACTCCGAAGAGGTGAGGGAGGAGGTCAGTACATATGAGATTTTGGTGAAGAGGGGGTACATAAAGTCAAGTACAGTTTTGGCCGAAGTTTACTGCTAGTCACAGGAAGGTTACTGCTAGTCAAGAGGAACAGCTGTGTCTGTTAATGATTTTAGTGCTTTTCTAGATAGGAGAGGATGCAAGAAATCGGTCTCATAAAATCTCCTGAAAATAATCTAACCATCTGAAGGCCTGTTCTGTCAGTTTTCCCCAGAGCACAGAGTGCTACATTCCCCGTCTCCACCCTGAACTCCTTTCAGGGTGTGTTGAAGGTCATTGACTGCAGCGGCTAGTGACTTCATTCTTGTAGAACCAGACGGCAGGCAACAATTTTTAGTTGGCATTTGCTAAAGTGAGTGCTTTTAAATACCTGCTTCACTTAACTGCCTTTTAAAGAACTTGAGGGGAGCGCTTTGAAATAAGCTTGTTCATTTGTTACTGTTCCCTGGGTGAGCTCCGCATGTCTGTGTCGGTGGCACTTTGCATCATGGGCAGGATTACACTTTTTGTGGGTATTCTAGATGGGAGTGGGACGTTTGGGAATATCAGATAAGAAATCTAAATGCTTTCCTAGTGCTTTCTGAGTTAGCTCTTCTCTAAATGACTTCAATCATTAAACTAAGATTTTTCCTAATAAGTGAGCTATTCAAGTAGAATTACAATTCACATTCAAATGTATGTTAGTCCTCAGTTTGATATTAGTGCCATCATTCTCTGTTGATAATTGAAAGGAGAGTGCATGTCTTTGCATCTTTAGTATTTTCTCTTTTTTGGAGCAACTGTAGATTTTGACTACTTTTATTCTGTTCTTCTTTCACTTTAGTGCTCTTGTTCCATTTATTGTATTTACCTTGTCTCCGGTTTCTTTTCTTTCTTTGACATCACCTCAATGTCACCAATTTGAGATTTCTCCTCTTGTGGTAGGTTGTGGTAGCAAATGGGAGAGGCTGACCCCGGCAGGTGTGGGATTGGTAGTGGGTGTGTCATCTACCCAGAGGTGGTATTATTATACTAGAAAGGTAGAGGGGTGAGCAGATGAACTGAAGGGAGTAACTGAAACAGGCTTGGGCCATTAGGTAAGGCTGGCCTAAAGTGATTTCTAGGAACCTGGGTACAAAGCCAAAAATAGACAGACCTGCTAGGATGCCAGTGAAATACAGGTAAAGGAGGGCAGCCCAGAGGTGGAGGAGAAGGGGGAGGAGAGGATGCAGGAGAGGGTACTGGTCTCCTACTAGGCTTCTACATAATCTCCAAACATTTGACTGGGTGAACCAACTCCATTTTAAAGGATGAGCCTTGAAAGAAGCTAGCAGTCAATTTATTTCAACTGTTTTATTTAACATGCCCTTTCCCAATATATTTTGCACGTTAAACTTCAAACAAAAACATAACTTCTGGACTTCTGTTTGTGTCCATCCTGCTAAGTATGTAGATTTGTCCATTGATATACCTCCAGGGAACTAGTCAGCCTAATGACTGAGCCCCCACCCTCTCCCAATTAAGCTTGTTTCTGAAGAAACTACCAAATAAGCATGAGCATAGCGCTAAGGAATACTGAGTTTTATTTACTTTCTTATGGTATTTACACTGTTTTATCATGTATTTTCCTCTCTTCTTTTAGAAATCCCTAAATTCTTCTTTTAGAAATCCTGCTTTCATTTTGACAAAATTTAATGTCTTACAATGGAGAAGGAAATGGCAATCCACTCAAGTATTCTTGCCTGGAGAATCCCATGGACAGAGGAGCCTGGAGGGCTGCAGTCCATGTTGTCACAGAGTTGAATACGACTGAAGCAACTTAGTATGCAGCAATGTCTTACAAATACAGAGGTTCAGTAAAAGAGATACATACCTACCATCCTCTAGTTTAACACATGTCTTTAAAAATTAAGCTCATATTTTAACATATTCATAGCTCACTTCTTCATTTGAGATTCAGTCATTCATTCATTTCCTCAACATTTACTTAAATGATCTGTGACCACAGTGACTAGGAGTTGTTGGGTAGTGAAGACGCAATGCTGAGTATGTTGTAGTCAATCTCCAGGGGAAGCAGAGGAGACAGACAAGTGTACAAATATGGTCCTGAACAAATGGGACAGGATACAAAGGTGGAGGAGGGAGGTAATGACAAAGATAACTTGAGAGGGAAAGTGACATTTGAGTTTGGAGAGATTAGCAAGAGAAGACAAGGAGTGATATTTTAGGTAAAGAGAACTGCATACGTAAGGAACAGAAACATCATGACATGTAATACATTTGAGAAGAACCTTCATGAGAACGTTGAGCATGAGGTGTTAAGTAACAGATGTGACTGGAATGGTAGAATAGGTCTAGATTGTCTGAAAGATGTCTTATGGTTAGGGCTGTGTGCTAACATTTGAACCTGTGCCAGACGGTACCCTTAAACAGGTATAGAGTTGGATAGGACATTTTGGAAGATAATTTTGGAGACAGTGAGAGAGACTGAAATGTGAAGAGATTGGTAATAAATATGGAGACTAATTAGAACACGGTTAAGGGGAGAAATAATGAAGGCTTCTTTAACCAAGGCTGAAACGGTGGAGATGGGAAGGAAGTGGCAAACTGCGCAGTGTCTTCCAGGTGCCCTCAGGGAGACTAGGCAAGATGCTGACACAGCGCTAGTCTCTGCTTTCTCTCTCTATCATTCCTTCAGAAACTTCCCTGTCATGTTTGTTCTTCAATGTGAAGGAAAGGAGCTGCGTATGAAGTGTTCTTTGTTTTTGTAGAGAAGGCAGCTTAGTTACTGGACCTTACATTCTCACTTCCTGCTCATTTAGTGATAACCAGGGTGTCCCTAGACAATTGAATCGTGCTCCTGGATCAGCTTCTGCTTAGTTCAGCTTAATATATTGTGGTTTGAACTCCATTAATAATCAGACTTTCAGAGAAAGTGACCAAACCAATTGATCTTTTAACCAACTTTGTACCTCAAAGTCAGCAACTTTTAAGAGAGACAGTGTTCATATATCATGGGTGTTTTCTCTGTAGTGTGCCTTTTCCCCTGACTTGGTAAGGAATATTTTCTCTGACAGTTTTGTATCAGCAAGTTATATAAAGGAGGACATAATAAGCTACATGTATTTGGAAAGTTACACAAAGATAATGAAGAGCTGTTTTTTCTTCATGATGCTTCTCATATTCAAGCATGGCTCTGTTTCCATGACAACCACACCAGTCCAGGCTCTCATTTTCTCGCATTTGGCATTCTGCAAGAGCTTTATAACTTGTCTGCCTTTGATGTCTTCCTCTCTTAAACTCCCTTGCCCTTGGCTACTAGATTAGTTGTTCTAAAAATTGTCTTCACTGTATCTTCACCTATCTGTTGTCTGCTATAAGCACATTCTCTAGCATTTCATTTTCATCATAATCTAGCCTCAGATGTACCTACTGCCTCAACTGTGCCCACTGGGCGTGTTACCACACGCTGTCGTGTGGACATCCTAATTGTCCCACTCATGAGGTAAGATCTCTGCCATAAAGTCTATGATGCCGTTGAGGGTAGACAACACATTATGTGCTGGTTTTGTCATCTTTCTAGTACCTAGCACAACCCTGAGACCATGGTATACACACAGAGAATGGAATATTTCCTGTTTCAGCCCTTGCCCTTGGGTTCATTTATTCCTTTCTATCCCCACTGGGCTTAAGGGCTACTTCTGATTGTTTTGTGTTCAACTTCCTTCTCTTTCTAAAAGTAGTCAACAGTTATATAGCATATATTATCCACAGCTTGCAGGACACTTTAAAAACCATTATGATATCTTTGTTTTTAAATATAGAAATCTCTCCTTTACCAAAAACCACAGTGACTCAGCTATTTGCATGTCTAAAATGGTTTCTGCATTTTTCTGTGGCCAGTCTTTATAATGGTTATAGATTAATAGTAGGCTTTTTGGAGGCATAATATTTGTTATTAATCATGGTATTGCTGTAGTTAACCAGGTAGACCAATTTAGTTGGAGTATCTATCATCTCTTTCTTTAATGTGTATAGACATAGGTTTGGGGGAAAAAGACAACTTGACATTCATAAAGGATACATTTAAAGATGCTCTTAAATTTCCTAATTTTTTAATACCTCTATGTTTTTTTATTCAGTTTATTAATAAAAATTGAGATAAAGTAACCATCTTGCCCTGAGAACATATAATAACTGAGAAGAATGAGACTATAAGCTGAGGTTACTCACCATCTGCTACATGGGAGTAACTAAATTCATTCCTTAGCGAACTCATAAGGTGCTATGTTGTGGCCTCATGGGGTCTCTCAGAGAGCTGAAGCAATAAATATTAAATCTATAAATGTCAAAGAGTCACTTTCGTTGACTCTTGGTTGCTAAACAAAAGAGAGATTCAAAAGGCCCTGTGAAATAATAATCTTCTGAAGTAAAAATGAGTGAATGAATGAAAGAAGCTAAGAAAAGAACCTTATTTTATGGTTATATTTTTCTAATAGCTTGTCAATCAAGATAATTAAAAAGCTCTCTCTCTTCTCCCCTGTGAGCTTTGCCATAGTACTTTCTAGTTGCAGAGAAAGATGATACATAAGAAAGGAATAAACAATTTCAAATAGTAATGTTATGAAAGAAATAATACAGAGCAATCTAAATGTTACAACTATCTGCCACTAGATAATCTGGTAAGAAAAGTCCTCTAGGAGCAAAATAACATTTGAGTCAACTGTTGCCGTGGAACCAACCATATGTAAATTGGAGGCAACAGCAAGTGCAAAAGCCTTGAGGCAGGAAAAGCTTTATATGTTCGAAACAGAAAGGAGGCTAGTGTGACTAGAGCCCAGTGAGTGAGAGAGCAAGATGTAAAGAGGATGGAGTTGTGGTCAGAGATTTAGGCAGGGGCTGAATCAGTAGAGACCTATAAAGAACAGAAATACATTGGCATTTGAGTAACATGGAAAGCCAGTGTAAGTTTTAATCAGGAAGAAATTGGATGTGATTTATGGTTTTAAGACATTGTTTTGATTGAGGAATTCTAGCGTGTGGAATGTAGATTGAAAAGAGGCAAGAACAGAAACAAAGAGACTAATTAAGATGTTATTTCAAGCCCAGTCAGGAAATGATGGTACCTTAGATCAAGGTAGTGACAATTAAGATGGAAAAAGAGGACAGATTTCAGATAGTTTTGTGGATAGGGCTGCCAGGACTTACAGATAAATTGGGTTTAAAAGGTAGAAGGGAAGTGAGAAATCAAGGATGTTGCAGAGATGGGGCAAACTGATTTTTCAAACCACGAGCAAATCCTTTATTTTAGCAGTGATGATTCTACAACATATTATGGGAATGAAGTGAGGTCATGCGTGGAAGCAGATGATACAAGGTCTGGCCCACAGTAGGAACTTACAAGATTTTTGTTTTTACCCTCACCTTGGGATATTTTTATTAGGAGCTTATAGTCTCACAATACTATTTATTTTAGTCACCAGATTTCAAAAGCATATGAGTAGAATATCCATTGGTGAGTGTGATGTGAGATTCAATCATTCATCAACTCAGTAAGTGTTCCCTGAGCTCCTTCTATAGGCAGTTCCTCTACTGAGTGCTGGAACATTCTGGTGAGGGAAACTAATGCAGTTCTGGAACTTTTCTGTCTGGCAGGGTTGAGATTTCCCTAACAGTATAATTATACAATTAGTTATTAAATCACATCTGGGATGATTAAGAAGACTATCCAAGTATACTGTGAGAACAGTTGTTCATAATTTCCATGTGTGTTAGTTGCTCAGTCGTTTCCAACTCTTTGCAAATCCGTGGACTGTAGCGCACTAGGCTTCTTGTCCATGGGATTCTCCAGGCCAGAATACTGGAGTAGGTAGCCATTCCCTTCTCCAGGGGATCTTCCCGACCCAGGGATCGAACCTGGGTCTCCTGCACTGCAGGCAGATTCTCTTCATAACTTCCATAGCTCCCTAATTTACTTCATTTATTCCCTTGTTTCATCTTGCATATGACTACCAGTGATTCCTAAACCCATCCGTTGGCTCCATATTCTATTTCCCCCAGCCTATGGAACATCTCCAATGGATTGCCACATATTCCTCACTACCGATTTCATCCTCCGTACTTTGTCCCCAGAACTTTCCCTATTGATTAATGTTTTTACCAGCATCCCAGTTTACCAAGCTAGAAACAAACATTAGCAACTTCATAGTATTACTATGGAAAGTGGGACTCAAAGAGGTTAACCTTCCTAAAGTCATGCAACTAATTGGACCTGGTTTTAAAGCCAGGTCTCTCTGATATCTCAGCTTTTGTTTTCTCTGTGACAACAGTTTGCAGGATTGTTATAATTTTTAAAGAAAAAAAATGGAGGAAAACATTCTAGAAAGAGGGAATAATCCTTTATAAAAGGCTCAGATGGACTTCCTGGTGGTTCAGTGGTTAAGACTCTGCTCTTCAGATGCAGTGGGCATGGGTTCGATCCTTGGTCAAGGAACTAAGATCCACATGCTATGTGGTACAACCAAAAGAAATTGAAAGGCTCAGAAATATTAAAACATCAATGTCTCTATCCAGAGAAATGCTTATCTATCCCTCCCATGAATAATAATATTTTGTCCATTTCGAATGCTGAACCATTTCAACAAATAGTTATGGAATAGCCACTGTGTCTTTTTTTTTTTTTTTTCTCTCTAATTTTATTTTATTTTTAAACTTTACATAATTGTATTAGTTTTGCCAAATATCAAAATGAATCCGCCACAGGTATACATGTGTTCCCCATCCCGAACCCTCCTCCCTCCTCCCTCCCCATACCATCCCTCTGGGCCGTCCCAGTACACCAGCCCCAAGCATCCAGCGTCATGCATCGAACCTGGACTGGCAACTCGTTTCCTACATGATATTTTACATGTTTCATTGCCATTCTCCCAAATCTTCCCACCCTCTCCCTCTCCCACAGAGTCCATAAGACTGTTCAATACATCAGTGTCTCTTTTGCTGTCTCGTACACCGGGTTATTGTTACCATCTTTCTAAATTCCATATATATGCGTTAGTATACTGTATTTATGTTTTTCCTTCTGGCTTACTTCACTCTGTATAATAGGCTCCA
>NW_011494861.1:16211936-16212749 GCF_000754665.1 Bison bison bison
CAGTGCCTCAGCCACCCTGGGTCTGCCCCCGCTCACGGCGCGTGTAGCCTCCCTGTCCACACTGCTCGGACTCTAGGTTGTTCCGCCGGGAACAATCCGAGGCTGGCCCTGGGCTGCACGCACCTCCCAGGTCCAAGCCGTTCAGGTTCAGGCACTCGGGTAGTCCTCAGAGGCGCAGACTCAGTTGGGCCTGCGTTTTGTGTTCTTCCCAGGTCCGAGCGCCAATTTGCTCTTCCCAGGCGAGCGCCAATGCTGCGACTTATCGCCTCCCCGCCACTCGGTTATCTGGATGTAAAACCGGCGCACCTTCTCAGGCAGATGTTGACCGTCCAGACCCCCAGGAAGTTTTAGTTAGCAAAGAAGCCTGCTTACAATTTTATAGAAAATGTCTCTCTGGGGCTGCGATTGCCCCCTTCCGGCTCTGGCTGCCTGTCACCGGAGGGGGAAGGTCTGCAGCCGGCTATCTCTGTTCAGTCCTTTGTTTCGTGCGCGGGCCTGGCGGTCTTAGGTTAGGGCTGGCTTTTCGCGTGGTAGGTATCCCACAATCTGGTTTGCTAGCCCAAATTATTTCGCTCAGATAGCGCTCAGGGTATTCAGGCCAGATTCTTACTCTCAGCGATGCAGCCCACGGCGCGCCTCCCTGCCCGGCCCCGGTTTGCTAATGGCAGATGCAGGCGTCTGCGCTGCTTCTCTGCTGGGGGAGTTACTGTAGGGCTCGCAATCTGCGAGTTTTAAATTGTTTATTTATTTTTTCTCCCTGTTATGTTGCCCTCTGTGCTTCCAAAGCTCGGCACAGATTCGGCAGTGAGAAGG
>NW_011494861.1:16212849-16221853 GCF_000754665.1 Bison bison bison
TGGGTGCCTGATGTCCTCTGCCGGCATTCAGAAGTTGTTTTGTGGAATTTACTCGACGTTTAAATGCTCTTTTGCTGAATTTGTGGGGGAGAAAGTGTTCTCCCCGTCCTACTCCTCCGCCATCTTGGCTCCTCCCCCGCCACTGTGTCTTAAGTAATTGCCTCTATTAAGTTTTTAGGACAAAAAGAAGGCCAATAGATGATACCTATCTCTAAGTGTCTCAGTAGGGGAGAAGGACCCTAAGTGTTGATTTTGATACTTAAGGTAGCAGCTCATTGAAGTATAAGACTACAAGTGTTACGAGAGATATAGCAAAGTTGGAAAGAGACCAAGCAGAAAGGCCACGCACCCCAACCCCAGGATCGAGGGAGGGTTCCTGCCTGAGGTAATACAAGAGTTGACTTTTAACAAATTAGGAAAAGGTAAGTGAAACTAGAGGGGAAGCACAGCTCAAGAAAAGGAGAGAGCAAGAACAAAGATATTAAGGTATGCAGTTACCTGCTGTGTAGAGGGAGGGTGACTTCAAGTAACTTGAGTATCACAGATTATAGAAGTCCCAGCATGTCATATTAAGGCTGAACTCAAATCAGAAGCATTGGGAATGAAGAAGAGAGGATAGTTTTGAGAGATGATGAGGAGATTAAATCAACCAGACTTGAATGATGGGTTGAGTGGGAGAAGTGGAGTTAAAAAGAGGACTCTAGGATGACCCCCCAGAGAAGGCAATGGCACCCCACTCCAGTACTCTTGCCTGGAAAATCCCATGGATGGAGGAGCCTGGTCGGCTGCAGTCCATGGAGTTGCTAGGAGTCGGACACGACTGAGTGACTTCACTTTCACTTTTCACTTTCATGCATTGGAGAAGGAAATGGCAACCCACTCCAGTGTTCTTGCCTGGAAAATCCCAGGGACAGGGGAGCCTGGTGGGCTGCCGTCTCTGGGGTCGCACAGAGTCGGACACGACTGAAGCGACTTAGCAGCAGCAGGATGACCCCCAGGTGTCTGCTAGGGTGATTGGGTAGATGAGGATACTGTTCACTAGGATGGGAAATGTAAGAGGAGGACCTGCACTGGGGAAGAAATGGTGACCTTGGACATGCCAGGGTGAACTTGCATGTGAGGCTGCCCTTGCCCAGGAAGAAGAGATACATAAACTGGGAGCTCTGGAGAGAGGGCTGATCTCGGGATTGGGTTGTCCAGTAGTCAAAAAAAAAAAGGTATGGGTAAGATCACCAGGGTACAGTGTACATAAGTTTATGTTTTTGTCATTTCTTTTAGAACCAAGACATGTTAGTCAGTAATTTATCTCCAATTAAATAAATAAAATTTTTAAAATGACACATTGGTAACTCTATGTGACTATGACTGCGAAAATCCTGTAGTTTCCACTGGGCTAACTTGACTGGGCTGTAGGATCTAGCCTCCACCTCCTTCTTTGTTTCAAATAACTCAAACTAGACTTAAAATACTTATATATCAGATGTGTAAATTATAGTTGCAGGTGCCATTTAGTAGCTACATGGTCTTGAGCAAGTCACTTTACTTCTTTTTTAAGCTCAGATGCCTCCTTTGTAAAAATGGGTGTGTGTGTGCTTAGTCGCTCACTTGTGTCCAGTTCTTTGTGACCCCATGGACTGTAGTCCACCAGGTTCTTCTGTCCATGGGGATTCTCCAGGCAAGAATACTGAAGAGGGTTGCCATGCCCTCCTCCAGGGGATCTTCCCAACTCAGGGATCAAACCCAGGTCTCCCACATTGCAGGTGGATTCTTTACCTTCAGAGCCACCAGGGAAGCCCAAAATGGGTGTACTTGGTTGTTAAGATTAATTGCAGTAATACATACTGTAAGGCCTTGGCATAATTCACGGCTGTTGTGTGTGTGCCAAGTCACTTTAGTCATGTCCAACTCTGTTCAACCACATGGACTGTAGCCTGCCAGTCCATGGGATTCTGCAAGCAAGAATACTGGAGTGGGTTGCCATGCCCTCCTAAGGGGATCTTCCCAGCTCAAGGATCGAACCCGCGTCTTTTATGTCTCCTGTATTGACAGGCAGGTTCTTTACCACTAGCACCACCTGTGAAGCCCAATTCATGGCTGTTATAGGCTCCAAATAAATGGATGATAATAATAATAATAATAATAACTTTTATTATTTATATTTTCAATCACTTAAATGTTTATCAAGAATTTGTGATGTGTAAGTTGTTTTATTAGGATTTGCTTGAAACAAATATGTATGTGAGGTAGGGGAAGGAGCCCACCAAGTAGGAAAGACCCTCACACACTTGTTCATTTATTACCATCATCCTGCAAGACAGCTTGTGGCAACACTCAGGTATACAGGGCTGAACATGCAAGGGAGGTGGAGAGAAAGCCAGTCACCTTCAGTGGAAGTAAAGGAAAAAATCACCTCCACTCTCACCAGCTTGCTACTTCTGAAATTCTACTGAATCCATTCGAAGTCATGAGTGGGAAGAAGGGAAGAGGGAACTAGCATAGTCTATTAGCATCTTGATTTCAGAACATGGACTTAGCTGTTCAAAAAAAAAAAAATTGAATGTCCTCATCTTGACATATTCATTTTGTGGAAACAAATTCACTTGCTAATACATGAGCTGACCCATATAACTCCTCCACTGAAAATATTATTTTTCACAGTGACAGCTGTTAAACTACACCTAGCATTCTATGTAACACAAAGATTCCAGAGATAGAAAATTTAATAGAAACTGGAGATGGACCATGAGAAGGAGGAAGAGGCAATTCACAACTTATCAAGATGAATATAGCACCTCATTATTTTCAACAACAATGACAAAACACAGAAAAAAAGTAAAATGCCGGTCTAGCTTGAGATCATCAAGAAACAGTCTAGATTCAATATGTCATCATTTTAATCTCTATTTAAAATTAAAAACAGACCTTTGGGGTTTCCCTGGTGATGCAGTGGTTAAGAACTTGCCTGCCGATGCAGGGGACACGTATTGCATCCCTGGTCTGGGAAGATCCCACATACCATGAGAAACAGTCCGTGAGCCACAACTACTGAACCCACGGGAGGCAACTACTGAGGCCTGCACTCGTAGAGTCTGTGCTCTGCAACAAGAGAAGCCATGCAATGAGAACGCACTGCAACTAGAGAGTTGCTGCCACTCAGCACAACTAGAGGAAACCTGCGCCAGAAACGAAGACCCAGTGCAGCCAGAAATGAATCATTAGGTTGGTGCAAAAGTAATCACGGCTTTTACACTGTTGAAGTTTGCCATTTGATATTGAAGTACATTCTTAACTAAATGTGGTTATGTTATACATCATTTTAACATGCATTTTTCACTTTATTTTTTTTGCTAATGACTTGTTATTTGCTGTGTGTTTTGTATTTATTTTAGACTATAAAAATGATATTAGACAAAAAGCAAATTTGAGCGATTTTCTTATTTAAGTTCAAAATGGGTCATAAAGCAGCAGAGACAACTTGCAATATCAACAATGTATTTGGCCCAGAAACTGCTAACGAATGTATAGTGCAGTGGTGCTTTAAAAGTTTTGCAAAGGAGACGAGAGCCTTGAAGATGAGTAGCAGCCAGCCATCAGAAGTTGACAATGATTAATTGAGAGCAATCATCGAAGCTAATCCTCTTAAAACTATTAATACACAAGAAGTTGCCAAAGAACTCAGCATCAAACATTCTGCTGTCATTCAGCATTTGAAGCAAATTAAAAAGGTGATAAAGCTTGATAAGTGGGTGCCTTATGAGCTGACCACAAATCAAAAAAATCATAGTTTTTGTTGTCTTCTCTTAATCTATACAACAGTGAACCATTTCTCAATGAGACGGAGAGGTGTGACAAAAAGTGGATTGTATACGACAACCAGTGAGGACCAACTCAGTGGTTGAACCGAGAAGAAGCTCCAAAGCACTTCCTAAAGCCAAACTTGTACCAAAAAATGGTCGTGGTCACTGTTTGGTGATGTGCTGCCCATCTGATCTACTTGAGCTTTCTGAATCCTGGCGAAACCGTTACATCTGAGAAGTGTGCTCAGCAAATCAATGAGTTGCACTGAACACTACAATGTCTGCAGCTGGCATTGGTCAACAGAGAGGGCCCAATTCTTCTCCATGACAACGCCCGAGTGCATATCACACAACCAACACGAGGTTGGTTTATCAAAAGATAAACAGATTGAGCTAGGAAGTTTTGCCTCATCCGCCATATTCGTCTGACCTCTTGCTGACTCCAGCATATCGACAACTTCACAGGGAAGAGGCTTCCACAAAGAGCAGGAGACAGAAGGCGTTTTCCAAGTGTTCATGGAATCCCGAAGGATGCATCTTACATTACAGGAATAAACAAACTTATTTCTTGTTGACAAAAATGTGTTGATTGTAACGGTACCTATTTTGATTAATAAAGATGTGTTTGAGCCTGCTTATTATAATGACTTAAAATTCATGGTCCAAAACCACAATTACATTTGCACCAACCTATTAATTAATTAAATAACTAATTTAAAAAAAATCAGACCTCTGCTACCATTTATGCCTTCTGCTTCAATTTGAAAATAAAGATGAGCCTCACACAAACTGTCCAGAGGAGGGAATGAATGAGCCAAGTTAGCTTCCATTTTCAAGCTCATCACTAACATGGCTTCAAAAAAGCTGCTTTTATGTAGACACTGTGGCCTAGCGGCCAAGGGTGTAGCTTCTCTGTGTGATTGAAGAAGAGAGTGCTTCTCAGTTCAAAACTAGAAGGCAGATGTGCTTTATTATCACAAGTGTGTGTGTTTAGAAGTGTCTCTTATCAAGGTGGACTTTTGGAAGCCTCCTCTCAACTCAAATTTAAGTCTCTTAGGTTCATTCATATCAGATGGCAGGACCAGGCTTCAGACCAGTTCCATTAAAATGGTGGAGCACAGTCTTCCTTCTGAGAGGTTTTTTTTTTTTTTTTTAATGAGCTCCATTACCGAAAGAGAGCAAGTTACAGAGCAGGAAATGCTAGGTTCTCTGCAGTGCAGTGGGGCTCTGGCTTCCTGGCTCTCCTTCAGGCATGTTTTATGATTGTGAGCAAGTCACTTACCTGCCACCTCAGTCTTTTCATCAGTAGGATGAATGTGTGTGTTAGACTTTGATGTTTCTAGGGTCTAAAAACATTGCATTATTTTATGATTCTGTTAATCATAAAATCATTATTTCATGATTCTAGAGTTATCAAGTACATTAGTGTGGGTAATACTTTATTGAGAAACACTGTCCAACAAAATCATCTCCTTGGAGCAGGAGGTAGGACTGTGAACAGTCTAGAATGGTCCAGAAACCAGCTCATAGGAGACCCAGTTATCAACAAGGATAATTAGCTTGAAGAAAAGGAAACTGACTGTGTTTAGATATTTTCACTAACATCGCATGGAAAAAAATCCTGTATCCTGTATTATTATAAAATACATGATCCAGCTGAGTGCCTGGAAGTTTCAGGTTTCTCACTTACCATAAGTGGTCCTTTTTAAACAAATATAAAGGTCCAGTAATACAAATAGGCAGTCTTTTGAGCTAACTGCCAACAAAGATAAGGAAACAGAGCAAAATGACCAACTCCCAAAGAGACTGTAGAAGTTCTTGCATTAATAAATTATGACTTCTCTTAAATCTGATCACAAGAGTAGGTAACAAGGTAATAATGATACTGCCATGACTATTCAGAACATTATTGAATTTGCTTTTGGTGGGGAAAAATTCTCTCTTCTACTAAAAAAGTAAAACAAAACAAAAAAACTCCTTTAAGATAGCTATGCTTAAAGTGTCACAAGAATCTAAACATTCCTAGAAAACTAGGTAAGTCTGTAATATTTTACAAGGATCTTTTTTCTTCTTTGAGTTCCAATAATGTTGTAAGCTGAAGTACCCATACCAGCCATGATATTAGTTAATTATGTATTTTCTTATTTTGAACTCTAATTCCTCAGTGTGTGAGTCCCAGCTACAAGATAAAGAGACTCATTTCCCTGTGATCTCACTACGTTTCATTTTAGCCTTTTCTTCAAATAGCTTGAATAATCCATAAAGACAGAAGCAGCCTCTGATGTTCTTTCTACCTCCAGAAGCACAAGGAACAGTGCTAAACAGAACCAAGACTTGAATGGCAGAGTGAGTTGTGGGGTTTTCACAGTTCCAAGATACCATACTGCTGCTGCTAAGTCACTTCAGTCGTGTCCGACTCTGTGTAATCCCACAGACGGCAGCCCACCAGGCTCCCCCGTCCCTGGGATTCTCCAGGCAAGAACACTGGAGTGGGTTGCCATTTCCTTCTCCAATGCATGAAAGTGAAAAGTCAAAGTCGAGTCGCTCAGTCATGTCCGACTCTTCACGACCCCATGGACTGCAGCCTACCAGGCTCCTCCGTCCATGGGATTTTCCAGGCAAGAGTACTGGATCAGGGTGCCATTGCCTTCTCCAAGATACCATACTACTCGATATTATTTATTTTTGTTGGATCTTAAAAAAAACATGAAAGTGTTAGTCACTCAGTCGTGTCCGACTCTTCCCAACCCCATGGACTATAGACCGCCAGGCTCCTCTGTCCATGGAATTCTCCAGGCAAGAATACTAAAGTGGGTAGTATCCATTCTTGTTGGATCTTAGGAACTTGCCAAACTGTTGAGGCCTCAGCTTTTTAAAAGTAGTCTAGAAGACAAAAAAGAAATAGAGAATTGAGTTTTTGAAGTTTTACCTGTCCTAGTTGAGAAGAGCATGGATTCTTTCGCTACTTATTATTCGCCATCTAAATCTCAACTAAAGAGGCAGTTGGTCTTACAGGAGCATCTCTCATCGGTATTTGGGTAACTGTCTGTTAAAACATCCAGAGCCTTTTGTCTTTCTAGACTCTAACCCAGGTGAAGACGATGCATTTTACACTTGCTCTCCTCTTTTCTTGACTTTCTAGAAAGAATGAAAGAAATTCTAGGGTTATCTAGTGCCCACCCTGTGTTAAGCACTAGGAGATAATTCCTTTCTTTTTTTTTATTTTATTTTTAAACTTTACAAATTGTATTAGTTTTGCCAAATAACAAAATGAATCTGCCACAGGTATACCTGTTTTCCCCATCCTGAACCCTCCTCCCTCCCCATACCATCCCTCTGGGTCGTCCCAGTGCACTAGCCCCAAGCATCCAGTATCGTGCATTGAACCTGGACTGGCAACTCGTTTCATACATGATATTATGCATGTTTCAATGCCATTCTCCCAAATCTTCCCACCCTCTCCCTCTCCCACAGAGTCCATAAGACTGTTCTATACATCAGTGTCTCTTTTGGTGTCTCGTACACAGGGTTATTGTTAGCATCTTTCTAAATCCCATATATATGTGTTAGTATACTGTATTGGTGTTTTTCTTTCTGGCTTACTTCACTCTGTATAATAGGCTCCAGTTTCATCCACCTCATTAGAACTGATTCAAATGTATTCTTTTTAATGGCTGTGTAATACTCCATTGTATATATGTACCACAGCTTTCTTATCCATTCATCTGCTGATGGACATCTAGGTTGCTTCCATGTCCTGGCTATTATAAACAGTGCTGCGATGAACATTGGGGTACACGTGTCTCTTTCCCTTCTGGTTTCCTCAGTGTGTATGCCCAGCAGGGGGATTGCTTGGTCATAAAGGCAGTTCTATTTCCAGTTTTAGGGAATCTCCACACTGTTCTCCATAGTGGCTGTACTAGTTTGCATTCCCACCAACAGTGTAAGAGGGTTCCCTTTTCTCCACACCCTCTCCAGCATTTATTGCATGTAGACTTTTGGATCACAGCCATTCTGACTGGTGTGAAATGGTACCTCATAGTGGTTTTGATTTGCATTTCTCTGATAATGAGTGATGTTGAGCATCTTTTCATGTGTTTGTTAGCCATCTGTATGACTTCTTTGGAGAAATGTCTATTTAGATCTTTGGCCCATTTTTTGATTGGGTCATTTATTTTTCTGGAGTTGAGCTGTAGGAGTTGCTTGTTTCAGAGTGACTTGACTAGGTAGGTGATACTTCCTTTTCACAGAGGCCCAGAGAGTAGTAAGTACCTCACTTGTGTCATTCAGATAGTAAATGTGACTAATGGATGATATTTATAAGCAATGCCATGCTTTGCTCTTAGAGATCTGTTTAATTCTCATTACTCTTATATTTGGATCCAGGCCAATCCCACGAGTCTAAACCCACTTCTGTCTGTATCTGTTGCAGACATGGAGACATGACTAGATCACCACACTCAGTGTGTTCCTCCTCCTCTTACCCTGCTTTACCTTTGTGTTTGAATGCCTCCCTCATTTGAAGTGTTTTCCTCCTGCAGATTGGGAAGTGTTTTCCTTTTTTCACCTTTGTAACCACACAATTGCACTCATCGCACACGCTAGTAAAGTAATGCTCAAAATTCTCCAAGCCAGGCTTCAGCAATATGTGAACCATGAACTTCCTGATGTTCAAGCTGGTTTTAGAAAAGGCAGAGGAACCAGAGATCAAATTGCCAACATCTGCTGGATCATCGAAAAAGCAAGAGAGTTCCAGAAAAACATCTATTTCTGCTTTATTGACTATGCCAAAGCCTTTGACTGTGTGGATCACAATCAACTGTGGAAAATTCTTCAAGAGATGGGAATACCAGAACACCTGATCTGCTTCTTGAGAAATTTGTATGCAGGTCAGGAGGCAACAGTTAGAACTGGACATGGAACAACAGACTGGTTCCAAATAGGAAAAGGAGTTCGTCAAGGCTGTATATTGTCACCCTGCTTATTTAACTTATATGCAGAGTACATCATGAGAAACGCTGGACTGGAAGAAACACAAGCTGGAATCAAGATTGTCGGGAGAAATATCAATCACCTCAGATATGCAGATGATACCACCCTTATGGCAGAAAGTGAAGAGGAACTCAAAAGCCTCTTGATGAAAGTGAAAGTGGAGAGTGCAAAAGTTGGCTTAAAGCTCAACATTCAGAAAACAAAGATCATGGCAT
>NW_011494861.1:16221971-16253950 GCF_000754665.1 Bison bison bison
GGTTTTTCCTGTGGTCATGTATGGATGTGAGAGTTGGACTGTGAAGAAGGCTGAGCTTTTGAACTGTGGTGTTGGAGAAGACTCTTGAGAGTCCCTTGGACTGCAAGGAGATCCAACCAGTCCATTCTGAAGGAGATCAGCCCTGGGATTTCTTTGGAAGGAATGATGCTAAAGCTGAAACTCCAGTACTTTGGCCACCTCATGCGAAGAGTTGACTCATTGGAAAAGACTGTGATGCTGGGAGAAATTGGGGGCAGGAGGAGAAGGGGACAACAGAGGATGAGATGGCTGGATGGTATCACTAACTCGATGGACGTGAGTCTGAGTGAACTCCGGGAGTTGGTGATGGACAGGGAGGCCTGGCGTGCTGCGATTCATGGGGTCGCAAAGAGTCGGACACGACTGAGCGACTGACTGATCTGATCTGATCTGAACCCCTGAAGTAACTATGCACTCAGCGTTCTTAATTACAGTTTCATAAATTAAGTCAAGTATGCTTTTCATTTTACAATGGAAATCTATTTATGTCCTGCACATGGCCACAGTCAGTGGAGTGGCTCAGGAAGCACACTCAAGCCCAGAGCTCTAATTAGGGCGGCACCACCACACACCCGCTTCCAGCGCCCCAGCACGAGGCTGCTGTTCTTAGATGATGCTTTGGGACCGCTGCCTGGCCCTCTTTACCTCTCTCTCACTCTGCCTCATAGGATGACTTGTCCACATTTCCCATATTATCTTCAGTTTGCTGTTGAACTTTGCAGAATTTTCTAAAAAATCTCCTAGTATAAGGAAATATGAGAAATCATGTATTATTAACTGGTTAATGCAGAAGAGTTGCTTTTCTATCATTTGTTTCATTTTTGGCCTACTGTATAACTCAAAAATTTGTCTTTCAAAAGTTTACTGTATTTATTGCTGAATCTGATGAGCAATAAATAATTTACTTGGGGAGTTGGGGAGGCATAAGGGGAAATGCTCACTGAAATTACTCACTCTTCTAGGGCTTCAGAAATCACTATTTACATTCTTTCTTTTTACCAAGTGATGATGTACAATAATTACTTTACCTGATGCTGATCAACAGCCTATTAAGGGGCAACCAACCTGAAAACAGTGAGATCATTGGCAGACAACGGACACCTGCCAGACTTGGTGGGCCTTCTGTACCACATCTTCCTACCTGGCATTTGATATCACCACCTTTGCCCTTTCCACCAACTTTGCCATGTTCTGGGTCCATGGCAGTGTTGTGGTCACTCAGTGCTGTAGCTCCCTCCTCATCTTCATCCTTACTCTCTACTGGCCTGTCCGGGGAATGAAGCCCTAGGACCTAGTTCCGACCAGGAGCTCCACCTTCTCTACCCACCACTGTTGCCAGTTCTGCACCTTCTGGTTCAGGATCTTGCTTCAGGGACCGGTAGGAGTAGTCAGCTAGACCTGCCCCCATGTCCTCCTGCTCCTTCCTCTAATCCCCTGTGCCTTCGTAGGGCCCCAGTGTGATCCCAGTTCCTCAGCCTGATTGGAGGAGGTCTGCCCTGGACCCAAGACACGACCCGCTATAAATACTTCTGCCATCCCAGCAGGAGTCACCCAGAGCCCCAGGCTGACTGCGCCTTTTCCCTCTTCAAGAATAATAGGTACATTAGGGGAAGAATGATGAAGAGATTGGGAAAACTGAAACATATTACCACCTGTTTGTAGTGCTTTTTACACAGCATCTTGTTAAATATACCTACGTGTTTGAAGTGTAACCTGGTTTGCTCATTAAAATATCATATTTTAATTATTACACTTAATATTTAGTACATATATTTTTAATTTCTTTTGTGTGCATCAGAGCCAAACCCTAGAGTTCCAAAATCTTTTGATTACTTTTTTACTTCTTTTTTACCAGAGTTCTTTTGGATAATAAATTTTTTGTTTCTGGTTTATATAAATTTAAAATAATGCTTCTGCTAGTGTTCTTTGAAAGCAAGTCACATACATGGGAGCAACTCCCCTATCCTTTAAAAAAAAGTCGATAATAAAAATCCTTTAAGCTAAGGAGTCACTGAATTCTTCCTTCTTGTTCAAGTCAAAATATTCCCTTGCTCTTAAATGTGAAGCTACTAAGGCAGTGCTCTTCACACAGTAACACAGTCTTTTCAAACAAAAGCTCATGCAGAACTCCACTATGTAAAGAAGATAAAAATGGAGCTGTTTCTTATGTGTGGGGGTGGGGGGTTGTTTGTTTTGATGGGGGGTAGTTAGGGATATGAGAAGCCCAGAACCTCTTCCTTCTTTCCTCCTTCTGGCTGAACCAACTGCCATCCTGGGTAACCTATCAGACATTTTCTCCAAATCCTTAGCGATCTGAAATATATATATATATATATATATTTTTTTTTCTAATGGCTTTGATAATTTTACATTATAATCTGTATATTTTTTGAGAAATGATTTTTGGAAGAAATAGAAGGGTTGACAGCAATATATACATATCTTATTTAAGATGTTTTGTTAATTAATACTTTACATGTTTAACCAAAATAATGTTCTCCTGAAGTTTTAGAAAAAGAAACCAAACAATATTCTGTTAAAGAGGGCAACATTTCCCTTAATCTTCAGTTCTGTAATTAATGTATTTTGGTAATCACGATCACAGAGATGATCGTGATTTATGTCAATAAATGAGATCCGTAACTCTTATTTGTCAGATTAAGAAACTAAGACTGAGAAGGAACTTGCCCTGGCTCTCCGAGCCCCATTACTCTGTACCATGCTACAGTTTTATATGGAGAAGCTGGTCTGGTATTCATGACCAACTCCAGAGATTTAGCACCAAGATTCTGGGTATGTGTTAGTTAATTGTTAGGATAAAGTTAAGAAACTACACTGAGTGGGGATCTTGTCCTTTTGCCTTGATTTTGTGACAACTGATCATTCACACCAAGGAAATTAATGTAAAACTGCAATACTGAGATTGTAAAATTTTAAACTATGGATAACTCTCAGTTATCTTATTACAAGACAGGACTAGACCAGAAGGTATTAAAACAATGTTTAGAACTATTAACTGAGTGTTTATCAAAGTCTTTAGATTAGGAAAGTTATTTCTACTTTGAGAATCTCAACTTTAATAGTTCCTTAAAGGTATGCTTTTATTATGATGATGTAGGTTTTTATGCTTTATCATATTGTATATTTATAAAAATCTTCATTTTCACTGTGTTGTACACCTGAAACTTATATAATATTTTACATCAACCATACCTCAATAAAAAAAAATTTAAAAAAATCTTCCTTTTAGTTGCAGCTAGCCTTCCCAAAATGCTGAGTTACTTTTACATATCCTAGCACTGCAAAAAGTCATTACTGCATAAACACTCCAACTTGAGGGTGTGTCATTTCTTGGCTGCTCGGTCCTTGCTCTTCTGTCCATACTTTGTCATCTTCCCCTAAGCCTCTGTTAGAAATTTCAGTGATCTAACGAGGATTGGAGCCTCCCACTTTAAATATGTGGTATAAAATCAGACTGGTATCCATCGTTATGAGAAAGCAGGAGTGAGTAAAGGTCAGTCTTTTAGCCGGCAGGCTGTCTGATTTTTCTGTGAGCATCACATGTTGGGAGAAGCTAGTTCATCTGTCTGTGGGTTTAGGATTCAACAGCATAAGCTGTCAGCCTAACACTGATTGAAGGTGGACTGGGAGGGGAAGTGCATCTGCCCAACGGCTCGCCATTGGCTTCCTATTACAGCATTCTCCCCCGAGACACAGTCTGCATGCTCATTCACCTACCTCCTTCTCTTCCCTCCCCTTCCTTCCCTACCCCTTCATTACTGATTCACAGCGAGAGGCAGCAGCAGCAGCAACAGCAGCGCTGCTTGTCACGAACCAAGGATTGCAATGAGCTCATCCTTTTCTCCTTGCAGCTTCACAACTGCCCTGGCTTCCTGGCTACCGCTGCTGCTGTCTCTTCTTTCTCTCTCTCTCTCTCTCTCTCACACACACACACACACCGTCTCACACACACATATGCACAGCACACACTCACACACTCTCTCATGCTAGACCCTTCTAAGCATCTTGTCCATTTTTACACATGTATGTGAACTCTCCTGCATCACTCTTGGCCATTTTCTTGCGTTTGATTGCTTTTGCCATTTTTTGTTTTGTTGTTGTTGTTGTTTTTAATTTAGATCAGCATTTGATTTCATTTCCAGTCTACTCTGGGGCTCTCTCACAGTGGATAATTTAACCAAAATGTTTTTCTCGTGGAGACGTTAGCTGGCAATTCCCACCACAGACTGGTTTGTGCGTGCTCCCGGGGAGACCGAAGCCTGGCTCCCCTCCCACGGCAGTTCTCAAAATTGTGGATAAGAGATCCCGCTTTCTCATTCTGGATACCTACTTACTGCTCATGGAAGAAGGGGTGCCCTGCCCAGCCCCAGCTGCTAAGCTCACAGCTCCCGTCAAAAAGTCCCAGGACATGCACGACGAGAGGAGCAAGCTGGTGAATGAGTATGCGTGTCGAGTGCTGGAACTTCTGGGGATGGGGCATCGTCTGTTTGTGCCTCGGCTTCTGGCGGTGAGACTGTTTTTCATTGAACTTCATTTGTAGAGAATCTGCCACCCTCTGTGAAAATTCCTTGTATCCCCGGAAGAGGCTTGTGGTCTCCTATTTCCTTCCCCACTCTACCGGGAAGGAAGTGCTGAGTGGCCACTGCCCTGGGGCTCTGTCCGAGCCTGGTCCACGCCACTCCTTAATTGACTGGAGGAGATATGGCTCTCCTCTCTGAGCCCACATCAGTGGCATTATCTCTCTGGCAGCAAAAAAGAAAAAGGTCTTATGGCTGGCCAGGCTCAGCAATAAAGCAGGATACCCAAGTGCTTAGTGGAGGCATTCTGTTATTTATGTCTCCAAAGGGTTAAATTTTACAACAGACATTATCCTGACTTATCTAGACTATGTGTGGTTTCCTTTCTAACCTCTCTATTTGATGTCCAGTTTGATTGTTTTAGTAGGGAATTTTATTCCCTAAAAATCATTGATTAGGAAATCACAGATTTCTCCCCTGGAATGTTTGAACTGTTTATCTGGAACCAGCTTAGGGCTGTTGGGTCTGTGCTGAGTCTGGGAAGTCTGATTTGTTTTTTTTTTAAAAAAGATTTAATTTCCTGAAGAAGAGAAAAAAAAAAAATCACTCTTCCTCACTTCCTATCAAGGGTTAAAATTAAATACCCACAATCACTGGTGCAGGGTTCTTTTTAGCAGTTTGAGAACTATACCTAGCAACTGTTCTATAATATAATTGGTCTACAGTAGTCCTATACCATTATTTGGTAATTGGGCAAGAATAATTTCACTCTGTCTATTTTAAACAATGGAGTTTAATACCATTCTAGACTGTTCCTTCATTTGGTTCTCTCATATTTGAGTCTTTTCAGAAGTACAAGATTGACTTGACTGAATTTAACTCTTCTCTCACACATATCTCCCTCTAGTATAGTTCATCTTTGTTTATACTTATCTTTACAAGTATTAACTCAGTCTTAATGTATCTATTTGCAAATAAATAGGATCTCTCCTATATCATCATAACAGACATGTTAGGTAGCTGTGCACGTAAGGGGTTTCTCACCCTGAAGAAAGTCTATTTATCACTGCAAGGTGAAGTTGGATGCAATGACCAGCATACAATTATAGGGAAGGGGGTGGTATTTTTTGAGAAATACAGTTCCTTTGTAATTTAAGAAAGAAGAGCTCAAAATATATGTTTCAATGCCCAGGTGAGGTCGTCAGCACTCACTTGAATTTTGTTTCCCTGAGTTACATTTTTTTTCTTAATAAAGGAAAAAACTGAAGAATCATGATTCTATTAAAAAGGATTTTTTTAAAAACAGTGAAATAAAAAGCATTTTAGGAGCTTTGACACTGAGAAGTGCTAAAATATATTTCAACAAATGATCTGCTTCTCTTTAATGAATCAGTTTTTTTATCTAACGCATTTCTATATCCTTACAGACTGCTTAACTTTGTGTCTCACAGGCTTCCACTGATAACTTTACAGAGATCTGGTACTGCCTTTCGTTGGCATTTACATTTTTAGCATTTTGAAGGGAAACATGAAATCGATAATAGGAAATATATCTCATACCTACATCTTTATCAGGGATGGCTTTAAATTGCTTGTAGTGTAGAATGATTGTCAACAGTAAAAGCTGTAATCTTCACAAGGTTCACATCTGTCGGGGGCTCATAGATACCTATATGTTGCAACTGTACAAAGTTGGCTCGGTTGCCAAATTAGGTACCCAAGTAGGTACAGCCCTTATGTTGTTCTGGGCTCGAACATTATAGGTCATAGAGCCACTTGCAGTCTATGTGAAAAGTGTATGCTGAGTTATCTGTAGGGCCCTTTGAAAATCTCTGACTTTATTACACAGCTTAAAAGATTGTTGATAGAATTAGGGTACTCTACATTCTGAGAAATCACATCACATGCCCTTTAATGAGCAATATGGCTATGAACTGGGATCAGCTATCCAATGAGTTATTATTCAAAGTTTAGTGTGTACCAGAGGGATGTCCAGTTGTTCAGCCTTGTGTTATTGGACTGCCTAATGATATGGGATCGATGGTTAATCTGCCCAGGGGGGTCCTAAGAGGAATCCTGCCACGTGCAATGTTGTAATCTTTCCATTACCAGTGAGGGAAGGAACTGAAGTTTAGGTTTTTAGTCATGTTTTCAATATGACTATGTAGGGGCTGCTGCTGCTGCTAAGTCGCTTCAGTCGTGTCCAACTCTGTGTGACCCCATAGACGGCAGCCCACGAGGCTCCCCCATCCCTGGGATCCTCCAGGCAAGAACACTGGAGTGGGTTACCATTTCCTTCTCCGTTGCATGAAAGTGAAAAATGAAAGTGAAGTCGCTCAGTCGTGTCCGACCTGTGCGATCCCATAGACGGCAGCCCACCAGGCTCCTCCGTCCCTGGGATTCTCCAGGCAAGAACACTACAAATCCTGTTTTGCATTTAAGATCCATGTAGTATTTTTTTCATATGAGGCCAGTTGCTTTTATTAATGAAACATCAAATTAAATGAAGATTTACCAAGACAGTGTTGTGGATTTGAACTCTGAGCCTTATATTTTGTTCCCTGAGGCACAGAGGGACCATCAAACTACAGGAACACCAAGCACATTTGGAATTTTTGCTTATGGTCCCTCAAAGGTATACTTAGTAAAGAATAATTTCCCTTTAATAAATCAAGTACCAGTGTTCCACTTTAGATATTACCACAAGACGTAGATTCTGTGTGTAGACCCACCAAGCATACGTTTCTTTGGTGAAATTAAAATACCGAAGCAAGGGATTCAGGTATCCTAGATACCAGCTAAGTAATGTCCTCTTCTAAAGCCCACACTTCCAAATGATTCTCAGACTTCCAGAAACTTTGCTCAATGGAACGGAAATCCTGTTAGATTCTATGCCTCAAGGAAGAAAAAGCCATTTGTGGTAAATATAGTGACGGTGAGAAAGAGAACTGTGCCTACATTTTTTTCCCCCAATAATCCTCTAAAATAATCAAATCTAGATTTTGCTGCTGATAGAGGCCTTTAAAGAAAGATTTGTCTTTGGAGAACAGTGAGAGGTTTGGAATAGAAGCATCTGGAGCTAACACTCAAATGTTAGAACTGTTCATTACCACCCACCCTGCCTTCTTCTCTCTCTCTTGTTTTTTTAATCACTTGAAAATGTGATACTCTTGCACTGAATTTTTCAGTGGGAAAAACACTCCCAAAATGGTATTAACAGTGGCACACAGCCAGAGTTCATACTCCTCTGTAAGTGTGTGAAATTTGGAGAAAGAGGAGAGAAGCTTTTACTCATGTTCAAAATCTTCCTGTCCTCCTAGATTTTTTTTTCTTCTTTTATATGACATGGGAAATTATTATCAGATCATTATATAACATGTCAGTGTTGGGTATAGTTTCAGTACTGGTACTCTGGGCCCTGTGCATGGTGAAACTGGAGGACTCTCAGGCCGAGGATTGATACACATCTATAGCCAAATGCTCCCACTGTCCCTCCAGTAGCCATTTAAGGTTTAATTTTGATCAGATTTCTAATGCTGTCAAACTGTATCCTAGTTGTGTTTTTTTTTTAATTTGTAAACTTCCTTAAAACATTAATTTTAAGGAAAGAATGAAAAAGCAGATGAGAACATTTTTCTCCCATTTTTACCTGTTGTTGATTGCTGCAAGGATTGATCACTCACTGAAGAGACACTATATTGGATTGGTCAAAAGGTTTATCCAGGTTTTTCCGTAAACCCGAACAATCCTTTTGGCCAACTCAGTAACTCTTAAAAGAAGTTAAAGACTCAAGTATAAAGGTTGCCATGTTGGGACTTCGCTGGTGGTCCACTGGCTCAGACTCCATGATCCCAATGCAGGGGACCCGGGTGTTTAGGGAACTAGATCTCCCATGCCACAGCTAAAGATGCCACATGCCACAATGAAGATTGAAGATGCTGCATGCCACAGCTAAGACCCAGCACAGCCAGATAAACAAATAAAGATTGTTTTTCGTTCTTTCGGTAGTGTCCAAATCTTTGCAATCCCATGGGCTGAAGCCCATGTATACTTCTGATCAGTTCAGTTCAGTCACTCAGTTGTGTCCGACTCCTTTGCGACCCCATGAATTGCAGCACGCCAGGCCTCCCTGTCCATCACCAACTCCCGGAATTCACTCAGATTCATGTGCATTGAGTCGGTGATGCCATCCATCACTGACATCTCATCTCATCCAATGAGATGCCATCTCATCCTCTGTCGTCCCCTTCTCCTGCCCCCAATCCCTCCCAGCATCAGGGTCTTTTCCAATGAGTCAGCTCTTTGCACGAGGTGGCCAAAGTATTGGAGTTTCAGCTTTAGCATCAGTCCTTCCAGTGAACACCCAGGACTGATCTCCTTTAGAATAGACTGGTTGGATCTCCTTGCAGTCCAAGGGACTCTCTAGTGTCTTCTCCAATATCACAGTTGAAAAGCATCAATTCTTTGGCACTCAGCTTTCTTCACAGTCCAACTTTCACATCCATACATGACCACTGGAAAAACCATAGCCTTGACTAGACAGACCTTTATTGGCAAAGTAATGTCTCTGCTTTTCAATATGCTATCTAGGTTGGTTATAACTTTCCTTCCAAGGAGTAAGCGTCTTTCAATTCATGGCTGCAATCACCATCTGGAGTGACTTTGGAGCCCCCCAAAATAAAGTCTGACACTGTTTCCACTGTTTACGCATCTATTTGCCATGAAGTGATGGGACCAGATGCCATGATATTACTTTTCTGAATGTTGAGTTTTAAGCCAACTTTTTCACTCTCCTCTTGTACTTTCATCAAGAGGCTCTTTAGTTCCTCTTCACTTTCTGCCATAAGAATGGTGTCATCTGCATATCTGAGGTTACTGATATTTCTCCTGGCAACTTTGATTCCAGCTTGTGCTTCTTCCAGCCCAGCGTTTCTCATGATGTACTCTGCATATAAGTTAAATAATCAGGGTGACAATATACAGCCTTGACGTACTCCTTTTCCTATTTGGAACCAGTCTGTTGTTCCATGCCCAGTTCTAACTGTTGCTTCCTGACCTGCATATAGGTTTCTCAAGAGGCAGGTCAGGTGGTCTGGTATTCTCATCTCTTTCAGAATTTCCCACAGTTTCTTGTGATCCACACAGTCAAAGGCTTTGGCATAGTCAATAAAGCAGAAATAGATGTGTTTCTGGAACTCTCTTTCCATGATCCAGCGGATGTTGGCAATTTGATCTCTGGTTCCTCTGCCTTTTCTAAAACCAGCTTGAACATCTGGAAGTTCACAGTTCACGTATTCCTGAAGCCTGGCTTGGAGAATTTTGAGCGTTACTTTACTAGCATGTGATATGAGTGCAGTTGTGCGGTAGTTTGAGTATTCTTTGGCATTGCCTTTCTTTGGGATTGGAATGAAAACTGACCCTTTTCCAGTCCTCTGGCCACTGCTGAGTTTTCCAGATTTGCTGGCATATTGAGTGCATCACTTTCACAGCATCATCTTTTAGGATTTAACATAGCTCAACTGGGATTCCATAACCTCCACTATCTTTGTTCGTTGTGATGCTTTCTGAGGCCCACTTGACTTCACATTCCAGGATGTCTGGCTCTCGGTGAGTGATCACACCATCGTGATTATCTGGGTTGTGAAAATACATCTGATACCCCCCCGAAATATAAAAATCAATATGTATCTCAAAATAAGTCCTGCATCTCCTTTCTAATTTGCATCTGATAATCTTTTGACTTTTTAATAGTGGGTATGCTTGAAGTAAGCTTCCCTGGTGGCTCAGATGATAAAGAATCTGCCTATAATGCGGGAGACATGGGTTCAATCCCTGGGTCAGGAAAATCCCCTGGAGAAGGGAATGGCTACCAGTATCTTCTCCAGTATCTTGCCTGGAGAATCCCATGGACAGAGTAGCCTGGCGAGCTATAGTCCATGGGGTTGCAAAGAGTTGGACACAAATGAGAAACTCACACTTTCAGGCAATCTGGAGCTTCACTAACACCGGCGGTGTCTTGAAAAGGGCAGTCACAGAGAACTCTGAATTCTGGTTTCCAGAGACTTCATTTGAGTTGGGCTGTATCTTTCTTCTTTTGTATGATCTCAGAAGCTGGACTTGAAACTAGGCCTTGGGCAGTATTAGAAAATTAGGTGACCACACTGCCTGCAGGCGATAGACTGTTCCACACCATTGTGGGTCATCTGTCTGTAGGTAACTGGAGGTTAGTTGCACTGACAATAGAAAAGGTGTGCTTAGAGGTTTTGAATGATGAAGAAAGCTACCAGTCTTGTTTCCCTACAAACTCTATAAGCAGCCTGTCTTGAATTTTCCCAACAATTACCAAAGAGATAATCATCAGAACCAGTGTTACAGGTGAAATAGGATGTGGTATGTCTGGTATAACTGGTAGGTGGATGCTTTCTCAATAATTCAGCAGTTGATATTTCAGTTGAAGAGGCCCACTTTTGGGCTGAATTTGTTTCCAGGAACTGCCTTTCCCAGTTAAGGTGAGTTGATAGCACTTTATCCTGCTAAATATTCTCTCCACTACTTATTGCCACCATCTTTCAGTATCTGTGAGGGAGGAAATAAGTCTGAGGTGTACTGAAGCTTGTTTTTTCCCTTGGCACTGTTAACCTGGCTCTATTTTCTGATTACTAGTTTACGAATCTAAACTTGGGCCAACCTAGTCCCCTGTGAAAATGCCTGCTGTGTGAATTAATATTTTATTTTACATGTTTCTATTTAAAAGAGAAGTGAAAGGGAGAAAAAATTATATAGAGAGAGTGAAAGAGAGACGAAAGGAGGATTCATTCAGTTATTCAGTAAATTTTAGTTGAGTACCTCCTATAATCTAGGCATTAGTCTTACCACTGTGAATACAGTAAAGAACAAGACAGATAAGTCCCCTTTCTTTAGGATGAAAGCAAATGAAAAACTATAAAACGACTGGATGAAGAATGACTTGATGGGCTAGGAGGAAGAATTTAAATGCTCAGAAAAGGTCTACCTCAAATCTTATATTTGTGCTAAAATCTAAATCACAAAGTTATTATCATAATGAAGATGAGGGAGAAAAATATTCCAGACAGAGATAACAGGCAGTAGCCTTCAGTTAGGAATGAACTCAGTGTGTACAAAAAAAAAAAAAAACCCAAACAAACCAGAAAGAAGGCTAGTGTTCTTGGAGCTTGAGACCAAGAAGAGAGATGCAATTCAACATCATGTTGAAGGGGAAGGCAGGGCCCCAGATCATAAAGGGTCTTGCAGGTAATGGTAATGGTTTGGATTTTATTCTGAGCATAGTAGGGACCATTGGAGAGCTTTACACAGAAGAGCAGCATAATCTTAAAAAGTATCTAGCTGCTGTAAGGAGAGGGAGAAAGAGGGAGACCAGTTGGGAAGTTACTGAATGACTCAGCTGAGAAACAACAATGGCTTAGACCAGGGTGGTGGTGATGACAACTCATTATGAGCAGAATTCCTCTGACTTCCTCTGTCTTTCAATGTAGTTGTTAATCAGTTTTATATTTGAATTTAAATAAAGTAAAATTTGAACTTGCATGTAGTTCTGTGATTTCTAGCTACCATAATTTTTTGTTTTAATCATTTTCTTTCTGCCATTTTTGACAATTAAGTGCTGACTCTTAACACCTAGTTTCTTTTTGACTTGGCCTATTTCAGTGTACCCAGTATGCCTCAGTCTCATAATTTGTGTCTCAGTATTTGCCAATGATTACATGTAGTTGTTTATTAAAACATTTATTGCCTTTCTTGTTATAAGATCTTTCCCACAGGAAATACAGCAAAATATAAAGAAGAAGAAGAAGAAAAAACTATAACCTCACTCTTCACCGTTTTCTTTTCTTTCCTTTCAGTCTTTTTTCTGTGCGTGCATATATTTTCTGTGCATGCATATAAGTAGTTGTTACTTCTTAAGTAAATTTTGCAAAAGTAGCTTTCCTAAGAAGTTCAGTAGTTAAGTGGTTTGCTGAAGTTCAGTAGTTAAGTGGTTTGCTTCATTTACTTTTTTAAAAGTCTTTAAGATATGGAACAATTTCTTATTTGCTATTGTCATTAATTGAAAAGTCATTCTCTCATTAGGTGTTTGTTATGTAACTCTTCTGTGCTTTAATTGTACTGTCTGTGTCTTCCCAGCTTGGGGGGGGGATAAAAAAAAATCCTTAAAATGCCCACCAAGTTAAAATCACAGATGTGTCCCAGAGTTCAAATTTTTTCCTTTTTCTGGCGTTTTTTTTTTTTTTTTTCCCCCCAGAGCCATAATGTGGTTAGCTTTGCCAGGATCCATCATTCTAATGTAGAGGTTATGTAAATTAAATATGTTAGCTTGTTAATTAATTCCATTGTCACTTCTAGGATTTATGGTGACTTATTTCAGCTTATATAAAGCAGTTAGAAATCTCTTCCTAAAAATTTTTGGACCTCACCTAGATCTTGGCCAATAAAAGTTACATTTAGGAAAATAGAAATTGCTTTTGCAATGTATTTGTTATGAATGTAGGTTAAAATGTAATGGACGATTCTTGGTGATTGTTTTGTAGACCTCAAAGGAAGATCTTCTGCAGGCTGATTTTGAAGGCGCCTTAAAGTTCTTCAGAGTCCAACTTCCAAAGAGATACAGGGCAGAGGAAAATGCGAGAAGGCTAATGGAGCAGGCTTGCAACATTAAGGTAAGATAATAAAGGTGGAACCTGAATGCAGAGTAACGTGGCAAATTATGGAAAACCCTCTGTTTGTTGCTGGATTCTGACTGTGTTGAAGGCGCTGTGGTATCTGACCTAGTCTCTCTCAGACATTTTTGTCAGGGTGGTCTGTATCTGTAGTGGCTGTATCTTCTAGTAGGACTTAGAGTGAGCCTTGGCTGGTTCGGATCGTAACAAGAGGAAGACAAACATTGATCTTACAAGTGGGCCTCTAGAGGAGCCTGCTCTGATAGTGGTTTCCACAGCAGCAGACTTAGTATTTAGATTTTGCCATCTATTTTAAGATCATTTAGGGCCAAGCAAGAAACGCACCCTTCCCACCAATTTCCTGTTGGCTTGGGGATCTGTCAGAGGAGGATTTCTAGGTGAATCAGTTTCTGGAGTTGAAAGGGGTTACGTGGCTCTGGCTCCATCAGGTCTATGCATGGGCTTTTTGTGCTTAACTCTTACTGGATTTTAAGTTGGGTAAAGTCATTCTCATTTTCAGTGGATGTTCTTGATTTGGAGTGCAATGCTTTCCAGTGAATACCTGTGTCTATTGAGGAGTTTCCTGTTAGATGTCCCATTGCTTTCTTCTGCTTCCTGCTGCTACACAGATAATGAATGTACAGTATACAGGACTTATGGTGGTGGTGTTTGTTCCTACCTACTTATATTTTGAAATTCATGGCTATGCTTAGTGGCCATCTCTGATGGTAGATGTTGTCCATGGGTTTTTGGTCTGCCACCTAATTTCTCTCTGGTTTTTGTTCTGTTTTGTTGTTTGATGTGAATTATTTAATCCAGTTGTTATTTTTTGATGTGGGTGCAAAAATAGTACTTAAAAAAACTAGGTGAAAGAATCAAATAAGTTTTAGAGGTGTTTGTTGATGATCATAGCCAGAAAGTTGATAATTTCCTAATACAGAAAAATTATACAATCAAGTTTTATAATAATGTTAATTAATTTTGGGGCTTCTTTTATATTTATAATTAATCCAGTAATTCGCCAGAGTCCATCATATTACTAATTTCTGTTCCTTTACAGAACTAAGTTAAATAAGCTTGATTGTGAGTTTGACAAAACTAGCTAAATAAATTTGATTATGAGTTAAAGAAAAGGAAAGCACCGTGGTTAGGCCATGCTTTCCTTTCTTTAAGGGACTTTGAAAGCTCTGTCTTGATCTGCCCATTTCCATCCCACACCTGACAGATATATGTGGCTATATTGCTCCTTATCACATGTCTGATAAAACTAAACACATTTTATAAATAACTTGAAATAGAAATCCCTATGTAGAGAATTGTGGTATCAAGGTGAGATAGCACTTTTTAAAGGTTTTTTAAATCTATATTTGTTTTTTGGTCTGGGCTGGGTCTTTGTTGCGATGCAGGCTCTCCAGTTGCAGTGCCTGGGCTTAGTTGCCCTGCAGCCTGTGGGGTCTTAGTTCCCTGACCAGGGATTGAACCCACATCCCCTGCACTGGAAGAAAGATTCTTAACCACTGGGGTAGTACCAAGATAGTACATTCAAAAAAAAAAATTGGAACCAATTTACTGATGTAAATTCTTGTACCTTTGGCATATTCTAGGAAATCTTCTTAACCTAACCATGACAAAAATATAAATTTGTTTTCTGAACAAAGATCCCAGGTCTTGTAGACTTTACATTCTTACAGAAGGAAACAGACACAGTAACCAATGAACATAATAAAGAATATACTTAATATGTCAGAAGGTGATAAATAGCTATGAAAAGAGAAAAAGTAGGGCAAAATAAGCAAGATTGGGTTGATGGGGAGAAGAAGCATTACAGTTGTTAGACAGAGTAGATCTCATTGAAGGTAAAGAGATGAGTTAGTCATGGAGATGTCTAGGGGAGGAGCACTACAGCAGAGGCAACAGCTAATTCAAATTCCCCGAGGCTGGCTCATGCCAAGTAAAGTTAAGGAACAGCAAGAAGACCAGTGTAGAGCTGGAAAGAAGGGAAAGAAAATAAGGGCAATAGGAGAGGAAGTTAGAGAGCTCATAAGGCCACTGTAAGGGCGTAGGCTTTGCTTTGTATGAAGTGAGGAGCCCTTACAGAATTTTGAGTGGAAGAGTAATAAGATCTGTCTGAGGTTTTGGAGGATCACAGTGCCTACTGTGTTGAAAACAGACAAGAGGAAGGTAAGAGTAGAAGTAGGGAGATCAGATGTGGGTTTGCAGTAATCCTGGTGAGAAATGATGGACTGACCAGGGTGATCATAATGGGGAGAGACACAGAGTGGAAGTGGTTGGAACCTGGACATATTCTGAAAGAGAACCAACAGGACTTCATGATGTATCAGACATGGGTGTGAGAGGAAAAAAGGAGCCAAAATGATTCCACAGATTTGGGATGAAGCAATTATAAGATAGCGTAGCCATTGGCTTATTAGGCACATGACTGAAAATGTGCTTTGACATAGACTTCCCTTAGCACAATGCCCAGTGTAACACTTTTTTTTTTTTTTTGGTGTCATTAGACTTGTGTTTGAATTTTAAGTTATTTTAAACTAGATTCTAACTGTTCAAAAATAACAAGTCAATGTTGAATATAAGTAACTTAAAAGAAAAAGATTACATTGTCTTTCAAATGAACTCTGTATTCAAAGAGATCATTTTCCAAAGGTATTAAGAAAGATAGACCTCTAAAGTCTTCATCCTGAAACGCAAACTTTTAAACCCTTTATGACTGTTTTATTTGACTAAGATCAGATGACTAAGCAGAAGCCACGTTTGTCTGTAAATGTTGAAAATATATTCCAATGGTCATGGTGACTGAATTTTGTGGGTGGTAGGTTTGAAAGATAGGCTTCATCCAGATGATTGTTCCCGAGCTGTCAGAAGGAAGTACTATAACCTGGGGCAATGCTGTAGGGACCTATTAAAATAAAACATTCATTTCTAAGAATAAGAGAGTAGAGAGTTAAGAGGTACAGGTAAATGTTTTCAAGGGAAATCTAGAATGATGGGGAAATCACTGAAAACAAAAAACCCAGGAAAGAGATTTTAAAATATGAAATGTAACAGGGAAAGACTTTTGCCCAGTATAATTTTGAAGCTCCTCAGAGGATGGAGGAAACTAACAGTTGTCAAGCCAGAAACATGAGATCAGAGAGACACTGAAACATAAAATGTCAGAAAACAAGTTCAAAATATGACCTGAATGGATTGTTCCTGGGGTGAAAGTGCTGTGTGCAACCATAGTGATTTATTTGCACATGAACAGATAGATAAGAATTCTTTAAAAAGTAATACTAGGGTTGTTTTTGTGTATTTTGTTAGTTTTTTGTGTTTTCTAAGGAGAGTACCTTTTTCTTAGATACAGTACCCACAGGGTTGTTTGGTTGTTGGTTGATCAGTCACTGTTGTATGTGACTCTTTCCAACCCCATGGACTGTAGCCCACCAGGCTCCTCTGTCTATGGGGTTTTCCAGGCAAGAATATTGAAGTGGGTAACCATTTCCTTCTCCAGCGGGTCTTCCCAGATTAGGGATCAAACCCATAGCTCCTGCCTTAGCAGGCAGATTTTTACCACTGAGCCACCAGGGAAGCCCACCTACAGGAACACCATTTTAATTTGTAACATGATTATAAGGTGGATGTGAGGTTTAGTTGAAAGAAGGAAGGCATAAATAGTACAGTATTCGGGGTTTGTGCTGGGACTAGAAGGTAGATCTCCCAACATGAAAATTTAAGATTGTTAACCAACACCTGCATTTTGAAATAGCCTTTATATCAAGACCTTAAACATTCATACATACTCGCACATATATACCTGCAGTGATACTTAATCCTTATGTATGAAGCACTCTGATGTTTTTTCTTCTACTGTATTATATTCTAATTCATTTTAAACTTCTCTCCTTCTCCTTCCAAATCCCCAAACCAAAAAGCTAGTCACAACGCACTAAATGGATTTCACAGCAGCTTACAGTTTTGAAAAAGAACTCAGGCCTGTTCCACTACTGCTCCCTCCTCCCCTTCCCCCATTCTGATCGACTGCAACTGTGAGAGGTTGTGGAGGGTGAGGTGTTACACTGAATAATGAAAGTGGGAGTCTGGTAAGGATGTGAGTCATCGTGCCATCTTTATAGCAGCATATGCGGGCAACTGGAAATGTTAGGAAATGATGGACAGACCAAAGCTCCATATTAGATGGAACATTTAAAGAAAAAGGCAGCTACAGTATGGAATAGGCAAAAAAGTTGAACTCATGATTTCTTATCCACAACCTGTATAAGATTAAGAAAAGAATTCCTGTTGAAAGTAATCCATTTTTTAAAATTTTAATTATTTGTATAATATTTGTATATGATCATATAGTCTTTGAATGGACATGTTCTCATTTAATTACCCTTCAAAATGAATCTGTCCTCTAATTCAAAGAAACTGGGTAGCCAGTAATTTCAGTTAACTGACTGGTTTTAAAATAAACGCAACAGTTATAGGTAAAAAATAACTTGTGAGCTCTGTGTGTTGATGAGGATTTATTGATAAAGCACATTGGATTGGATAAATAACTTTATTCTTCTGAAACCTGTGTGATACTAAATATCAGGAATATTTTTTTTTTTTAATTTACTAACATGACTTTAAATCATTCTGATATTTCTTCTGTTCCTTATGATCCAGCGAGGCTAAAATGAGAAAATATGTTTACCCATCAGACTTTACTTTGAAAAATCATTTAGTTACTAATATATGAATATCTTACACTTTCAAAAGAAGGCAAATTTTGTTGAATATCATTATTCAGTTGTTAGCTTATAGTTTAAAATTTTGCTGTGGAGAGCTTCTTAAACTTGGATCTTGGCTTCATGGACTCTGAGTCACTAGAAATTTGAATTTCTTTATATAACCTTCTAAGCATCCTGTGTTTCCTAGTGAGACAATATATAGCTTTTATTGGATTCTTAAAGGCAACTCAGTGACTCAAAGAAGTTAACTTTTGTGTTGTGGGATCATCTTAAACATATTAAGAAAATAGATATTTCTTTACAGCATAAGAATTTATAACTGTACCTATATATATTCAAGTATATATATATCAGTTCAGTCCCTTGATTGTGTCCGACTCTTTGCAACCCCATGGGCTGTGCCACAGGCTTCCCTGTTCATCACCGACGCCCAAAGCTTGCTCAAACTCTTGTCCATTGAGTCGATGATGCCATCCAACTGTCTCATCCTCTGTCATCCCCTTCTCCTCCTGCCTTCAATCTTTCCCAGCATTAGGGTCTTTTTCCAATGAGTCAGTTCTTTGCATCAGGTGGCCGAAGTACTAGAGCTTCAGCTTCAGCATCAGTCTTTCCAGTGAATATTCAGGACTGATTTCCTTCAGGATTGACTGGTTTGAGCTCCTTGCAGTCCAAATATACATATAACCTTTATAATTATTCCTGTTTTGTTTTTTTTTTTTTTTTTGCATACTTTTATTCAACATTAGTCACATATTGTATTAGGTTAAATTGATTAAGTTACCATTTTCTTTGGTCAAATGCTTGCTAAGTTGCTTCAGTTGTATCTGACTCTGTGCAGCCCTCTGGACTGTAGCCTGCCAAGATCTTCTCTCCGTGGCATCTTCTAGGCAAGAATACTGAAATGGGTTGCCATTTCCTTCTTCAGGGGATCTTCCCAACCCAGGTTCAAACCTGTGTCTCCTATATCTCCTGAACTGGCAGGTGGCTTCTTTACCATTGGCGCCATTTGGTCAAAAACTGCCAGTTATTCAACATTGTATATGACTTAATTCAATATTTCATGCCTCCTTATGTTTCAAATAGACTATTTATGTGATGATGACATATTAAAAATTAGGCTTTTTTAAACATAGAGGTGTTTAATCAGTGGTCATTGCTCTGATAAAAACAAAAAGATGGAAAAAAAAAGATGAATTAGAAGAATAAAATATAACGGAAGTCAGAGTATTATAATACGTTAGTCCTATGGCTGTGAAAACCTTTCCTGAGGATTAGTCTCCAAAAGTGGGGGAGCACGTCTTTTTTTCTCCAGTTAACTTTTGTTTGGAACAGTGTTACAAGTGCCACAGTTGTGATGAACCCCATTAGCAGTGAAGTTCAGCATATCGTTCAAAATATTCTTTTGGTAGATCTTCAAAATAAAATGTTTGAAAAAGTAAAATAGCCTATATTACTTGAATTTTATTGGTAAAATAACTTGAACGATATTAAAACTGCAGTCTGACATTAAACTGAAAGAAGGAGATTAGAGGGAAAAGGTCATTTACTGAATAACTACTATGTGCCAGGAGCTATGCAGGAAGACTTCTCAGAGGAATTAAGAGTTAAGGTGAGACTTAAGGATTAGTAGGAATTAAGGAGTACATCAGGGGCTTCCCTGGTGGCTTAGATGGTAAAGAATCCACCTGCAATGCAGGAGACCTCTGTTTGATCCTTGAGTTGGGAAGATCCCCTTGGGGAAGGCATGGCAACCCACTCCAGTATTCCTGCCTGGAGAGTCCCATGGACAGAGGAACCTGGTGGGTTACAGTCCATGGGGTCGCAAACAGTTGGACATGTCTAGTGACTAAGCACCAGAGAAGGCAGTGGCACCCCACTCCAGTACTCTTGCCTGGAAAATCCCATGGATGGAGGAGCCTGGTGGGCTACAGTCCATGGGGTCGCTAAGAGTCGGACACGACTGAGCCACTTCACTTTCACTTTCATGCACTGGAGAAGGAAATGGCAACCCACTCCAGTGTTCTTGCCTGGAGAATCCCAGGGACGGGGGAGCCTGGTGGACTGCCGTCTATGGGGTTGCACGGAGTCAGACACAACTGAAGCAACTTAGCAGCAGCAGTGACTAAGCACAGCACAGCACAGCAAGGAGTACGTGGAGGCAGGGGGAGAGAAGTTCCATGCAGAGAATATGCAGAGGCTCAGAGGTAATAAGAATAGATCGAATTGTCCAAAACCTAAATGCAGTTAGAAAATAGAGTTTGAGGAGGGAGGGAATGAGAGGAATAGATGGAAGACTAGAGAGATAAGCGGGGGCCAGACAGCTGGTACAGAGCCATGTAACCCTGTAATCCAATGGTAAGCAGCTTGGATTTTATCCTGGGGGGAGGGGAACGGATTGAAGTTTTAAATAGGAGACATAAATGATCAGATTTACGTTTTAGAAAGGCTTTTCTGGCTGGTGTGTGGAAAATGGATTAAAATGGATAAGGTTAGATATTGGTAACAGACCAATTCAAGAGTGGTTGCATTAATCCAGTTAATAAGTGACCAGCCTAGTATTAAAGAGATGTGGACAGATTCCAGAAATGTTCATGAGATAGAATCAACAGATTCTAGTGATTAAATGAGAGCTTAGGGCAGAGAAGGAGAGTCAGTAATGACTCTAAGGATTCTTACTTAGGCAACTTGGTAGTAATCACTTTATGAAGGCAAGCAAAGAACAGACTACAAGGATGGAGGATAATGAGTTAAGTGTGAGACATGCTAAGCTCGTGGTGTGTAGCCACAATCTCAAATCCAAGTACATACAACTATCCAATAAGCAGCAGGTATGGAGTGGAAGTCAGATCTGAGCTGAAAGTAGGCATTTGGATGTCATCAGTATTTGAACTATGGGAGTTGGTGAATTTTCAGAGGAGCAGAGAGAAGGGTTGAGGATAGATTCATTAACATTTAAGAGAGGCACTGAGGCATAGAAGCTAGTGAGACTGGAAAAGCAACACTCAGAATAGTGTGAAGTGTGAAAGCTAAGGGAAAAGGTATATTTTCAAGAAGGAAGAAGTTGAACAACTAACCAGATACTTAGAGTTCACATAAGATACTGAGAGTGGAAGTGGATGTCATGCAACAGTTAATGATAAAGAGGTGCTTTAGTGACAGCAGTTCAGTGCGGTGATGATGTATAACAGCCAATGATTCAAGGAATAAATGGGAGGTGAGTCAATGGAAAAGGGAAGATGAGACAACTTCTTCTAAGGAGTTCAGCTTAGGGAGAAAACAGAGGATGACAGCCAGCAAGCCAGAGCATAAGTACAAGAAATGTGAGGTTGAGATGAATTTTTGGAGGATGGGGAAGATGGCTTTAAATGCTTAAAATTCCCTCAATGAATCAATGTCTTCATATAGTATCTACTACATATCAGGCACTCTGCTAGGCCCAGGGAATGCAAAGTTGAACAAAAGCAGAAAAACTCCCAGAACTCATGGAGTTTATATTGTGCAGAAGATATTAATTAATCATGCCTTAATAGATACACAATTACAAAGTGAGACAAATGCTCAGAAGGGATATAATAAAGATATATGAAGAGCAGAGAGCAAAGGAACCTGACTTTGACCCAGGGGATTAGGTAAAGCTTTCTTGCACTGAAATGATAAAGCACTTCAGACTGAAGGAAATGTGCAGACGCTGTGGGGTGGGAGTGTGGTATGTTTAAGAAATAGGAGATGGCTCAAGGAATGATGACGGTTGGTATCCAGGGGCCAGACCATTCATCTTCAAATAAGAAGGAAAGGTCCACAAGAGAAAAAGCTAAAGATTCGGTATATATCAACAGAGACAGACCTCAGATAAAAGAAGGTACTTTTTTTCCATTACAGCAGGAGGGACTGAGTAGATGGGGAATAAAAGCAAATGTGCAGGTTAGGGAAGGGAAGGGAAAGATGAAAGAAATTGAATTCTCATATTCCATTTAAAGGTTTCTCTTATTTCTGTTAAGCAGCATCCAGAATCAAGGGAATGTAGTAGAGCTAGAGCTCTAAAGAATACAGACAAACTTTTAGATGTTATAGAGAATGGAAGAACTAACTGAGAAAACACAAAAGAATTCTTGGGCTGAATTGTTGGAGATCGTGAATTCATAATGGCAAAAATCTGCAACTGTTTTTTGGAGTTTCTCTAGAAACACCCACCAATCCAAATGTATACCTGAAGAAAGCGATTAGTTTCACTTATAGCTGAGGTTTCCCACCATCAGACAAAAGAAGGGCAGTGCAACCTGGGCAGTGGTGCACTAATAAGTCAGACCTTTGGGGGCATGAGAGGGAGGAGTGAAGGGAGAATCTCTGATTTGTAGCTTTTGCCAGTTTCCAGGTAGAATACTTCCACCATGGCCAATTTCAAGGTACCAGTGACTTAACAACTGGCACACAATTTCTATTAACAGTCATTTCTGTTGGACTGGTAGCTTCTAACACCAGCACGCCATGGGGTCAGAGAGATAAGGCTCGTAGCAGGAGAGTGGTTAACATGATAGATAATGGAATAGAACCAGTGAAAGAGAGAGTGACAGATAGGGATTGAGAGACTATAGGACAAGGGGGTGAGGGAGAGGGACAAAGAACTGAACTCTAAGAACGCAGAGAGTGGTGATTACCCAAGAGAAATGCATCTTTTCGCCAAAAACACTTTTGTTTTAAGGACAGTTTAGTGACATTAGACGATAATACCGACCTGTGCTCAGAATTTTCAGTTGGTAGCTCAGGCTATGATTTTTCCAGTAGTAATGTACAAATGTGAGAGTTGGACCCATAAAGAAGGCCGAGCACTGAAGAATTGATGCTTTTGAACTGTGGTGTTGGAGAAGACTCTTGAGAGTCCCTTGGACTGCAAGGCGATCAAACCAGTCAATCCTAAAGGAAATCAACCCTGAATATTCATTGGAAGGACTGATGCTGAAGGTGAAGCTCCAATACTTTGGTCACCTGATGCAAAGAGCCAACTCATTGGAAAAGACCCGGATGCTGGAAAAGATTGAGGGCAGGAGAAGGGGACGACAGAGGACTAGATGATTGGATGGCATCACCGACTCAATGGATATGAGTTTGAGCAAGCTCCAGGAGATGGTGAAGGACAGGGAAGTCAGGCGTGCTGCAATCCATGGGGTCTCTAAGAGTTGGATACGACTGAGCTACTGAACAACAAAAGCTCAGGTTTCTTAGTAGCAGCAAAATCACACCAGTTGCTAAATATTTTGCCATCCATGGCTAGTTCATACAGTTTGCTTCTCTCTGTCCTAATAAAATTACCACCATCACTACCATTTTACTCTAATTGTAGAGATTTAAAATGCATTGTAGGAGGAATAAACAAAAGGGCAGAGACTGTAAGAGTAAGGGAAATAAGAGTAAGAGGAGGGCTCTAGTGGCTAAAAACAAAGTCCTACCCTAGCATCTTCCTCTTTCACACCAAAATCATCTTCCTAACCCTGCTAAAGAGGGGCCCACCACTGACCATATGTTACCATGGTAACTACCTGCCTCCAAAAACTTGAAGGTCTTCTTTACCTATATATTATACTGTGATGGACCATTATCCGTTCTCCCAAAGTGGGTTAATACAATTTGATCTTGCCTCTCACAAATCATGCTTTTCATGGACTAGAGGTAAATTCATTTGTCTGGAGATTTAATATTTTTCCCTCTAAGAACTCCGTATCTGTAACCATGGTTTTGAAGTTAACTGTTTGAAAATAACTTTCTCACTAGAGGAAAACTATAAAGAACATTTGTATTAAAAGCAATTTACCTCTAATTTCTTCATGCCGTTTGCTATTTCTTTCTGGCGATTGTTGCTGTGTATAAACAAGAATGTAATCTCCCAAATACAAGCTTTTTCTGAATTAGCAATGAGGCCCCACAGAGGCTTTTGTTGACTCCATGAATCTAAAAGACACACCGTTATGTGCATTGTGGAAAGGGCTCATGTTTAATGGAACCATATCTCGTGTTCCTTTCCTGTAGAGACCACTCACAGCCACAGTTTGGACTCTTCGGTTTCAACTGTTATAGTGTTCTGCCAGATTAGTGTTAGTTTTGTTATAGGCTACAATGATGTGATCATTAACAAATAGATAGTGAAGGAGTTTTGATATCACAACATTTGCCTCACTTTTCCTTTGAAGCTTCTATTAACATTGATAACCCTCAGTGTGCCTTAAGATTGGGGGAATTGTTTTATTTTCCTCCGAACAAGGATTAATAAAATTTGATCCTGCCTCTCACAAAGCACACATTGTAGGAATGAGCAGAACATGTATTAATGTTCTCCATGCTCTGAAACAGTTCACAGCAGGTAGAGAAAACAGGCCAGAGCTCCAGATGCCCAAGCCTCAGCTGCCCTTCATCTTTAGAAATCTCTGCTCTTCTGGCCATTCCTAATCAGCTGGAATACATTTGTATCCTTCGTTGCTTCCGCTATTTTATTCAACCATCATATCTGCTTCTGCCTTTCATTCTCTTTCAGTTTATTAAGGAGAAACCATGTAAACACTTTTAAATTAACTTGATGGGTGAACCTGGATATTGCATGATGAACTGATCTATAAAAATCATTTCATTGTCCTAGTCCAAGAAAAGTAAGATAAATGGATATAAAAATTGATTTTTATGTGGGCATCTCTTTTTTCAGAAACACAAATACTAAATCATAAGAATACTTGCATCTCAAACTTGGTACAATGTCCCTAGAGCTCTCCACATACAATTAACAACAAAGAAGGACATTTCAGAACTACTCTTTCAACTAGAAGTTTCCCTCCTCTCAAACTTTTAAGTATTCTTTTTCCCTGCAGCTAATTCAGTCTCAGCAGTCTTCTAAAGACTTAGTAAGGTTATGCTCTTAAGTGAGAGTTTTCATATTTCATATAACTTTCTGCAGTGCTTCGCCAATTATCCAGTTGTTGTGATTTATGTTTATCTGTGTAGGAGAATAAAGTTAGAACCCCTCTTCCTTCTCTGGAAGGAGTGGTAAAATAACTTTCCCATAGCTATTTACAGTGAGAGGCACATCTCTTTGTTTTCCTTTGTTGAATTTGTTACAGTATTGCTTCTGTTCTGTGTTTTGGTTTCCTGGCCATGAGGCATGTGGGATCCTAGGTCCCCAAACAGGGATGGAACACGTACCCCACTCCCCTCACCATTGTAAAGTGAAATCTCAACCACTGGACTGCCAGGGAAGTCCCCCTCTTTGATTTTTTTTTTTTAAACTACTTGAATTCATGTTGAGATTATATTTCAAGTATACTTCACAGTTTGTGTTTGGGGATCTGATTTAGACAAGAAAATAAATGTACTTCTCTGTGCCCCTGTTGCTGCTCATTGATAATAATTTAAGTTTTTTTTTTTAGGTAGCAATAAAAATAAATTATAAATGTCTTAGGTGTTTAAAATAGGTTAGCTAGGAAAGCTGAGCCATTGGAACTTGGGGGTGTTTCAAACACTTCAACTAAAGCTGTGTCAGATGCCAGTGCCTCTCCTCTGGGGTGCATAAAGTATAATTATATTTAGTTAGTTATTCATATTCTTGTTTCATGAACTCTTGGATCCATTTAGCATTTAGCTGGGAAATGACCAAATCTAATTATTTAATAATACTCTGGAGAGCTTACTTATTTTACTATTACACCTTTTTCTCCCTCTCCCTGCTCAACCGTGAAAAGTTCTTTTCTTTTTAAATGAAACGTATCAATGAGAATAGCAACCCAAAAAAGATAATGGAGATTTTTTAAGTGTTATTCACATATCACCAACTGTTTGTCAGGCTTTCTGAAGCTCCACTTAAAGGCAGACAAACTTCTAAGGGGAAAATTATATACCTTGATATAGTTGTTGTGCTGTGCTGTGCTTAGTCACTCAGTTGTGTCCGACTCTTTGTGACCCCAGGGACCATAGCCCTCCAGGCTCCTCTGTCTGTGGGGATTCTCCAGGCAAGAATACTGGAGCGGGTTGCCATGCCCTCCTCCAGGGGATCTGCCCAACCCAGGGATCGAACCCAGGTCTCCCGCATTGCGGGCAGATTCTTTACCTTCTGAGCCACCAGGGAAGCCCTCCGTAGTTGCTAGTTGTGATTACATGGGACGCTCCTTTCTCATAGTCAGTTCCTCTGGTCTGGTGACATTCTATTGCTGCCACCTGTGGAAGCGATTTCTTTCATCTGGAATGTTTGGCCTCTTCCTTTTCTGTGCCTGTACCACTTTCTACCTAAATTTCTGTAATATGTGATTCAAATGGTTTTGTCATCACCATCATCACTCTTATCATCATTATTACGTGAGGGAATCTTGGCATACAAACCACCTGAAGAGGTGGTAAAACTTACCACGACATACCACTTGTCACGACTGAACGAGACAGAGTGTTCCGTCTCGTTGTTCAGGTTGGGGGAAGCTTTAGTCACTCGGTTTGGCACAGGCTCAGTGCTTTCAGCAGTGTGTTCTTGGCAGCGTTTCATTCATTCTCCTTGCCAGGCACTACATTATCCTGTGTTATCCTCTGTCCTTAGGGTCACTGTACTTTTTATTAGCTCTTACTACCTACTGAAGTTGTTCACTAAGTTGGTTCCTAACCAACAGTACTGTTTTTTCTGGGTCTCATGTCTGTCCCCCAGTTTCATGCCTGTGGTAGTTTGGTAGAGCTGCTATAATAAAATACCACAGATTGTGTGGCTTAAACAGCAGAAATTTATTTTCTCACAGTTCTGGAAGCTGGAAGTTCAAGATCAAGTTGTTGGCAGTTTGGCTTCTTCTGAGGCCTCTCTCCTCACCTTGGAGATGGCTTTCTTCTCTCTGTGTCCTCACATGTCCTGCCTGTGTTACCTGTGTTCTTATCTCCTCTTCTTACAAGGATACCTTCCCTAGTGGCTCAGACGCTAAAGAATCTGCCCGCAATGTGGGTGTACCTGGGTTCAATCCCTGGGTCGGGAAGATGCCCTGGAGAAGGGAATGGCAACTGACTCCAGTGTTCTTGCCTGGAAAATTCCATGGACAGAGGAATCTGGTGAGCTACAGTCCATGGAGTTGCAAAGAGTTGGACATGACTGAGCAACTAACACTACTACTGTACTACTACAAGGATACCAGTACTGGGAATTAGGGCTTCAACATGTGCATTTTGAGAACATACAGTTCAGCTCCTAGCAGTGTCTTTCTCATAGTCAGCAGAATGCTAATTTTTCTGAAAGTGTTCCCTTCTTAACTTGAACTGTATCTCCAGCATCTGATGACACATGACAGTTTCCTGTGTTTGTCAGTGTACCCAAGTTTTCCCATTTTCTCCTAAATTCTCAGATTTTCTAAAATATCCTATTTTTCTTCACTGTCATCAGCCCACTTGGCTGGCAAGGAATTTCCTCTGGCATGCATGTTAGCTTAATTTATCTTGTGTACCCTCTTCTGGTGTGGTCCACATGCATTAACTTGCGTATACTCCTATCTCTGTGCTGTGTGCTGTGCTTAGTTGCTCAGTTGTATCCGACTCTGAGGCTACCATCTGTCCATGGGAATTCTCCAGGGAAGAATACTGGAGTGAGTTGCCATGCCCTCCTCCAGGGGATCTTCCCGCATTGCAGGTGGGTTCTTTACTGTCTGAGCCACCAGGGAAGCTCAGTCCTGTCTCTATATAGTATCATATCTTATACAAACCATAAGCTCCCCCAATTCCCATCAGTTCCTAAAGGAGAGGCTGGGAGTTGTACAAGTAAATAAGTTACATCTTAGCAGAATGTCTAGTGATAGAAGAAAATCTCTATTCTGTTGTAATAGAATGAGTATTTTAAGCAACACCATGATTTGGATACTGTTTAAGACCAAAGGATTTAGTTTATTTTCTAAAATCATTTATATACAACCTTTTATTCAAAAATGAAAGTAAAGTGGAAGTAGTCGCTCAGCAGTGTCCAAATCTTTGCGACACCATGGACTATATAGCCTGCCAGGCTCCTCTGTCTCCAGAATTCTCCAGGCAAGAATTCTGGAGTGGGTTGCCATTCCCTCCTCCAAGAGATCTGCCTGACCCTGGGACCGAACCTGGGTCTCCTGCATTGCAGGCAGATTCTTTAGCATCTGAGCCACCAAGGAGAAGCCCTTATTCAAAAAATATTTCATGAAATTTTAGGATGGCTTGCCAAGTGGCTCTAGTGGTAAAGAATTCACCTCCAGTGCAGGAGACACAGGAGACCTGGGTTCAGTCCCTCGATTGGGAAGATCCCCTGGAGGAGGGCATGGCAACCTTCTCCAGTATTCTTGCCTGGAGAATTCCATGGACTGAGGAGCCTGGTGGGTTACAGTCCAAAGGATCACAGAGTCAGACACAGCTGAGCGACTAAACATGCAGGGTTGTAGACATTACGCTTGTAAGGGAAAATTTTGGGGTTAAATGGGTTTTTTTGACATGGTAGGATCTTAGAACCTTCAGAATTTGTAGTTATAGGCCCCTGACATTGCTTGTCTGGACTATTGTAGCTGCCTCAGATTGACTAACTGGCCTCTCTGGCTTCAACATTTTATTTTTTAATTGAAAGATAATCACTTTAAAGAATTTTGTTGGTTTCTGCCAAACATCAACATAAGTCAGCCACAGTTATACATATGTCCCCTCTGTCTTGAACCTCCCACCCCATCCCACCCTTCCAGGGTGTTACAGAGCCCCTGTTAGAGTTCCCTGAGTCATACAGCAGATTCCCATTGGCGGTCTGCTTTACATATGGTAATGTAAGTTTCCTTGTAGTTTCTTTTACTTTTCTTTTCCATGTAGTTTCTGGAGTTTCTTTTACTCACTACCACCAGAGTTTTCTGCCTGGAAAACCAACCTCATCTTACCGCTCCTCACTTCAGAGAGCACTGCTGGTTCTCAGCTTGGCACTCATCCCCAGGTTTCACATCAATATGCCATATGTTTTCCTGACCTCGTCACATCTTGTCTCTTCTACCTGGAACTTGTAATGACTATCCTGAGAAAGTTACTCGATTTCCTTGAGTATGAGTTTTCTCATTATGAAATAAAGCTGCTGCTGCTGCTAAATTGCTTCTGTCATGTCCGACTCTGTGTGACCCCGTAGACGGCAGCCCATCAGGCTCCACCGTCCCTGGGATTCTCTAGGCAAGAACATTGGAGTTGGGTGCCATTGCCTTCTCCGTGAAATAAAGCTAATACCTACTAAACAAAAATGAAGAATTAATAAAGCTAAACATATCTGTGAAGCACTGGCTAAATTATTTATCCAATCCTTTTGCAGTTATGAGGTCAAGCAAACCCCTATCATCCTTTCATACCTAGAACTGACACCACCCGTTCTGGGAGCCTAGGCTGCTGTTTAATTCTGGCAGTTCCTCCACTAGAGCACCACAGTTGGAGTTAAGAATGTGGTTTTCTGAAGCCATGTGGTTAGAGTTAAACCTTGGCTTCTCTATTTCATTTTATCTGGTGTTACCTGTACCTCAGTTATCTCTTCAGTAAAATGAGGATTATATTGTCTATATAATAGGATTACTGTGAGGATGAAGTGGGATAATATATGTAAGAAACTTAGCAAATACTATGCATCATTAGTATACAAAAAATGTTCATCGTTATTACTGTAATCGGTTTGAGTTCGTTTCTCCCATTGTGAGTTCCTCAAGGGTTTTTCTCTACCTTGCTACTCTCTAGATGCTTTGGGCTGGTTCAATGCCTAGCATAAAAGCTGGATCAAAGAGGTCACTCATTAAATATTTATTCAGTTAACATAGCCTATTCATTCCACATGAGGAATATTGGGCTTTAAATCCTCTCTGAAAATACTTGGGAAATAGAAAAACCCTCATGTGTCCCACTGAAAAATATTCCTGGTTTCTTCCTATAGAAAAGTGGAGTATCTAAATTTCTTGGTCTGAATGCAGCTTTAAGAAGGATGTCCATCATATTGTATAGATTACAGAGATCATGTAATATAAATTGGTGAATTTTCCACCTTTCAATACCTTTAACACTTAGATAGACTACATAGAAGGTCAGCTTTATTCCCTGATGCTTAGGTAACCAAATGCTCTTCCTTATATTTAACTATGCAAGTTTTCAGATTATTAGTCAATAATTTTAGAATTCTAAAAGTTTTTTCAAGTTTTATTTGCATAAACCTCTTGGTTGTCTGTGGTCAAAACAACTGTTGCAAGAACTGAAGCCGAGGTGTATATACCACAAACTTTTGAAATAGGGTAGACGTGGGACTTCCCTGGTGGTTCATTGGTTAAGACACTGAGCTTCCACTGCAAAGGGTAGGTGCAGGTTTGATCCCTCATTGGGGAACTAAGATCCCACATGCTATGTGGCAAAAAAAAAAAAATTAAATAGGGTAGACAGTCAAATTTAATATATCAAAGTGTATAATCAAAAGACTGCTAATACAGATCCCAAATGACAGACTAATCTGTTCCTTCTTTACATAAGAAGTTATAGTCATGTTTTGTGTTTTTTATGAAAAAATGCTCTTTTAACATATTTCATAGTTATTAATTATATTTTATTCTTCATGAATTGAAGTCAGGGAATATCAAAAATATAGCTGCATGTTTATGCTCTGCATTGATCTATTGTTGAATAGCAAGTCATTCCCGAACTTACTGGCTTACAACAACAAAATTTCCCACAATTCTGTGAGTTGACTGGCTGGTTCTGCTGCTGTTATCTCTGGATTCATTCATGTGGTAGCATTCAGCTGGTGGGATAGCTCAGAGTAGGGTCTCCCTTTCCACATGGTTTTTCATCCTGGGCTGCTTCTCAGCATTGTGGTCTCAGATTTCCAGGAAGGCAAGACCCAGTGCATAAGCACCTTTCAGGCATCTGCTTGTGTTACATTTGTCAGCGTCACATTGACCAAAGCAAAGCACATGGAGAGCACTCCACAGGGAAGATGATGCCAGGAGACGTGATTGATTGGGAGCCTGTCTTATAACAATCTACTACACACACTCAGGGTAAATTTGTGTTTCAGTACATAAAAACAAACCAACCACCCCCCACATTAACTTCGTTTCTGATGAGAGGACTGAGTTTGATGTGGAGAGGAGACTTCCTTTCCATTTAATGTATTTACTTTCATTTATTAATACTTTTTATTTAATTATATCTATATCCTTTGGTGCAGTTTCTTTTACCATAGGCTGATACTGCTTCTTCAATTGAAAAAAAAAAAAAAAACTTTTTCTATAAACCATTATCAGTTTGGGTTCCCTGATGGGAAGTAATAGTTGCTTTTGAATTGTTAATGAAACTTGAGTAGAGATACTCTGATTACAAAGAAAATTCAGTCTGTGATATTAATTTTATTATACATGAGAAAAGTTCACAGGAAACTTAAAATTCTTCAGGTTTACTGTGACATAGCTACCAATAATTTATAGGGGATTTGAAATAAATATTCTATTTTATTTTCAGGATATTTTGGTTTTATTTCCGTTGTACTGTGTGTTATCTATCCACCATGTTGACCAGAAAGAATGGTTTAGATGACATAAGTCACTGGGAAGAGAGGAATGCATTTGCTTAAGACAATCGCACACAGGTATATTGCAATCAAAGATTTAGAGACAAATCTGAATCTCCTAAAATACCTACTTTTTTGGCCAAAGTAGAGCAGCAGCTCGCCTTTAAATTCACATACTTTGATGAGAAAATTAAGGTTGACTATTGACATTGGTTTTTCGAGAAAAATGTCTCACATTTTTTCCGAGGGTAGGATGAGTTCACCTTATTTTAAAGAAAGGACAATCTGATACTTTCTCTGACACAGAGCAATGAAAATATGGTGGAACCAAATGAAAGTTTGCCACAAGATACCAGCCTAGCTATTCCGTGCTTTGCCGTGGCGGACTCTTTCTTTGGATCTAACGTATTTAATTGAGCTCAGGGTTTGGCTGTGGTCATCTGATCCCAACAGATGT
>NW_011494861.1:16254050-16258712 GCF_000754665.1 Bison bison bison
TAACTTCAGACTTCTAACATGGATGATGTAGTTAAACTCATCTTCATGTAAGTTTTTCATGGTGGACCGTGCATAACTGAAAAAGAGCTAGTTTCCTATCTAGAGAAGAGGGTAAAAGTGTGAAAGTGAGTGTAACATCACAAGATCGAAACTCTAATGACTTTGTTTTTGATGGATCCAGGATCTGGGGAGTAGGGAATGGACACAAGAGAAGAGACTGTGTAATATATTCCCAGTATTGGGAGGGAAATGCCATTGAAAAACGAAGGAAGACAAAAGAAAGTGGGGGAAAGATCTAGTACTTTCTCTTTTGAAAAATCGGATCCCCTAGTAGAGTACAGAAGGTGTCCCCAACTGCCGAGGATCTAATGCCTGATGGTCTGAGATGGAGCTGATGGAATAATAGTAGAAGTAAAGTGCACGGTAAATGTGATGCGCTGGAATCGTCCCCAAACCAGCTCCCTCCTCTGCCCCACCCTTCTGATCTGTGGAAAAATTGTCTTCCACAAAACCTGTCCCTGGGGACCAAAAGATTGGCGGCCAGAGGACAGCATTTATCAGGAAAACTGCTGCAGGAGACAGATCTTGCCTTTACTGCCCAGAGATACTTGCTGCTGTGAAGTGTGCAACTTAATCTTGCCTATTGGCTGATGTTCCCTACTGTTTTCTATTAACTGAGCCCAAAATCAGATCCAAAGACATCCTCCCCAGAGAGTAGGTGGATGGATGGTATAAACTAAGTGCTTGCTATGGGCTTGTGGCTCGAGGAGATGGCAGGCCTGTCTCAGGCCCTCCCTACCATCGTGTTGATAATATCCTCGTGCTGGCACTGGGCACCCACGCAGCCTGCTCCTCCCTGCCTCCCTCGCGGATGTCCCTGTGTGCTCCTGCATCTTACTGGAGCATCAACAGCCCAAGTCCCTTTCAACTGCTTGCTGCTCCTACTTATTTCCCTCTCTCATTCTGTGTAACTTCCTTTTTTCCTTTGAAGGAACCATTGATTAGCATTAACTTTGAAATGTTTGAAATGAGAGAAGCCATAACAATGACACCTTCCTTCCTTCCTTCCTTCCTTCCTTCCTTCCTTGGATGCCTGGCATGTTTATCATTTAATCATCACCTTAACATCATGAAATGCGCTTACTGATCTGATTGTACAGATCAGAAAACAGGTGCAGAAAACAGTGGCCTTTAACAAAGGCCACTTGGTCAGTAAGTAACAGAGCAGAAATCTGACTCCAGGCAGTCTGGTTCCACAGTCTGTGCTTGACTATCATTGCTCTATATATTAATCTTATACTACATAACTTTTGAAGGTGGTCATTTTAGAAGTTGTTTACTGTTGCCAGTATTTATTGGTCACTTACAGGATGTAAGACTCTTCTGACTCACTATGATTGCGTTCAATTGCACCTATTCATTCTTTTGTTTAATAGGTATTTTTAAATTTCTTGTGCACCTTCTGTGTCCCAATCCTGCATTAGTCTTTCTATTCAACAATAATCACAACAGACAAGACTTCTGTCCTGATGCTCACAGGATAATGGAACAGGTGGAATAATCCCAAAATAAAGTATAATCAAGCGCTGTAATAAAGGTTTCAAAAGGAAAGAGAAGTTTGTTACAAGAGAGAAAATAGTAAGAAGATAGTTTAGACTGAGGAATGCAGATCAAGGAAAACTTGTGACATTTTCTGCTGAAGCTGTAAAAGATTAACAGCGCTAACCAGCTGTAGAGGAGTAGTAAAGTATGCTATAGAAGGTCTTTTGTTTCTGGTGAAAGAGTGGACTAGATGTCAGTATAAACTCTTGTGATACAGAACATCTAAAACTTCTGGATAAAATAGTTGAAGTATATTTTTAAATGTGTGGCTGAGTGGGGAAATAAGGAAGAATTTTAGGAGCCAGAAATTCTGTGAAAACCTGAATTCTGAGATACAAGTGAATTCTAAACCTATATTTTGTTCTTTGGGCCTTTGCTAATCCTTGGTGGCCTAGATTCAGACTTTAGCAGGCCTTGTGCAGAAGACAAAGTCAAACCAAGACTTCTGTGTCATGGGTGAGTCAGAGGGAAAAGCCCATCCCCTCCTTACCTCTTCTTCAGAGGGAGACAGTTGGGAGAATCACCCATCTTGGCCTTGGTACTTGAGCGAGTGAGGGTCATACACATCAATCACATTCTTCTATGTGAAAAGATATTTCATGGTAAAAGGAAAATGAATTTCATTATTAAAGAAAAAAACAAACAAACCAAAAAACAACAACCAACCATTTTCTGGGCAGAGGAAAGGCTGTGTGGGAAGGCCTTTATGGAAAAAGGCACCTGACCTTTTCAGGGAACTAAAAAGCTGGTGTAGACTGAGCAAAATAAGTGCTGACAATTGAGGTTGTTAATGAAACCTAGGACCAGATCCTTGCTTGTCCTCAAAGGCTTTGGCTCGGATTTTGGATTTTATCCTAAGTATAATGCAAGTCTTTTGGAGAGTTTTCAAGAGATTATCTGATTCATGTAAGAATGAATAGATTAGAGAAAATATAAAAGTAAAGAATTCTTCTAAAGGCAAAAGCAGAGAAAAACTACAGTAATAATAAAGAGATGAGACATGGATTTGACTTGGATTAGGGACAACTGGAAGACAGTGATGGGTTCAGGATGCATTTTGAAAGTAAACCTGCTGATGAATTAGATGGTGAGTAGAATATGCAAGGCTGTCCCCAAGCATCTGTCTTGAATAACTGGTTGTCCAGAGGTCTTTTTCTGAATTGAGGAAGTCAGGAGGAGATAGGAAGAGGGAAGATCATGAGTTTGGCTTTAGAATGTTGAGTTTTAGGAATGCTAAGTTTGGCAAGTAAACACAAGTGGAGACAGCACCACTGTTCAATATACTAGAACTTCGTTATTCAGTTGCCAAGTCGTGTTCAACTCTTTGCAACCCTATGGGCTGTAGCACACCAGGCTTCTCTGTGCTCTGCTATCTCCCCGAGTTTGCTCAAACTCATGTCATTGAGTCGGTGATGCTATCTAACCATCTCCTCCTCTGCTTCGCTGTTCTCCAAGATACTTAAAATATGTTTATATAGTTGAACTCATATTCGAATAAGCCATCCCTAAAATGCAAGAACTGAATATATTTGCATATGAAGTATAATATTTTGGGAAAGACACTGTCAGAAATTGACTGATTGTTCACCAAACCTGTTCTCTTTTCTTCTTGCTGATACAGCTTGAACTGCATTTCCCAGCCTCCTGTGCAATTGCATGTAGTCATCTGGGCAGAGGATGGGCATCATGGGCAGAGGAATGAGAGTACGAGTGATATACATTTTTATGTTTCTTTCTGGCTGTTTGAAAGAAAAAAAAAATTCCCATACAGCTTCTGTGCTGTCTGCACTTTTGCCATCTGATACACTCAAATGCCTTTGGAAACCACATATTGAAGATGATAGAATCTCTTCCTAAATGATAACATAGTTCAGAAAACCCCCAATCATACCCTCCTGCTTACTGAACTCTACATGAACAAAAAAATACACTGCTTTTATTTTAAATTACCAAGTTTCTGTAATTTAACCACTAGCTTCCTTGGTGGCCCAGACAGTAAAGAATCCACCTGCAGTGCAGGAGACCTGGGTTAGATCCCTGGCTTGGGAAAATCCCCTGGAGGAGGGCATGGCAACCCACTTCAGTATTCTTGCCTGGAAAATTTCATGGACAGCAGAGCCTGGAAGGCTACACAGTCCATGGAGTCACAAGAGTCGGACACAGCTGAGCAACTAAGCATAGCATCATGTTAAAAGATAACGGATTTTCTTTCAAGGTGGCATCAAGGACCTAATTTCTTGTCCATTCTTTTTTTTTTTTCTCTCATTTTTCTTCTGTGTATATTTGATATCATATGTAACTAGGCAGTTTGAAGGTTAGGATGTTAGAAGGTTTATATAGGGAATTTGAGAAGCTTGAGGTATGAGAGAGGAGCTGAAGATTATAAATGCCTCCTGTTCTCCATATAAGATAATTATCACTCCTCCTCTGTCTAGCCAAGTAATTCATTTCAAAGATTTACACTCCTGTAGCCACTTTATCCCACCCACTGATAGCACCCTCTTTGCAAAACAGAGTTGTTAAAGACCATGATCACCTCTGCTTTTCCTCATTTGGTATTTACAGAATCAGATTCACACACTGGGATGCAAGAAAGTCATAAGTTAAAACTGAGAAACATCTTGTCTTCCTTTATACCTCTGATAATAGATGCCACAGGATCTCTCATGGTGAACACTTCAGGGAGAGATGCAAAATGTATCAGAATGTGTGTACATGTTTCATAGGACACACTGAAATCAGAATACACCCCTCTGAATCTTTGGCTGTTGGATTAGCCTGATAAGACGTTCTCTTACATCATTTTCTCATAATTTATCTATCAGTCTATTTGCTTTTCTGGACCTTCATGACTCCTTCCCTCTAGGGAAGTGAAAATCACTCAGTTGTGTCCCACTTTTTGTGACCCCATGGACTACACGGTTCATGGAATTCTCCAGGCAAGAATACTGGAGTAGGTAGCCTTTCCCTTCCCCATGGGATCTTCCCAACCCAGGGATCGAACCCAGGTCTCCTGCATTGCAGATGGATTCTTTACCATCTGAGCCACAAGGGAAGCGC
>NW_011494861.1:16258812-16269892 GCF_000754665.1 Bison bison bison
AAGGGCAGGTAGGAGGTAAATCCAGTTCCATATTCTGATCACCCAGCATAATACCTGGTGTACTGTAAGTGCTTAGTAACTCCTTGGTTAAAAACCAAATGAAACTTTGCTAGTTAACAAACATTGTAAATCAACTGTACTCCAATAAAAAATAATTTTTAAAAAAGAAAAAAGTTAAAAAAAAAACAAAAACACAAAAACTGTTGCATTTTTAAGAGTTCTGTCTATATTTTGGACACAATTTCTTTATCGGATTTACGTTCTGCATTTCCCCCCCCCCCAACATGTGCATTATTTGTAAAAATCTGGAAGTAGAAACAAGCAAATGTCCATCAACTGATGAATACAGAAAAAAATTGTAGAATATCTGCACAACATAATTCGTGTCCATAATAGTAAAAGAACACCTAATGAATGGTTTGTATCTGGCTGATAGGAAAAGTGTTGCTAGTGGTGTGCATTATATGGATTATTCACTGTAGAGAATTTCCTTTTAACCACATCAGTAATGTACCTTTAAGATACAGGTCACTATTTGGCCATAGAAAGTATTTTTATGAAAAACATAATGATAATTTTTTTGTATAAGGAATTTATCAAAATTTGCATTCTTTGTTTATGAATATATCTTCAATTTGTAAAAAAAAAAAAAAAAAGTCAGATTATACATGATTGACAGAGTTTATAGTTTTGCAAGAATCAGGTAAATTGCATGTACAGGGACAGGTTGGGCACATGCCCCTACAGGAGCTTTAAGGAATACGTTATGGCTCTGTTGGTAATTGCCTCCTCTTCAGTTCTAGTGGCATATGGCTAGGCTTGGGCAAACAGATGTTTGTACCCAATCAGGCACTTACTGTGTCAGCTCAGGTGTTAAGCCAGGCTGAAATTTACAGCTGTGCCCTGCTTGAAATTCTAAAGCCATAGCAGTTTATACTCTGAGTCTGGTGTACCTCTCATCTAGAATATGGCATTATTGACTTCTGGAATCATTTTCTTTCCCAGTCTATGAGCTGATGATAAAACCTGTTCTCGTAGGGATTGTAAGCAAAGTGAAATTCAGTCCTGAATTGTCATAAGTGAAATGAAAAGCTTTCATTTATGTGGTATTAGATGACAGAAATGTGATTATAAGTAAGTCCTAGTTTCTTTTAGGCACACTGGCGCTGAGCTATAGTGGGTCCTTTACATAAGTCAGTACGTTGATCACCTTGGTTCCTTGGACTACTAGCAGTAGGTACTACTTGATATAACCCTTTTCCCAGGAATTTCTGGCTGGCTAGACTAAATTCTCATGCCTTTGATGTTACAGTATATGGATTCTTATCTTGGTAGTGATTACAGTTAAGTATAAAAGAAAATCTCAAATTCTATAAAATAATCATTTCTTTATGACTTCCAAGAAGCATTTTGATTATCAGAACTGAGGAAAGCTTACTGCAATAGGCAGGCCCAAGCTAGAGGTATCTGTATACCCACAGGCCTTTTCTAAGGACTCCTACCTGTAGCCTCTTCCCGAAGATGTCAGCTCTAGGCATTGCGTGCAAGTGGCCATGCTCTGTATTGCTAGACCTTACCACCTACATTTGACGTAGAGCAATCAGAAAAAATAAATGCTAAAACAGGCTGTGTGGAGGCTGATCCATTAGAAGACCTAGCACCAGTGCTTTACCTTACTGATGATGGTGACCTAGTAGGCTGGTCAGATCCTCTGCCAGAAAAGTGTATACTTGAGGTCGAGAGATTTATTTGATAGGAACAGAAGTCAAATGCTTAACTAGAACAAAGGTAGACAGAGATGATATGAGTCAGCAAGAAGCCATGAGTAAGCAAGAGTGATGAATAAGTGAAAGTTAAGTCATGAAACTTTTTTTTTTTAATTGTGTGTGGGGGAGATACAAAGATTTTACTTAACATCTGTAGGCAAAGAGCATGATCAGTAGGTTATTGTTGCCAAAGACACAAGGAACTAACCAAATGCTTACACACTTGCCTGAGCAACTTGAAATTCTCAATCTGTGTTCCTGTACTTCTCATGAGGCCTGCTTAAGCAGCTTTCCATGACTTACTATGAGGCCTAGCCGTGTGACATGCTTTTATTCCATATTTTCCCATGAAACATTATAGTAGTATTCCTGCTCATACTCCTCTGTTACACACACACACACACACACAACTATATACAGCCACACACAGTTACTTGGGATACCTGATTGAGTGTCTGTTCCTTGTAGCCAAAGGATCCTAAATGACACACCTGCTCTACAGGTTCAGCTTTTATTACTTGGGCTCCACAGCCAAGACAAGGACTGAAGAACAATAGCAGTTTTATGCCCAATGAAGAGGGCACAGACTTTGAACAGGAAAAGGCAACCCTGATGTGATACAGGGAGGGACTAGAGAAAGGTAGGTAACATTAATGACCTGAAACATGGCTTTAGAGGTGACTGTGTGGAAATGTATATTAGCAAAAATGTGTAAGAATATGATTATTATTTCTTCTTTTCTTCTACTAAAGTATGAGTTTCTGAAGCATTCACGGCAGTGTGCCTCTCTAATGCCTAGAAGAAGGCCTTGCACGTGGTAGGTGAAACACTAAATTGAGCACATAATGGCCCAGCTATTGATTTGTCTTAAAGTTTAGTATTTGCTTTGAATTGACTGGTAAGAAAAAAAATATATATATACTTTCAGGCAGACTAAACTAAGCCAAAGAGAGAAATGTAAGTTAGAAGTGAGAGTAGAATTTCCAGAAGCTTCTGGGAGAGGTAGAGATAGTGTAGAATAGCCTAGAAACCATGGGAGGAATTTCAGAAAGCTGGATAAGAAACTACCTTCCCCATTCACAAGGCTAAGGAGCGGAACATACTGTTGTCAGAAACACCTGTAGAACACAGGACAGCAAAGTCTTTCACCAGAGAGCACGACGTAGAGCACGATAGCGGAGGAGAACTGGCAAAAACAAATTCTAGATTCTAGTTTTTCAGTGACAGAATATCAGGGCATCAGTGCACTAGGAGAACCAAAAGAAGAAACAAGAAACATGAGCCTCATCTTCAAGGGAAGGAGGAGGTATACACATCGCCAAACCACAGGATGTGATGAAGAACAAATAAACGCAGTTGAAGAAAGATGCCTACAGCTGCCAGTCTCAGAAGAAACCGAAAGAACTCTCTGAGGGACAATCCAGGAATGCCCAGTTTAGACTGATGGGACAGGGCATGTGGATGGCAGCAGGAGCGTCCTTGGCCCTGGCTGGGCATGAAGAAGAAGCTAGGCAATGGCCTCAGTGAAGAATCACCCAGGCAAGGCTGAAGAGAGAAACAAAAACTTACTGGGAAAACACGAACAAAAAAGTAGGGATCACATCTTTAACATAAGGCAACGTTAGAGTTAGTTAAATAACTTTAAATAATAAGTTAGTTAAATAACTTTAAATAAGGCACAGAGGGACGATTCATAACAGCAGTGTACTACTGTCATCTATAAAACAGAAACAGCAAGTGGGAAATATGGAGAGAAATATGTGCTATGGTAGGAGACTTTAATTCACTCCTCTTGGTTAGTGAGACCAGGTGGCCCAAAAAACAAGAAAATGAAAACCCAAATAAAGATAATAAATGAACTAACTCTTTATTATTAATATTTGTCACTTTGTGTCCTAAAAGCTAAGAACAGACCTTTTAATACTGCTGAATAAAAACAAAATACACTGTAAAGAAAATATCAATGAATTTCAAAAGGCAAAATGAATACATATAGCATTCTCTAATCACACTGTAATAAAACTAGAAATTAAGAACATAATTATAAATTGTTAAAATTTTTTATTTAAACAACTCTTAGATCATAGAGGAAATCATACAGATTATAGAAAATCTAGGAGGAAAAGCACTGTATGTCAGAACTTATGGAACAGCTAAAAGTAGAATTCAGAAAGAAGCACCTATCTTAATGAAGAAAGAAAATAGCTGAATTCAGTCTAACTCAAGAAGTTAGAAAAATAATCAATAAAACAGACATTAAAAAGCAGAAAATCAGAATAATGATAGAAGTTAATGAGGAAGAAAATTAATCAGACTAGTAAATAAAAGAGCTGGTTCTTTTTAAAAAAATTAATTAAATAGCTAAATCTTTAGCTAACCTAATAAAATTGAAATGTGGGTGGGGAAGAGAATATAGAATGAGAAATAATAATGAGGAAAGTATAGAAACTAGAAAGAATAAGAGAATTATAAGAAAATATTTTGCTCAATCCTGCACAAATTAACTTGAGAACCTGGAAGGCATGAATGATTTTCTAGGAAAACAGAAATAATCAATACTAATCTCAGATTATTAGTCAAATCATTAATCATCAGAAAATCTAAACTATTTATCACAGAATAACTCCCCCTGCCTGCCCCTCGCCCCAACCCTCTCAGGAAGAGCTTGAGTGAGGCCAAGGTGATGTAGCAGGGACTGCTCATAACCTTTCAGGACCACATCAGACCAGAGTTCCCAGATAACATGTGCTTTAGCAAACATGGAGATTTCTCACAGGAGACCTGGGAAAACAGTAAGAAGTTGTTGTTCTTGGGGATCAGAACTGGGACTGAGGGACAGTATGAAAAGGATGTCTTGCTTCTTGTGTACTTTTATTATTTTATACCATTTGCAAATGTTTCTTACTCAAGTGTGAGGAATTTAGAATACCTTTGTTTCACATTGGACAAGTTCACAACACCCTTTGGCTTTTGTTTTTTTTTTTTATTTGCCTTAATTTTTTGGCTAGACAGAATTTCTTTCTTTTTTTAAAATATTTATTTGGTTGTGCTGGGTCTTAGTTGAGGCATGTGGTATCTAGTTCCCTGACCAGGGATCGAATCTGGGCCCCCTGCATTGGGAGCCCAGAGTTTTAGCCACTGGACTACCAGGGAAGTCTTAGACAGAATTTCTTAAATGCCCTTCAAAGATGTCCCAACCAAATTCCTGGAACCTGAGAATGTGATGAGATATGGCTTCTCTGATTAGATTATGTTATATGTCACAATTGACCAGAAAATAGGGATATTTTCCTGATTTATCTGAGTGGGCCTGATCTCATCAAACGAGCCTCAGATGCAGAGAGCTTTCTTTGGCTGATGGCAGAAGGGAAGTCAGGGAGGGAGGAATTATGAGAAGGACTCCATACACAACTGCTGCTTTGAAGTTGGAGGGGACCATGGGAGAAGGGAGGTAGACAGCTTTGAGGAGCTAAGGGCAGCCCCCCAGCCAACAGCTGGCAAGGAAACAGGACCTCATCCATCCTCATCCATAGTTCCACAAGGAACTGTGTTCTGCCAACAACCTGCAAGAGCTTGGAGGCGGATTCTTCCCCAGAGCTCCCAGATGAGAGGCCAGCCCAGTAGGCATCTTGATTTCAGCCTTATGAGACCCCAGGCAAAGCCCAGCAGAACCCACCCAGGGTCCTGACCTTCAGAGTTGTGAGATAGTAAATGAAAGCTGCTTTCAGCTGCTAAGTCTGTGGTAATTTGTTATATAGTAATAGAAAACAAGTAGAGTAAAATTGCATTTTAAAACCTTCATACAGGAATCTGCAAAGATGGTACAGATGAGCCTGCTTGCAGGGCAGGAATAGAGACACAGACGTAGAGAACTGGCCTGGGGACACGGTGGGTGGGGAGCAGGAGAGGGTGGGACGGATTGAGAGCGTGGCACTGGCATACACACACCACTAGGTGTGGAATGCATGGTGGAAAGCTACTGTAGGGAACGCAGCTCAGCCCGGTGCTCTGCGATGACCTAGTGGGGTGGGATAGGGGAGTGGGACGGAGGTTCAAGAGGGAGGGGATATATGTATACACACAGCTGATTCATGTTGTTGTACAGCCGGAACCAACACAACATTGTAAAGCAATTGTACTCTAATAAAAAAAAAAAATTAAAAACACAGCCTCCGTACCTGTGGGGCTTTATGAGGACTTAGAGGCGGGAGCATCTTTTCTCCTGTGTGGATGTGGCGGAATCGTGCAGATCAGCCTCAGAGCCCCCAGCACAGAGACCACATGTAGAGTCGGGCTGCATGACTCCTGTGAGGTGCCATAAGTAAAACATACTCTGCTGTATTTTCATTATTTTCTCTAATTGTATTGAAGTCCAATTTTCTTATTATTCTTTTTAGTCAGCGACTCAGTGTATAGGATGATAATTTTATTATCTTAATGAAGAGAATAAAATTTTTATAGCTGTCTTGTTCCTCTCTCCCCCCATTCAGATTATATAGTCTTGAAAGCGATTTTGGGGGCATTTCCATTTTAAATAATCTTTTCTGTTTTCAGTGAAGAAATTGGAATTTTTTTCTTTGGATACTTTAGGAAATTAACTCCTACCTTTCTAAAAATTCTTTGTTTATGTGACCTGGGTTTTATTTTTTATTTATTTATTTATTTTTTGACTGAACTGAATTTATTTTTTTCTCTCTCTCTCTCTCTCTTTTTTTAATTTTATTTTATTTTTAAACTTTACATAATTGTATTAGTTTTGCCAAATATCAAAATGAATCCACCACAGGTATACATGTGTTCCCCATCCTGAACCCTCCTCCCTCCTCCCTCCCCATACCATCCCTCTGGGTCGTCCCAGTGCACTAGCCCCAAGCATCCAGTATCGTGCATTGAACCTGGACTGGCATCTCGTTTCATACATGATATTTTACATGTTTCAATGATATTCTCCCAAATCTTCCCACCCCCTCCCTCTCCCACAGAGTCCATAAGACTGTTCTATACATCAGTGTCTCTTTTGCTGTCTCGTACACAGGGTTATTGTTACCATCTTTCTAAATTCCATATATATGCGTTAGTATACTGTATTGGTGTTTTTCCTTCTGGCTTACTTCACTCTGTATAATAGGCTCCAGTTTCATCCACCTCATTAGAACTGATTCAAATGTATTCTTTTTAATGGCTGAGTAATACTCCATTGTGTATATGTACCATAGCTTTCTTATCCATTCATCTGCTGGTGGACATCTAGGTTGCTTCCATGTCCTGGCTATTATAAACAGTGCTGCGATGAACATTGGGGTACATGTGTCTCTTTCCCTTCTGGTTTCCTCAGTGTGTATGCCCAGCAGTGGGCTTGCTGGGTCATAAGGCAGTTCTATTTCCAGTTTTTTAAGGAATCTCCACACTGTTCTCCATAGTGGCTGTACTAGTTTGCATTCCCACCAACAGTGTAAGAGGGTTCCCTTTTCTCCACACCCTCTCCAGCATTTATTGCATGTAGACTTTTGGATCGCAGCCATTCTGACTGGTGTGAGATGGTACCTCATAGTGGTTTTGATTTGCATTTCTCTGATAATGAGTGATGTTGAGCATCTTTTCATGTGTTTGTTAGCCATCTGTATGTCTTCTTTGGAGAAATGTCTATTTAGTTCTTTGGCCCATTTTTTGATTGGGTCATTTATTTTTCTGGAGTTGAGCTGTAGGAGTTGCTTGTATATTTTTGAGATTAGTTGTTTGTCAGTTGCTTCATTTGCTATTATTTTCTCCCATTCTGAAGGCTGTCTTTTCACCTTGCTAATAGTTTCCTTTGATGTGCAGAAGCTTTTAAGGTTTTAAATTTGTCATTAGAGCAACTGCTAATCATGAAAGTGCAATCCAATGACACTATAATGCTTTTTTGACTAGTTTTTCTAGAGTCTTACTTGAGTTGCTACATGCATGCCATGCTTTGTCACCTAAGTCATGTCCAACTCTTTGCGACCACATGGACTGTAGCCCACCAGGCTCCTCTGTCAGTGGGATTTTCCAGGCAAGAATACTGGAGTGGGTTGCCATTTCCTTCTCCAGGGAATCTTCCCAACCCAGGGATCGAACCTGTGTCTCCTTCTTTGCAGGCAGATTCTTTACTGCTGTGCCACCCAGTTTTGTTCTAATGGCAATTTTACCTGCGACTGAATAAAAATTGTTTACCTTTTAAATTGCCAGACACTAGAAGTTATCTTTCAATTAATTATTTGAGTTTAGTGGTGTGGGAATCAGATATTTAATTCATTGGACTTTCATAAACTTTGCCTTGAAATGTCAACTCTGAGAACCACAGAAGAGAAGAATATCTGTTTAGGTCTCTAAAGAGCTTAGGAAGATTCGAGATTGCTTCTGTGGTCTCCATCACTTCAGCTTCTGAGTAGAAAATACAGTCACAAGCAAGTCAGTGTCAAGAGCCCAGCATGATCAACAGATTCAATAACAGGTAGGATGTCTAATTCTGAGTCTTAATGTCATCTGTTTTTGGTCAGTTACGTTGTTCAATTTTTCTTTCCTAGCCTGTTCCAGGGGTTTGTCAATAGTGTGCTGAGGTCAGAGACTGCTTCTGCCTCTAATATAACATCTCTGGGCAATGTGTTATAAAAAGATTTATCTATAATAAATGTGAAACCCAGGAGGAAAAATTTAAACAACTGATTTTAATGACTGTACAGGGTGTGCCTAGCAGACAGAACAAACAGTTTCTATTTTTCTTTAATAATGAAATTTCTTTAAAGACGGTATTAGTCATTTTTAGCAGAAATGTTTTGTTTTTCATAAGGGAATGAAGTTAAATATTTTTGTTTTTTCACGAGATGTTTCTAAAAGGAAGAGAACGATATTATTGTTATTTCTGTAGTAGATGGAAGCTTTCAGAGCAGCTGCACTAATTATATTAATGCTCAGTGCCAAAACATATAAAATAACCCTCACTGACTGGTGTCTGAATTATGAAAAGGTAAAAACTTGCATAATAGAAGAACACCAGGCTCCTCCGTCCATGGGATTTTCCAGGCAAGAGTACCGGAGTGGGTTGCCATTTCCTTCTCCAATTTGAAAGAAAACAGAGTGCTTTTCTTGAAGTCCAGTAATCTTTTTATCTAATCAAACTACTTTATCTTCTTTATAAGCCATACTTTACAGTTACTGATTTAAAAGAAATTCCCTCTAGTGGAAAATCTGATCTCAGAATTGTGCATAATTTAGGGGGTCCACACTCCCAGGTCTCAACTCAAAGGCTAGCTTTGCTCCAACGTCCAAGCCTGGCTCTGGTAGACTGTTTTCAAAGACTCTTGATGATCTCTGCTAAACGTTCATTTAGGAAGGGTACAGATCACCCTAAAATCCTGGTTGACTTGCTCCTGAGGTCAGGGTTTTCCTCTGGCATGTTACCTTCCAAATAATGCTTCTACTACGCTAAATATAAAAAATTAGTTTGCCATCTGAACCCTCCACCTAATAATATGTGTCAGAGGTGTGCTGATGGGTGATGAATTTGCTAGCCCCAAAAGAGAAAGAAACGTGTGGGAATGAGGCTTTGAGAAGTATTGTAAGCTGCACATGGTAAATCCAGCATCCGCACATTATAGTTTGCCTTCAGTAATTTGGACCTCCTCAGCTTTGGGGCAATAGTGCATATATGTGGTCTAAAATAAGCTTATTTAACAGAGTTCCATCAAGTAAATATAAAAATCTCAATTTTCTTATGGTAATAATATTGACCTTACATTTTTGTTTTTATTTTTTGTTCAGTAGTTTCAGGAATGAATTGCTTGGTAGGAAATCAAGCAATACACTTCCCAGCCTGATATTATGTATGTATTGAGGCTAAAGAGTATTGTACAGAGGAGTGCCCTTTTTCATAAAACATTAGGGGTAGAGAGGGTGGAGCCTTTCCATGTTTTAATAGCAAAGACCTCTCATTGTAAAAAATGAGATTATCCCGTTAGAAACCATATAAATTACTGAAGGGAAATATGACCAAGAATATGTTTTGGTTAAATAGATGCCAGATGCCCATTTCACTGGATGATTACTATTCTAAATATTTTTCCATTAGCTAGTTTCAGCTCAGGAAATAGATTAGACCCTTAATGGCCTAAGCAACCAGGAAATGCACAATATATTTATAGATTTCACCAGTGAATTTGAAATAAAACTTGTCTATTAAAACTTCTGATTGCAATACTCAATGTAAATTTTTTTAATGCTTTTTAAAATATTCTCTCTTGAGTTCAGTTCAGTCACTCAGTTGTGTCTGACTCTTTGTGATCCCATGAACCGCAGCACGCCAGGCCTCCTTATCTGTCACCAACTGCTGGAGTCCACCCAAACCCATGTCCATTGAGTCGGTGATGCCATCCAACCATCTCATCCTCTGTTGTCCCCTTCTCCTCCTGCCCTCAATCTTTCCCAGCATCAGGGTCTTTTCAAATGAGTCAGCTCTTTGCATCAGGGGGCCAAAGTATTGGAGTTTCAGCTTCAACATCAGTCCTTCCAGTGAACACCCAGGACTGATCTCCTTTAGGATGGACTGGTTGGATCTCCTTGCAGTCCAAGGGACTCGCAAAAGTCTTCTCTAACACCACAGTTCAAAAGCATCAATTCTGCAGTGCTCAGCTTTCTGTATAGTCCAACTCTCACATCCATACATGACTACTGGAAAAACCATAGCCTTGACTAGATGGACCTTTGTTGACAAAGTAATGTCTCTGCTTTTTTTTTTTGAATCTATAAATTGCTTTGGGTAGTATACTCATTTTCACTATATTGATTCTTCCAATCCATGAACATGGTATATTTCTCCATCTATTAGTGTCCTCTTTGATTTCTTTCACCAGTGTTTTATAGTTTTCTATATATAGGTCTTTAGTTTCTTTAGGTAGATATATTCCTAAGTATTTTATTCTTTTCGTTGCAATGGTGAATGGAATTGTTTCCTTAATTTCTCTTTCTGTTTTCTCATTATTAGTGTATAGGAATGCAAGGGATTTCTGTGTGTTGATTTTATATCCTGCAACTTTACTATAATCATTGATTAGTTCTAGTAATTTTCTGGTGGAGTCTTTAGGGTTTTCTGTGTAGAGGATCATGTCATCTGCAAATAGTGAGAGTTTTACTTCTTCTTTTCCAATTTGGATTCCTTTTATTTCTTTTTCTGCTCTGATTGCTGTGGCCAAAACTTCCAAAACTATGTTGAATAGTAATGGTGAAAGTGGGCACCCTTGTCTTGTTCCTGACTTTAGAGGAAATGCTTTCAATTTTTCACCATTGAGGATAATGTTTGC
>NW_011494861.1:16269992-16270978 GCF_000754665.1 Bison bison bison
ATTGAGGATAATGTTTGCTGTGGGTTTGTCATATATAGCTTTTATTAGGTTGAGGTATGTTCCTTCTATTCCTGCTTTCTGGAGAGTTTTTATCATAAATGGGTGTTGAATTTTGTCAAAGGCTTTCTCTGCATCTATTGAGATAATCATATGGTTTTTGTTTTTCAATTTGTTAATGTGGTGTATTACATTGATTGATTTGCGGATATTGAAGAATCCTTGCATCCCTGGGATAAAGCCCACTTGGTCATGGTGTATGATCTTTTTAATGTGTTGTTGGATTCTGATTGCTAGAATTTTGTTTAGGATTTTTGGATCTATATTCATCAGTGATATTGGCCTGTAGTTTTCTTTTTTTGTGGGATCTTTGTCAGGTTTTGGTATTAGGGTGATGGTGGCCTCATAGAATGAGTTTGGAAGTTTACCTTCCTCTGAAATTTTCTGGAAGAGTTTGAGCAGGATAGGTGTTAGCTCTTCTGTGAATTTTTGGTAGAATTCAGCTGTGAAGCCGTCTGGACCTGGGCTTTTGTTTGCTGGAAGATTTTTGATTACAGTTTCAATTTCCGTGCTTGTGATGGGTCTGTTAAGGTTTTCTATTTCTTCCTGGTCGAATTTTGGAAAGTTGTACTTTTCTAAGAATTTGTCCATTTCTTCCTCGTTGTCCATTTTATTGGCATATAATTGTTGATAATGTCTCTTATGATCCTTTGTATTTCTGTGTTGTCTGTTGTGATCTCTCCATTTTCATTTCTAATTTTATTGATTTGATTTTTCTCCCTTTGTTTCTTGATGAGTCTGGCTAATGGTTTATCAATTTTATTTATCCTTTCAAAGAACCAGCTTTTGGCTTTGTTGATTTTTGCTATGGTCTCTTTTGTTTCTTTTGCATTTATTTCTGCTCTAATTTTTAAGATTTCTTTCCTTCTACTAACCCTGGGGTTCTTCATTTCTTCCTTTTCTAGTTGCTTTAGGTGTAGAGTTAGGTT
>NW_011494861.1:16271515-16272072 GCF_000754665.1 Bison bison bison
TTTCCCCCTTTGTTTCTTGATGAGTCTGGCTAATGGTTTATCAATTTTATTTATCCTTTCAAAGAACCAGCTTTTGGCTTTGTTGATTTTTGCTATGGTCTCTTTTGTTTCTTTTGCATTTATTTCTGCTCTAATTTTTAAGATTTCTTTCCTTCTACTAACCCTGGGGTTCTTCATTTCTTCCTTTTCTAGTTGCTTTAGGTGTAGAGTTAGGTTATTTATTTGACTTTTTTCTTGTTTCTTGAGGTGTGCCTGTATTGCTATGAACTTTCCCCTTAGGACTGCTTTTACTGTGTCCCACAGGTTTTGGGTTGTTGTGTTTTCATTTTCATTCGTTTCTATGCAAATTTTGATTTCTTTTTTGATTTCTTCTGTGATTTGTTGGTTATTCAGCAGAGTGTTGTTCATCCTCCATATGTTGGAATTTTTAATAGTTTTTCTCCTGTAATTGAGATCTAATCTTATTGCATTGTGATCAGAAAAGATGCTTGGAATGATTTCTATTTTTTTGAATTTACCAAGGCTAGCTTTATGGCCCAGGATGTGATCTATCCTGG
>NW_011494861.1:16272172-16290724 GCF_000754665.1 Bison bison bison
TCTCCTTCATACTTGAATGAAATCCTTGCTGGGTACAATAATCTGGGCTGTAGGTTATTTTCTTTCATCATTTTAAGTATGTCTTGCCATTCCCTCCTGGCTTGAAGAGTTTCTGTTGAAAGATCAGCTGTTATCCTTATGGGAATTCCCTTGTGTGTTATTTGTTGTTTTTCCCTTGCTGCTTTTAATATTTGTTCTTTGTGTTTGATCTTTGTTAATTTGATTAATATGTGTCTTGGGGTGTTTCGCCTTGGGTTTATCCTGTTTGGGATTCTCTGGGTTTCTTGGACTTGGGTGATTATTTCCTTCCCCAGTTTAGGGAAGTTTTCAACTATTATCTCCTCAAGTATTTTCTCATGGTCTTTCTTTTTGTCTTCTTCTTCTGGAACCCCTATGATTTGAATGTTGTAGCGTTTAATATTGTCCTGGAGGTCTCTGAGATTGTCCTCATTTCTTTTAATTCGTTTTTCTTTTATTCTCTCTGATTCATTTATTTCTACCATTCTATCTTCTAATTCACTAATCCTATCTTCTGCCTCTGTTATTCTACTATTTGTTGCCTCCAGAGTGTTTTTAATTTCATTTATTGCATTATTCATTATATATTGACTCTTTTTTATTTCTTCTAGGTCCTTGTTAAACTTTTCTTGCATCTTCTCAATCCTTGTCTCCAAGCTATTTATCTGTGATTCCATTTTAATTTCAAGATTTTGGATCAATTTCACTATCATTATTCGGAATTCTTTATCAGGTAGATTCCCTATCTCTTCCTCTTTTGTTTGGTTTGGTGGGCATTTATCCTGTTCCTTTATCTGCTGGCTATTCCTCTGTCTCTTCATCTTGTTTAAATTGCTGAGTTTGGGGTGTCCTTTCTGTATTCTGGCAGTTTGTGGAGTTCTCTTTATTGTGGCTTTTCCTCGCTGTGTGTGGGTTTGTACAGGTGGCTTGTCAAGGTTTCCTGGTTAGGGAAGCTTGTGTCGGTGTTCTGATGGGTGGAGCTGTATTTCTTCTCTTTGTTCAGTCGCGCTGTGGGGAGGGAGGGAGGGATGCTGCAAACAAATAACACTGGCGTGCGCTCGCAGTGCCTCAGCCACACTGGGTCTGCCCCCGCTCACGGCGCGTGTAGCCTCCCTGCCCACACTGCTCGGGCTCTAGGTTGTTCCGCTGGGAACAATCCGAGGCGGGCCCTGGGTTGCATGTACCTCCCAGGTCCAAGCCGCTCAGGTTCATGCACTCGGGTAGTTCTCAGAGGCGCAGACTCAGTTGGGCCTGAGTTTTGTGTTCTTCCCAGGTCCGAGCAGCTCAAGTGATGAGGTGTTTGGTGAGCGCCAATGCTGCGACTTATCGCCTCCCCACCACTCGGTTATCTGGGTGTAAAACCGGCCTACCTTCTCAGGCAGATGTTAACCGTCCAGACCCCCAAAAAGTTTTAGTTAGCAAAGAAGCCTGCTTACAGTTTTATAGATAATGTCTCTCTGGGGCTGCGATTGCCCCCTTCCGGCTCTGGCTGCCTGTCACCGGAGGGGGAAGGTCTGCAGCCGGCTATCTCTGTTCAATTCTTTGTTCCGTGCGCGGGCCTGGCGGTCTTAGGCTAGGGCTGGCTTTTCGCGTGGTAGATATCCCACAGTCTGGTTTGCTAGCCCAAATTATTTCGCTCAGATAGTGCTCAGGGTATTCAGGCCAGATTCTTACTCTAAGCGATGCAGCCCGTGCTGCGCCTCCCTGCCCAGCCCCCGCTTGCTAATGGCGCGTGCAGGCGTCTGCGCTGCTTCTCCGCTGGGGGAGTTACCGTAGGACTCGCAATCTTCGAGTTTTAATTATTTATTTATTTTTTCTTCCTGTTATGTTGCCCTCTGTGCTTCCAAAGCTCGGCACAGATTCGGCAGTGAGAAGGTTTCCTGGTGTTTGGAAACTTCTCTCTTTTTAAGACTCCCTTCCCGGGACGGAACTCCGTCCCTCCCTCTTTTGTCTCTTTTTTTGTCTTTTATATTTTTTCCTACCTCCTTTCGAAGAGTTGGATTGCTTTTCTGGGTGCCTGATGTCCTCTGCCAGCATTCAGAAGTTGTTTTGTGGAATTTACTCGACGTTTAAATGCTCTTTTGATGAATTTGTGGGTGAGAAAGTGTTCTCCCCGTCCTACTCCTCCGCCATCTTCCCACTCCAGTTCATGTCTCTGCTTTTTAATATGCTATCTAGGTTTAATATGCTTCCTTCCAAGGAGTAAGCATCTTTTAATTTCATGGCTGCAGTCACCATCTGCAGTGATTTAGGAGCCCCCCAAAATAAAGTCAGCCACTGTTTCCCCATCTATTTGCCATGAAGTGATGGGACCGGATGCCATGATCTTAGTTTTCTGAATGTTGAGGTTTAAGCCAACTTTCTCACTCTCCTCTTTCACTTTCATCAAGAGGCTCTTTAGTTCTTCTTCACTTTCTGCCATAAGGGTGGTGTCATCTGCATATCTGAGGTTATTGATATTTCTCCCAGCAGTCTTGATTCCAGCTTGTCTTCCTCCAGCTCAGCATTTCTCATAATGTACTCTGCATGTAAGTTAAATAAGCAGGGTGACAGTATACAGCTTTCATGTACTCCTTTTCCTATTCTCTCTTATCCCAACCCTTTTAAAAGTCTCATAATCTCAGTAAAGAGAAGTTACCTAAAATCATATTTTGAGGAAAGCCTAAGTTTATATTAAGTGCTGGGAGTCAATTCCTGCTGAGCCTGGATCCTGTGTTTTAGTAGTAGAAACTAATCCATTTCTGGTCTAGTGTTGGAAATCTGTAGCAGTCTAACAGGGCAGCTACCATGGGCCATTCTGATGACCCTGTTTAGGCCTAGAGCTTCTCCAGTCCAAAAGGCACTGGAGGAAGCTTATCATCACCTTATTTAGCCTTTAGAGTTTAGCTATGCTCTGTGAAAGACTGGGAGTGAGTGTATCCTGTACATAGAACAAAGGCAAGACAGGCTTTGGCTTCCTTTAGGGCTCAGGCGGTAAAAGCGTCTGCCTGCAATATGGGAGATCTGGGTTCGATCCCTGGATCCGGAATATCCCCTGGAGAAGGAAATGGCAACACACTCCAGTACTCTTAGGGCTTCCCTTGTGGCTCAGATGGGAAAGCGTCTGCCTACAATGCAGGCGACACAGGTTCGATCCCTGGGTTGGGAAGTTCCCCCGGAGAAGGAAATGGCAACCCACTCCAGTATTCTTGCCTGGAAAAGCTCATGGACAGAGGAGCCGGTAGGCTACAGTCCATGGGGTCACAAAGAGTCGGACAGAGCTGAGCAACTTCACTTCACTTCACTTCCCTTCCCTCCCCTCCCAGTACTCTTGCCTGGAAAATCCCTTGGACTGAGGAGCCTAGCAGGCCACAGTCCATGGGGTCGCGGAGAGTCAGACACAACTGAACGACTTCACTTTCACTTTTCAGTGCCCTTGCTTAACAGTCAGGAGGGCTGATTACCACCTTAACTTCACCACTGAATAGCTTTATTGGGGGCCTTTGACATAAGCAGTTAAGTTAGAGGACCCCAGAGGCCCAGTACAGCTCTTACACCATCAAGTCTAAATTCCACCTGTGATTTCATGGAATCTTGAAGTAAGCATTCCATTCCCCTTCAGTGGCCATTGTTTTCTGCACCTGGTAAAGAAAGACACAGGCTCTTGAGAGTGAGTGAAAAGAAAGGCTCAAATCAAAGACATTTTAAACAAAATGAGATTGAAAGGTATTTGTTTATTTTTTATGGGAAATGAGGGATTAATCCATGGATTTTCATTGTGTATAGAAGTTTCTTTCATTGTTTTCCTACAGTATTTTAATAGCCTGAATCCCTTGAGTTTTTCTTTCTGGCACCCCAGATGTTTAACGCTGTCTTCTGTATGTAGGAAAAACAATAACTGTGTGTTCTCTTGAATTTCGCTAAAGTACCACTTAAAAAAGTAAAGTGTAAACTGCCTTTTAGTATTTGCATTGTCAGTTTTTCATGATTGATTGATGCTTATGCAGTGACCCATTTTTATTTGTTTGTACTAACAAGAGCATAGCTTTCATAAATGGACAGTTCAAATGAAAAGATATTTTGTATTATTGAAACTGAGCAGGAGACTCTGGGGCTCCAGGCCACGGACCCTTTCTCTGTCCCCTGTTTCTTGTTTGTAAGGTATAGACTCCAGCTTCCATGACCTTCCCTCAGTCCCAAAGGGAAGATTCAAACAGTTGCTAATCAGAGAAGGGAGGGAGTGAAGACACAAAGGAGGCGACCACCTGAGGCCAAATCCAAGAAGCCAGAGAAGCTCATCAGGAGAGGTCAGATTAAAGGAGTGCAGGCCCTGCACACACCCTGATACTTATTAGCGACTCTGCCCTGGAATCATTGCTATAAAACTCTCAGGAAAACCTCCCCGTTGGGACACATAGTTTTAGAGGCATGAGCCTGCTGTGTCCCCCTTTGCCTGACAAAGCAATAAATCTTTTCTTTTCTATTTCACCCAAAACTTTGTCTCCAAGATTAGATTTGGCACCGGTGGACAGAGGCTGAGTTTTTGGTATCCCTCTTAACTTTAAAATATTATGTAGCCCTATTCGCATCCATATGCTCTCAGATTAGACTGACCAATTACATATTGGAATACCTGGACCAATTTAAAATACAACTTAAGGAAATTCCTTGAGTCCAGTGGCTGGGACTCCACGCTTTCACTGCCGAGGGCATAGGTTCTATTCCTGGTCGGGGAACGGAACCCCGCAGGCTACATGGTACATGCAGCATAGGAGAAAGAAATGAAATAAAATGCAACTTAAAACTCATACAGAGGCGGTAAAGGTTCACCACTACATTTTATAGGATTTGCTTTTATTTTTCTATTTTATTTATTATATTTTTAAGTTAAATACCTTTAGATTAAAACGCCCCAGGAAAAACACATGAAAAAACCTTTCCAAATTTAAGTTTAAAACACCACACTCTTCCTCCAACCCTGCACACCACCTAATAGCAGCAAATCAAGTTAATCAAGTAGTATAAACCAAAAAGAATGGAGACTCTATCCACCTGATTTTACAGATCTTCACCAGCAGCAGTTTCCCCTTGATGGTATTGTCAATCAAAAGTTCTTGTACCCAACACACAGTGAGACCAGACAGACCAAAATATCAGAGTTTGGAGCCCGAAAAGTTTATTACAGAGCCAAGTGAAGAGAACGAGTGCTCTTGCTCAAAAAATCCTGAACTCTCTGATGGTTTTCAGGGAAAAGTTTTTGTAGGAAAAATTTGGGCTGAGGGTTGCAAGTGTGTGACCTTCTTCTGATCTGTTGGTGATCAAGTAACAGAATGGTGTTGGAGGAATCTTGTACTCAGCCTGAAGTTACCATCCTCTATCTGAGTGGGGGCCTTAATTCTAGCAGAAGAACACAAAGGTATTGTTATATATATCCCTTGAAGACCCTGATGCTGGGAAAGATTAAGGGCAGGAGGAGAAGGGGGCGACAGAAGATGAGATGGTTGGATGGCATCAGCAACTCAATGGACTTCAGTTTGAGCAAACTCCTGGAGATAGTAAAGGACAGAGAAGCCTGGCATGCTGCAGTTCATGGGGTTGCAAAGAGACACGACTGAGTGACTGAATCACAGCAACAGTCCCTTGATAAGGAACAGAACCCTTCTTTATCAGTGTGCTCTTATTTCTTGACTGCTCCTCCTTTGTTTGTGCATTCCTCTTGCTGGCTCATACAGTAAAGTGTCTGCCTGCAATGCAGGAGACTTGGGTTCGATCCCTGGGTTGGGAAGATCCCCTGGAGAAGGAAATGGCAAACCACTCCAGTATTCCTGCCTGGAAAATCCCATGGACGGAGGAGCCATGTGTCCATGGGGTTGCAGAGTTGTACATGACTGAGCGACTTCACTGTTAGTCAGTAACTGTTTGAATCTGCCCTTTGGAAATGAGAGAAGGTCTAGGAGGCTGAAAACTTTTTCCTACACACAAGAAAAAGCGAACACAGAAAGCATTTGTACCTGGCGGGGCCCCACAGGCTCCTGCTAGGTTTCAGTAGGAAGCACTGATCTTATCAAACCTCTATAACTACATCCATCATCTCTCTAGCTCTTGTTCTGTACAGATCCCAGAGGCTGAGGTCTACAGTTAGTCAGACTTAGTTTGCTATACCCTGCCACACTCCATTAAAGAATTACTTTTTTCCCACTTGGCATTGTTTCTTCTTCCTTCTTACACCACTTTCTCACTTTGATCTTCCTCTCATTTTTAAAATGTAATTTGTTCTTACTTTTTTAGTTGCCTAAGTCCTAGGCTTTGGTTTCCCCATCTTGGTGCAGGAAGGGGGACCCCTTTCAGGACGTGAAATGGGCTCTTATCTAACACTAAGAAATGAATTATCTGAGGAGACACATGTACTGACAAAGCAAGAGACTTCATTGGGAAGGAGTGCCCAGGCCAAGAGCATCACATGAGGGAACCCAGGAGGACTGCTCTGCCGCACGGTCACAGTCTCGGGTATTATGGTGATGGGGTTAGTTTCCAGGTTGTCTCTGATCAGTCACCGTGACTCAGGTCCTTCCTGGTGGTGCATGCGTCATCCAGCCAAGATGGATTCCAACGGGGATTCAGGGAACTTGGTGTGGGACTTACGAACTGGTGTCTCCTCTCTCCCTTTGGCCTTTCCTGAATTATTCTAGTTGTCGGCATTTTGTTATTTCTGTGTTCCTTACCAGGACCTCCTTTTGTAAGATAACTCACGCAAGTGGTTACTCTCATGCCTGGCCGGGGCTTGTGGTTTCAGTCAGTGGGTTCCCTAACAATGTATAAATCAGGAACTAGATTTATAGTCAGTGCCAATACTCTGTGAATTCATAGTGGTATGTACTTATGAATAAATAAAATTGTCACCATTTTGATGATAAATACATCAACAAATTATTTGCTGGAAATGAGGGTGGGGAGAAAACCTTTCTTCTACCCGCTCAGGTTTGGTTTCTTGGGAACTGTGAATTAAACTGACAAAAGTCATATATTTCTTCATTGATGTTAATATTTTTACATGATTGGAAACTTCATAGAAAAGAAGTGAAAAACCAATGAAGCATTTGGACCTGGGGCCTACTTGGCTTCCCATGGCACAGTGGTAAAGAATCCCCTTGAGAACGCAGCAGACACAAGAGATGTGGGTTCGATCCCTTAGTTGGGAAGATCCCTGGAGTAGGAAATGGCAACCCACTCCAGTATTCTTGCCAGGATAATTCGTGAGCAGAGGAGACTGGTAGGCTACAGTCCATGTGATCACAGAGAGTTGGACACGACTGAGCAATTGAGCATGTACACCCACAAGAAATTGTGACAAGACAGGAAAAGGGGACTGGGGCTTCTAGGAAAGTGAGTTGTGGGAAGATGACTAGAAAATGCGTGAGGAAAGCATGGTAGATAAGGGTTGTAGAGGAGACACATTTACTGAAGGAAATTTCCTTTGCAAAAGAGAAATGTATGTCCTGCTTTTGGGATTCCCAGGTGGCACAGTGGAAAAAAGTTGCCTGCCAGTGCAGGAGGTGTGGGTTTAATCCCTGAAGATCCCCTGGAGGAGGAAATGGCAACCCACTCCAGCATACTTACCAGGAAAATCCTGTGACAGAGGAGTCTGGCGGCTACAGTCCATGGGGTCACAGTCGAACACAGCTGAGCATGCAGGCACATGCGCTTCTTTTCGGCAGATAAGGGGAGCACAGGAGCTCCTCCTATGTCTGCTGTTTCTCAGTTGCCTTCAGCTTTAAATAATCCTTAAGTCACATCAGCATATTTGGGGTGTTATATTCTGACCACCTTCAGAAACGTAAGAATCTGAAAACCATTCAGAACCTCGTGTCTCTGAAATTCATTAATTCTACTGTAAGGAAGGAATCAATAATTGTCCCTCCATCCTTTGAGGTTCTTGGTTGAGACACCTCCTATAATAAAACACAGATTCATAGGATAAAAACAAATAGGAGTTTGATAACATGCACACATCCTATATACATGGGAGATATCCAGGAATACAGAGCAACTTCCCGACATTGCCCAAGAAACCATCTTTGATAGCTTTTCCAGCTAGAGACAAAAAATGTTTAGGAGGACAGTCATTTATGGGAGGAAAAGCACAGTAAACAGGGACAAGGTTATTATGCAGAGCTTAAGTGCTTACCTTCTCCAGTGGTAAGAATTTCTAGAAATTTAGAATCATCCTTCTCTTCCTGGTACAGAGAGAGACTATAAGTGTCTCTTACAAAAGGATAGCTTTTACTTGGTTTTCAGATCTTTTCCTATGTCTGCTATTTTCTTAAAATTAATAACTCTAAAATTATCATTATGCCAAAGAGGCATTTTTAGGGTGAATATTCTGTTCCCTTTTGCAACTTTATAAAACTGATTGATGACATTGAATAATATATATTTCAACCTGTAACTAATTAATACTGATATATAAACAGTACCTATAACAATGAGGTACTCACAGGTGATTTTTTATTTTCCAATTTTAAGAATATTTAGTATCAAAATATCAAGTTGTATATATTAAGTACATTTTTGTCAATTATACCTCAGTAAGGACTCCATTAAGGAGAAGGCAGTGGCACCCCACTCCAGTACTCTTGCCTGGAAAATCCCATGGACGGAGGAGCCTGGTGGGCTACAGTCCATGGGGTCACTGCGAGTCGGACACGACTGACTGACTTCACTTTCATTTTTCACTTTCATGCATTGGAGAAGGAAATGGCAACCCACCCCAGTGTTCTTGCCTGGAGAATCCCAGGGATGGGGAGCCTGATGGGCTGCTGTCTATGGGGTCGCACAGAGTCGGACACCACTGAAGCGACTTAGCAGCAGCAGCAGCAAGGACTCCAAGGAGATCCAACCAGCCCATCCTAAAGGAGATCAGTCCTGGGTGTTCATTGGAAGGACTGATGCTGAAGCTGAAGCTCCAGTACTTTGGCCACCTCACACGAAGAGCTGACTCATTGAAAAGGACCCTGATGCTGGGAGGGATTGGGGGCAGGAGGAGAAGGGGACGACAGAGGAGGAGATGGCTGGATGGCATCATCAACTCGATGGACATGAGTTTGAGTGAACTCCGGGAGTTGGTGATGGACAGGGAGGCCTGGCGTGCTGTGATTCATGGGGTCACAAAGAGTTGGACACTACTGAGTGACTGAACTGGACTGAACTGAACTCAAGACTGAAAAGCGGGCTTCCCTCGTAGTTCAGTTGGTAAAGAATCTGCCTGCAATGCAGGAGACCTGGGTTTGATTCCTCAGTTGGGAAGATGCCCTGGAGCAGGAAATGGCAACCCACTCCAGTATTCTTGCCTGGAGAATCCCATGGACAGAGGAGCCTGGCATGGTGTCGCAAGAGTTGAACACGGCTTAGAGACTAAACCACCACCAAGGCTGAAAAACAAAAAGAATATTTGAATGTTCTGGTTGTAATCTCTGAGGCAAAGACTTTGTCAAAGTGAAAGAAAATTTATCACAGTATGAATCAGTGGCTTATTTTTTACGATATTTATGAAGCAACATCGTTTGAGTTGAAACTAGAAATTATTTTCAAAAGTCTGATGGTTAGAAGTAAATTTGCAATCAAAAATAATCCCTCTCTTAATTTACTATGTGTTCAGGGTTCCCAACTCAGGTCAGTTTTCACTTCCAGGGGACATTTGGCAATGTTTGGAAAATTTGTCCCAGCCTTAGGGGAGGGGCGTTGCTGGTTTCTAGTGTGTAGAGGCCAGTAATGGTACAAAGTATCTTAAACAGGACAACTCCATGCAGCAAAAAGTTATCCATCTCAAAATGTTACTAACACCAAGGTTGAGAAACTTTTCTGTATGTGACTGTGACTCAGGATGAATTCTGCAATTTGATGCATCTATTCATGTTTAATTCTAGTGGGTCTTAAAGATAAAATAATGGTTGTTAAAAATGTCACATCTCAGGTGCTTCCCTTGTGGTCCAGTGGTTAAGACACTGTGCTTCTACTGCAGGGGACATGAATTTGATCCCTGGTTGAGGATCTAAGATCCCACATGCTGCAAGGCCAAAAAAATATAAACAGAATAATTTCTTTTAAAAAAAGAAAGGAAAGAGGCTGTATGAGATTAGATCTTCACAGTGGATTCTTGATTTTGGTCTGAGGCAATATTATTACTATGGTAAAACAAAAAGAGAAAGCATTTAAAAGATTCTAGTAACTGGTACTAAGGGTCCCATCTGAGAAGGTTTAAAGACTGAGTAATCATTCTTACATAGATAAGTCTTGTATCCTCAAAGTGGAGTCATGGACTGTTAAGCTAAAGTGGATTTGACCAATCATTTAGTCCAATGCTGTTGCTTTAAAATAAAATAAGAAGCTGTGTATCTAAGCTCATATGGTGTTTTGGTTGCAGAGCCCAAACAAGTCATGATTACAATCAAGCTACAAGGCACTTCCTTCCCCTCCATGAAGATAGTCATCACATTTGCAGGTTCTTTTCCTTGACTCATTTAAGTTGACCCTCACTAGCCTCTGCATCAAGGTTTGTTCATTGTGGACTTCAAGAAAGCTCAGTGAGGAGCTGCTTTTGTGAGTAAGGGAATTGGCAGTTGCAGCCCTATAGCATTTACACAACTGCAGCATGATATTAAAAATGGTGGGGTAGGGAATTTCCCTTGAATCCTCAAAATGATAGAACTGGAATTCTACTTACTGTCCTCTCTTTCCCAACAATAGTTGGATTTCTACAGCCATTTCCCCTTCAGTCATTTGCCTCTTTGCTTTTTTAAAGAAGTTTCCATTATTATACCTAATAGATTCAATAGCATTCATCTTTACTCATTGTGTTGCTATAGTGAAAAGAAGAAAGTGTTAGTCAGTCAGTCGTGTCCAACTGTTTGTGACCCCATGGACTGTACCCCTCCAGGCTCTTCTGTCCATGGAATTCTCTAGGCCAGAATACTGGAGTGGGTTGCCATGCCCTTTTCCAGGGGATCTTCCCCACCCAGGGATTGAACCTGGGTCTCCCGCATGGCAGGCAGGTTCTTTACCAACTGAGCCACCAGGGAAGCCAAGATCTGTTTTTTTCTTTTCTTTTTTTTTTTTTTAAAAAAAAAAAAAAAAGGTTTTTCCAAAATGGTGATGTTAAAGAACAGAATTTTCAGAGATCTTAACAATTTAAGTAGCATCATGAAGTGGTAGCTTTACTAAAATGCCATGTCACAACCAGATACATTTTTTTTTTTAAGTGTAACCAGGCATGTGACATATCTCAAAACTGGGAATTTGAAGAAATATTGTTGGAGAAAGAGATCTATAGAGATCACCATTAGTGGTAGTAATTAGAGTATATCCTGATCTAATTTGAGATTTTCAAAATAATTAGGCTGTTGAGTGTAGAGGTCAGTATAATCATTACTGTTTCAATAAAATTAAAATATTAATGTGCTGAAATAGCATCTCATTTGGTACCAGTGGAAAACAAAATGTTTAACCATTATTGCAAAAAGCACTAAACTTCTGTTACTGCCTGATTAGCTGGTTAATGTGTTTTCCTTTATACTTTTCAAATGCTGTTCTCTAATTTTTTGTTCAAGTTTTTTTTTTTCTGAAAACATGCTAATTTCATGTGCTTTAGCCCTACAGAAGAGAATGTTGCCTAGCAACCACCAGAATAACTAATAAGCCTATATCTTGTAAAGCCTTAAAAGACTTATTTGTCTTAAATTTATGTATTTCTTTATTGGGGTGGCTTAGACGGTAAAGAATCTGCCTGCAATATGGGAGACCCGAGTTCAATCCTTGGGTCAGGAAGATCCTCTGGCAACCTACTCCAATATTCCTGCCTGGGAAATTCCATGGACAGAGGAGCCTGGAGGGCTACAGTCCATGGGGCTGCAAAGAGCCTGACACAACTGAGTGACTAACACTTTATTGATCATTAAAATCAAGAGGAGGTTTGTTTCACTTTGAATTTCTTCCAATTTCTGCTTTTATTATTAATTTATAGATGTTGCCTGTTTTGTAACAAAAACAAAACATATAGTATATTTAACATGAATGTCTCTTTTCTCCCATCAACCTCTTAACATTACCCTGTGTTCGTCATTTGCTTTAGTTATTCTTTTCTGATAGGATGGCCTATCAGTGATACTGCTGACTAAAGAAATGTTTTCTAATTCATTGGATATAGAATTCTACAATATTGGTTTTTAATGCTAAGAAGCTAATATATTAAGTACATTAAGGTTTTAAGAGAGGGAAATGCTTAAAGATTCAGTTGAAGTGGTTGATATTACATATAGTGATTTTATTTTTGGTTATTTGACCCAGAAGTACCTCAGAAGAGTTATCTGAGCTAAGGGCTTAGAGTGGGAGGTGGTGCTGCCACATTCAGTCTCCTGTCAAACTCGTCACTTAGCCTTGGCATGTTCACTTGTCAGAGGTTTAAGTCTTCCCACTATGGCATACAGAGCTTTGCCATTGTTACTCAGTTGCTCAGTTGTGTCTGATTCTGTTGAGACCTCATAGGCTGCAGGACACCAGTCCTCTACTGTCTCCTGGAGTTTGCTCAAGTCATGTCCATTGAATTAGTGATGCTATCCTATCATCTCATCCTTTGCTACCTTCTTCTCCTTTTGCCTTCAGTCTTTCCCAGCGTGAGGGTCTTTTCCAGTGAGTTGGCTCTTGGCATCAGGTGGCCAAAGTGTTGGAGCTTCAGCTTCAGCATCAGTCCTGCCAATGAATATTCAGGGTTGATTTCTTTTAGGATTGACTGGTTTGAACTTCTTGCAGTCCAAGGGACTCTCAAGAGTCTTCTCCTGCACCACAATTAGAAAGCATCCTTCCATTTTAGTTCACTGATTCCTAAAATATCAATGTTCACTTAGTTTACCTTGATTCGTGGACCTAATATTTCAGGTTCCTAGGCAATATTGTTCTTTACCACATCAGACTTTACTTTCACCGCTAATTCACCGTCAGACACATCCACAAGTGAGCATGGTTTCTGCTTTGGCCCAGCCTCTTCGTTCTTTCTGGAGCTATTTCTCTGCTCTTCCCTGGTAGCATATTGGACACTTTCTGACTTGGGGGAGTCATCTTCTGATGCCATATCTTTTTTCTTTTCTATACTGTTTATGGGTTTTTGAGGCGAGAATACTCAAGTGGTTTGCCGTTGCCTTCTCCAGTGGACCATGTTTTGTCAGAATTCTCCACCATGACCTGTCCATTTTGGGTGGTCCCTCAGAGCGTGGCTCATTATTTCATTAAGTTACAAAGGCTGTGATCCCCGTGATGATTTTGGTTAGCTTTCTGTGATTGTGGGTTTAGTTCTGGAGGCTGTGGGATTGTAGTTCTTGTTTCTTCTGTCTGTCCTCTGATGGATGAGAATAATAGGCTTATGCAAGCTTTCTGATGCAAGGGACTGGCTAAGGGGAAAACTGGGTCTTGCTCTGGTGGGCAGGCCATGCTCAGTAAATATTTAATCCAGTTTTCTGCTGATGGGTAGGGCTGTGGTCCCTCCCTGTTGGTTGTTTGGCCTAAGGCGGCCCTTTCCTGGAGTCTACAGGCTCTTTGATAGGGCTAAAGGCAACCTCTAAGAGGACTTATGCCAATGCGTGCTTCCCAGGACTGCTGCTGCCAGTGCCCCTGTCCCCTCATCAGGCTACTGCTGACTCACACCTCTGCAGGAGACCCTCAAACACTCACAGATATGGCTCAGTCTCTTGGGGGGGTCACACTGATATAAATACATATCAAATAAGATGCATATGTGCCAGAGTCAAACAGTTTAGGACAAAAAAATAATCTTTTAAGAGAGGTATGTATGAAAGAGGGACTTCCCAGGTGGCACTAGTGGTAAAGAAGCCACCTGCCAGTTCAGGAGACATAAGAGTTGCAGGTTTGATCCCTATGTTGGGAAGATCCCCTGGAGAAGGAAATGGCAAGTCACTCCGGTATTCTTACCTGGAGAATCCCAGGGACAGAAGAGCCTGACAGACTACAGACTACTAGTAGACTCTACTAGTAGTCTACAGACTAGTAGACTACAGACTACTCTTTGTGACCCTATGGACTGTAGTCCATAGGGTCACAAAGAGTTGGATATGACTACAGCGACTTAGCTATGTATGAGAGAGAAAGATAGACAAAGAGAAAAACGAAGATAGAGAAGAATGGTGAGGAGAATAAGAAGTTATGGTTGAAGTTTAAAAACTCTTTGAACCTTAACATGTTAGTTTTAAGACCAGCTTACTATTTACTAAGTAAATAGTAAGTTATCAAAAGTAAGTAAGACCAGATTATTTACTTACTAAGACAGTTTTTCCAGAGGAAAAGAAAAAAAATTTACAAGATCACTAATAGTGACTAAAATAGTTAATAAAAGTAGACACTTGTTAATGCTTCAGTTCTGTTTTTCCAAGCACAGATAATGGGCGATTTCTTTTATCCTTTATAAAGTTTAATGCCAGAACTCTTTGCTTAACATGAAGTTTATTTAGCCTGCTTTATGAACCAGTTTTCTTGTAAACTCTATTTTAGGCAGCTCTCCTTTATACGTGGGAATAGAAAAGTGAAAATTGGATAGACATTTGATAACTGAAATTTACATAAAATGAGACTTGTATTTATTTTAACTCTTAATTTTAACTTATTCCCATAGCCTAGCTATTTGATATAGATGATAAAAAATAACACCCACCAATTAAAGTCACTAATTAGAGTTTTTCCCTCTTTCCCTGTTTTTGCACTCCTTGAAAGAGAAATACAAGTAGTGAAATGACAAAGAACTAGTTGGCCATTAGAAGAAGCAAAAGACATTATATACATAAATTAAAGTTGTCCACAAGCCATTAAAAAAGATTTGTATCCAGTTTTACAGTCTGACCATTTATTCAGATTTGCTTGTTTAGAAACATAATTTCAGCTAGTTAATTTTTTGTTTCACCATTATCTCAATTGTAGTTAAACATTGGTCTAAAAATATGTCATAATCTCATATTATATTGCACAATTAAAATTCTCCCTAAATGTATGCTAAGTTTAATATAAAACAACAATTCCATAGCATTTTAATATTTAAAATTTGTATTTAAGAACACACTGAGGATTTTTTTTTTAAAACTTTACAATATTGTATTAGTTTTGCCAAATATCAAAATGAATCCGCCACAGGTATACCTGTGTTCCCCATCCTGAACCCTCCTCCCTCCTCCCTCCCCATACCCTCCCTCTGGGTCGTCCCAGTGCACCAGCCCCAAGCATCCAGTATCGTGCATCGAACCTGGACTGGCGACTCGTTTCATACATGATATTATACATGTTTCAATGCCATTCTCCCAAATCTCTCCACCCTCTCCCTCTCCCACAGAGTCCATAAGACTGATCTATACATCAGTGTCTCTTTTGCTGTTCTCGTACACAGGGTTATTGTTACCATCTTTCTAAATTCCATATATATGCGTTAGTATACTGTATTGGTGTTTTTCTTTCTGGCTTACTTCACTCTGTATAATAGGTTCCAGTTTCATCCATCTCATTAGAACTGATGCAAATGTATTCTTTTTAATGGCTGAGTAATCTCCCATTGTGTATATGTACCACAGCTTCTTATCCATTCATCTGCTGATGGGCATCTAGGTTGCTTCCATGTCCTGGCTATTATAAACAGTACTTCGATGAACATTGGGGTGCACGTGTCTCTTTCCCTTCTGGTTTCCTCCACACTGAGGATTTTAATACAGGATAATAAGGACAACATAATAAGGAATGTGGGCTTCCCAGATGGCACATTGGCCAATGCAGGAGACTCAGGAGAGGCGAACTTGATCCCTGGGTCAGAAAGATCCCTGGAGTAGGAAATGGCAACCCACTCCAGTATTCTTGCCTGGAAAATTCCATGGACAGAGAAGCCTGGAGAGAGAAGAAGTCCAAGGGGTCACAGAGAGTCGGACACAACTGAGCAACTGAGCATGCATGCAATAAGGAATGCATAGCCAGACATTCTGTAAATTAATGGCTGCTTGTTTTGCCTGATTCTTTATGTATCAGGTTAACTAATAAACTACTTAACCTGGTTAAACTAGGCCTTCCTCACCTAAATATATGAAGCTTTACTTAGATCTCAGTGAACATTTAAAATAAGGAAGGTGTTTTGCAGAATATGTATATCCTTAGGCCTGAAGGTGGTTGTCGTATTAGAATCAGTGACTGAAAATGAAACTTTTAGTCAGCTATGCAGGCCCTAATATTCCATCTTAACTTCCTGCTTAGTTTGAAGAGGAATTAAAGCATAAAGATTATAGCTATTTTTATGATCTCTATGATTTTAGAGAGAGAGTCTCTATGATGATACTTGCTAACACTTCTTAAGCCTGAAATGATCACTTTTTTGGAAAAAATTTTAGATGGAATATAAAAAGTAAATTCTTATCAAAATGAATAAAATTAGAATGCTTTGGGCATTGCTACTTATGACTACTGTTAAAAAATTATCAAAAAAATTATCAATACCTTTTTATTATTTTACTGTCAGCCAATTAAGCAATTCACTGTTGCTCTTAACACAAAGAAGAAGCTAATTTTTAACGTCGTAAACACCGCCATTGACAGTTCAAAGAGTGCTGTCTCAGTTCACATGGTATTTGTTGTTGTGGCAGACTCTGAGTATGTACATCGCAGTTGTCAGTAGTTTGCCTCCAGTCTTTTCTTTTTCTTTAATTTGCAAACGCCTAGTAATAAACGTTATTAGATGCAATGAGTTTTTAGTTCATATTTTCAATATACAGTGATATAATATTAAAAACAAAATTTTAAAACATTTAGTATAACATTTAAAACAAAAGAGAAGAGAAATACAGAATCTCACTTTAGAAATTTTAAAGTTTCTATTTCAGGATCTCCAAGTTGAACTGTTTTTCTTCTCTGTTAAATTCATGTTATGAAGAACTTGTTGTAGGTGGAGAAAAAACAAAAAACATGAAAAAAAAACACCCAACACCCAGAGCCTTTGTAATCATGTATATCAGTTTTAATCATGGTTCTGATTTACTACTGGTAAGACCTCAAATAAACTCTTACGGCAGTGGTTTCCCCTTCTGTAAATTGGGGATAATAAAACCAGTCGAATAGTATTGCCGTTAAAACTAAAAGAAATACAAAATAGTTAAAGCACCCCCCCCACCCCTGGCACAACAACTGTTAAATGTGTGTTATTTTTCCTCTCCTTCCACCTTCACCCCTAATCAAATTCAGTTGATATCTTTGAACCGAAGTAGATTACAGGTTTATTGGTCAGTTCTAAGCTTGTGGATAAGCTGTTACTCTAAACTATTGCATAGGATATTTCTTTTGACTCTAAGATACAAATGAATGCTGGAAAATCTTATTATAATACAATTATGAAGAAGGATTATGTATTTGCACATGATAGCCCATTGTAAGTGTTTTCTTGATCAGGTTTTAACAGATGGATATCGTTATACAACAAATGCTGTCTTTGTTCCCTGTTCTTGTCACAATTGCTCAATTTAATAAAAGGTAATTGATTAGGCTCTGTTTGCACTGTAGTCAGGAAACTGGAGAGGGAAGTTAACTGTAAGAGGTCCCCTCCCACCCCATTATCAGTCTTTTACCTCCACTAACCTGCTTCAATTATTTCTGACAGAAGGATTTGTGTAAATTACCAAATGACTCCCAAACAAAGCAACATCTAGAAAGATTAATTGTGTTGGGAAAACAGGTACAGGATTGAAGTTGTATGACACTTTTTATTTCTCCCTCCTGAATTTTTTAATTGGACAAAAAAAATAGAAATGGAGGTACTGACTGCCCTCATACACTGAGAACAGCCCCCGCCTCATTTCTAAAGGTTATATTCCATCTTCTCCGTTTTTGACAGATGATCTTACCCCTCCAGCCTTTTCTCTTTTTTTCTTTTCTGGCCACATGGCGTGACTTGCAGAATTTCAATTCCCTGACTAGAGATTAAATCCAGGCCATAGCAGAGAAAGTGCTGAATCCTGACCACTAGACCACCAGGGAACTCTCCATCATTTTTACTAATGTTGATAATAATAGCAACTGTCACTAATCAGATACTTTATGGAGCCTGGTGGCTTAGTAAGGACTTTTATATGCATTATCTTATTCCTCATAACATTGGTACTATTATCATTTTCTCATTTTATGGATGAGAAGACCAATAGTGAGACAGCCTGTGGAACTTGCTCATGGTCAAAAAGCTAGTATGTTGCAAAGTATTGTATCAAACCTGGGTATTTTGAATCCTGGAGTCTATGTGTTAACCATTATACTGTGCTTTCTCTAATGACCTAATGACAAAAAAAAAAAGTGGAGGCTAGAAAGACAAAAACCCTGTAGTCTGCACGATCTGCCCTTGGCCTACATACCTTGTATTCCAAATTTGTTGACCTGAGATTAGAAACCTACCACAGGCTGATTCAAAACTGCCTTTGAAACCTTATTTCCTACTGTATCTAAATATCAGTTCACCACTCTGACCAGGCTAATTTTATTTTTTCTCTT
>NW_011494861.1:16290824-16299671 GCF_000754665.1 Bison bison bison
CTCTTAAAAAAATTACTTTTCTTATGAAAACGAATCCATTTTTTTCCCCATGAAGACTTTCCTGTCTGCAGAAGAACTTAATTCTATTATAATCCTAATGTGACTTGACAAATACAGTGCATTGTATTGTGTGACCTGAAGTGTGTGAGTGTGAAGGAGATCCCAGCATGGAAGGAGCAATGGTGTCTGGCTCAGGCCTGATTCTCCCTGCATGTTTGCTTACTTCCCTTATCTTACTTTAGTCATGAAGCACACGGCACGCACTTTGCAGCCAGACAGGCTGGTTTTGGAATCCTGTCAATTCCATTTCTGACTGTTGAGAACAGAGTCAAATCCCTAAACTTCTCCACACTTTAGTTACTTCATCTATAAAGCAAGGATATTTGTAGTACCTAGTTTGTTGACTTATGTGAAGATTAAATGAGAGTCTGTGTCTAGGGCAGAGTGAGTACTTGTTAAACACTAGCTATTATAGAATTTTAGGGTAAGTTGTTCAGTCGCTCAGTCATGTCTGACTCTGCAACCCCATGGACTGCAGCACACCAGGCTTCCCTGTCCTTCACTCTCTCCCAGAGCTTGCTCAAATTCATGTGCATTGGATCAGTGATGCCATCCAGTCATCTCGTCCTCTGTCGTCCCCTTCTCCTCCAGTCATTATTATAACTAGTTATATTTTACTATATTACAAATCTATAAGCCCATCTCATGCATGTTGTAGGCATTCTGTAAATGCTGCTATTTTTATTTTTATTGATATAATTCACATACCATGAAATTCTTCCAGTTTTAACTGAAGAATTTTAGCCAAGTCTATGGCTTCATGCTTCAGTGTATGACCTACTACAGGGATCTGAGGGCTCATTTGGAAGGGAGTTATCCAGGTTGGGTCACCAGCCCTACAGGAAGAACTTGAGACAAATGAACACTTGAATGAAAAGGAGCTTACAGTTCATTGTTCCCTAAACCTACCTTCTGACCTTGTGAAAAAAAAGGAATCTGAAACATACTCCGTGTGGAATGGTTTGATTTAGTGGTCAGTAAAACTTTTAAAAAGTTACTCAAATGCTTTAGAAATTAAGGTGAAGGTATTTGTAATTACAATTCAGTTGTATATTCTGCTCAAAATGAGACAAGATGCAGCATTACTTATATTCCTGGATTGTGTTTGAAACCATCTTCACTGAGTGTGATATTAATAGCAAATAGCAGTGAATGCTTTCAGTTCAGTTCAGTCACTCAGTCGTGCCCAACTCTTTGCAACCCCATGGACTGCAGCACACCAGGCTTCCCTGTCCCATCACCAACTCCTGGAACTTACTCAAACTCATGTCCATCGAGTTGGTGATGCCATCCAACCATCTCATCCTCCATCGTCCCCTTCTCCTCCTGCCTTCAGTCTTTCCCAGCATCATGGTCTCTTTCAATGAGTCAGTTCTTTGCATCAGGTGGCCAAAGTATTGGAGTTTCAGCTTCAGCATCAGTCCTTCCAATGAATATTCAGGACTGATTTCCTTTAGGGTTGACTGGTTATATCTCCTTGCAGTCCAAGGGACTCTCAAGAGTCTTCTCCAACACCACAGTTCAAAAGCATCAATTCTTCAGCACTCAGCTTTCTTTATAGTCCAACTACTTTCATGCATTGGAGAAGGAAATAGCAACCCACTCCAATGTTCTTGCCTGGAGAATCCCAGGGACAGGGGAGCCTGGTGGGGTGCCGTCTATGGGGTCGCACAGAGTCGGACACGACTGAAGTGACTTAGCAGCAGCAGCAGCACATCCATACATTACTGGGAAAACCATAGCTTTGACTATGTGGACCTTTGTTGGCAAAGAAATGTCTCTGTTTTTTAATATGCTGTCTAGGTTGGTCATAGCTTTTCTTCCAAGGAGCAAGTGTCTTTTAATTTCATGGCTGCAGTCACCATCTGCAGTGATTTTGGAGCCCCAAAGAATAAAAGTCTGCCACTGTTTCTGCTGTTTTCCTCATCTATTTGCCATAAAGTGATGGGACTGGATGCCATGATCTTGGTTTTCTGAATGCTGAGTTTTAAGCCAATTTTTTCACTCTCCTCTTGCATCAAGAGGCTCTTTAATTCTTCTTCGCTTTCTGCTATAAGTGTGGTGTCACCTGCATATCTGAGGTTATTGGTTATTTCTCCTGGCAATCTTGATTCCAGCCCAGCATTTTTCATGATGTACTCTACATATAAGTTAAATAAGCAGAGTGACAATATACAGCCTTGACGTACTTCTTTCCAGATTTGGAACCAATCTGTTGTTCCATGTCCCATTCTAACTGTTGCTTCTTCACCTGTGTACAGATTTCTCAGGAGGCAGGTCAGGTGGTCTGGTATTCCTGTCTCTTTAAGAATTTTCCATAGTTTGTTGTGATCCACACAGTCAAAGGCTTTGGCGTAGTCAATAAAGCAGATGTTTTTCTGGAACTCTTTTACTTTTTTGATGATCCAGAGGATGTTGGCAATTTGATCTCTGGTTCCTCAGCCTTTTCTCAATCCAGCTTGAACATCTGGAAGTTCATGGTTCACATACTGTTGAAGCCTGGCTTGGAGAATTTTGAGCATTACTTTACTAGTGTGCTACTTTGCTAGCATTGCTTTGCTAGTGTGCTGCTTTGCTAGCCTTATTTTTCTAGTGTGCTACTTTGCTACAATTACCACACAATTGCACTCATGTAATTGCACTAGCAAAGTAGTGGTCAAAATCACCAAGCCAGGCTTCAACAGTGAATGCTTAGGAGCACTTGAAATTATTATTTTTGGTTAGGTAAAATTTAAGTGAATATGTTAAGAAACAAAATTCAAGTGAGTAAATTTTAAAGATCTCACTGGCTTTATTCAACAATTCACGCATGGGAAGCAGCCAGTCTAGGAGATAGAATGGCGCTCTGAGGAGTTGTACTTTTATAGGCACGACGGAGCAGAACCCAGAAAGTTACACTAGACAAAAAAGTGGAGTGGTTACTGCAAGATCACTTTCCCTTAGGGGAAAGTCACCTGGTCTGCCAGGCAGATCACCTAACTTGTGCTGATCAGGTGCTTCCTGGTTTAAGATTTCATTTCTGGGAGAGTAGAAACTGTAGCAGTCTTTGGTGACATGGGGTTTTAGCATAAGGGACTCCATGTTGGACCTGTTTTGTTTTTAATAGTTAGCTGTGGGTTTTCGAGTTACAAATATGGTAGAAAGCTGACTTGTTAAAACTTGTAGCTACTCTTTCATAGTCTGGAATGTACCTCACCATCATTCTTTGCAGTGAGATGCAAATGAAGAAGTAAGACACCCAGTATAACAGTTAAGCAAGTATTTGTGTCCCACTGGTTTTTGTTTTCTTAGTTTAACTCTAGGGATTTTTTTTTTTAAATAATCTGTGTTTTCTGAGGTTTTGAATTTGCCTAGCAATTACTGGCAAAGATAAGAAAGATAATGAGCTCAATGGTTGGAATTTGACACAAGAATAATGGTTTTCTTTATTTACATTTGCATGATTTTGAAAAGAACCACGATTTCTTTTATTTATCTTCTACTTCTTGTTCTTTTCCCTTTGTAAAACTCAGTATGTTACTGGACTATTCTGAAATCCAAAATCTTCTAAAAAGTTTTCTTCTATTGATACTTCTATGGTTTCTCTCTCATTTTATCTCTTCTTCCTCCACTGAGAGCACTTAGGTTTTAGTAATGTGCACTCCTACATGTAAAGAGAAACCTTGGAATATTGCTTTTCTGTGATTAAGAAAGGGTAGAATTTTGTCTTTCTTAGAGTTCTTTACCTCTGTGTCAATACCATGAACATTTGCGACAGTCCGTTAAAACTGAGTTGTGTATACTCCATGAATATTTATATTGAATTGAACCTATTATATTATTAATTGAATCTATAAAGATGTTTATAGATTCTATAAACATGGAATCTATATTCAGTTCAGTTCAGTTCAGTCGCTCAGTCGTGTCCGACTCTTTGCGACCCCATGAATTGCAGCACGCCAGGCCTCCCTGTCCATCACCAACTCCCGGAGTTCACCCAAACTCACGTCCATCGAGTTGGTAATGCCATCCAGCCATCTCATCCTCTGTCGTTCCCTTCTCCTCCTGCTCCCAATCCCTCCCAGCATTGGAGTCTTTTCCAATGAGTCAACTCTTCGCATGAGGTGGCCAAAGTACTGGAGTTTCAGCTTTAGCATCATTCCTTCCAAAGATATCCCAGGGCTGATCTCCTTCAGAATGGACTGGTTGGATCTCCTTGCAGTCCAAGGGACTCTCAAGAGTCTTCTCCAACACCACAGTTCAAAAGCATCAATTTTTCAGTGCTCAGCCTTCTTCACAGTCCAACTCTCACATTCATACATGACCACAGAAAAAACCATAGCCTTGACTAGACGATATTACTGAAATCTATATTACTGAATGATTAGACGAACCCCTGGGGAAGAAAAAAACGGTCTCTACCAGGCTTTGTCAGTACGTGGTGGAGGCACAGGAGACCTTTCTGTCCTCCAGGCCATATTTTTGTCCTGGTGGTTTTGTCTTCTATCTTATCCTGATTTTATGGCTGTTGTGATGAGAATGTTCAACAGGTAGAACCTGAGGCATGGGAGAAAGGGTCTTTAAAGCCACTCTTGTGAGGTGAGATAATTTTTTAATGATGTGTGTTCATTTTTTAAATGTATTTATTTGCTGCTTTGATGGTGGATAACAAAATACTGCTCCCATAATTAAACTGCTTTACTTTGCTGCATTTGGGGAGAACACAGAAATAAAAAATGTTCACATCTTATTCAGGCTTCTCTTGATTTTTGTTTTGGCTTTTACTAAATTTGTCTCTTGAGAATAGATGTTCTCTGAAGGCCAGGAATGGTTTATTAGACTCACACTCATTTAGTATGACCCAGTTATATTTTTGTTAAATAGGAATAATCCCAGAAAAATGGCCATTGGAACAAAATCAGCTAACAGAGTAAAATCTGTAAAAAAATTTTAAAACAGCATTCAAAAATCATTGGAGATATTTATTAATACTTTTTTTTTTATCTTAATGAGATCTAGAAGCCTTTTGAAAATTATTTTATAGCCAGTTTGGCTTCTGAATAGAAAGACTATAAAGAGTAACTAATAAAAAGTGAAGCAACTGTCACCAAATCTTTTAAAAGCAAAAGAGTTGATATTAGAAAATCCAATTTAGGGTACAAAGTAGACAGCATTTGTTGGGACACATTATAACAACCGTGGGGGGTACTTTCCTAACATTTGGGATTAATGTTACCCTTTGTGTTTCATTCTGATAGAGATTAAAAAGGTATTCTCACCTTCAAATCCTCCAATAAGCCTATTTACTGGAGCAGAAAAGGACACACTGCTTTTGACTCTGAGCACACTGAGCATACAGGAAAACCTCTCATCTATTCCATCCCTCTCAATTTACATGACCACGAGGAAATTGAAACCTTGGGAGGTTAAGTGACTTGCCCTGGGACAGACAGCTAGCTCGTTCCTGCTGGAACTGGAGCTCCTATATTGGTTACCACGAATGCTTTATTTTCTGCTGCTCACTTAATACACAATCCTCTCCTGGTAAATTTTAGCAGCAACTGGTGCTGTCGGCAGTACACTCCTTGATCGCAGGTAATCCCCCCCACCCCATACCTTTCTTTCAGTGGAGCTGAGTGGTGTGAAGTCAGTGACTGCAGAAGCTCAGGTGGGAACCATCCGGGGAGATCCGTGGGTCTCAACTCACTGGGGAAAGGCAGATGAGTCAGAAAGATGTCTTGCAAGGCAGTGAAGTACTGTATGTAAACATGACTGTGTACAGTGACTCCTGAAGTCTGAAAGGGGGGTAATAGCTGTTTATTTCTGAGACTGGAGGAAAGAATCTTTAGGAAAAGAGGAAAAGGTAGTATAAAGACAGTTTTTTAAAAAATAGATCATTGGTTTGCTAAAAATTTTTTTTAATTGAAGGATAATTGCTTTACAGAATTTTGGTTTCTGGCAAACATCAACATGAATCAGCCATAGAAGTATGCTTTTTTGGTGGGGACCACAGATATACATTTAACCGTATGAAAAAAGGACATTTAAATTTTTGTTTCCCAGACTGTAAACTCTGGAGGAACATTTAAGGGTGACAGAAAATGAACGATACATACAGAACTGTACAGAACCCTTGCTCTAGAAAGCGTATGCAGTGTGGCTATTGGAGAAGACCTCTTGGATTGAGGCACAAACTGTTACGGATAATTCTAAGGCACTCTGGCTAATTAGAACAGTATTTTGAAGATAATAAATCAGGAGCTTTGTAAAAATACCTAATTGTTTACCTAATAACCCACGTGGAGCTCTAAAAGGACTTAATTGTTTGAAGTGGTTAGCTTTTTCGTCATTTTAAAACCGTCTTTACAGCCTTTGATTATGTTTCTAAAAGTGTTTTGCACTCTTATAGCCCCAATGCCTTAACGGTTTTATGACTTTATAACACAGTACCTAAAACGATTTAATACTGTTTTCCCTGGTCCTTTCTTTTTTTTTTCCTTGGTTATGAGTGTTCTTAACCAAGAAGATTACCTATTGTTAAACCGAATGTGTTCTCCCAGGCTGCACAGGCAACTGCTCAAATGCAGTCATAATTCTTGTTTGCCCCTGGGCGGTTGCCAGCAGGGAATAAGGCATTATGGGAAGTGGTTTCTTTACCTTCCACAACAGGTGTCTTTGTCAGCGCACCTGATTCAGATACCATTGTGGAAGCACTGAGTCACTGGAGCCAAGGAAAATATGAAAGCCAGAGGAATTGCTTTCACAGCTAGAAAGTGGTCCTGCGAGATAAATCGGAAGCTTTCTGGTGCTAGTGAATGCACGAAGGGAGTCACAGTATCTTTTCAAGTACTTCTGAAAAGATAAAAAGGAATTAAAAAGGTATGAACTGCCTGACGCTTTAGAATACCTCATCTCCTGATGATCATTTAATCTTTACCTGGTTAGTCAGTGTTGAGTGTGGGAAGAATTTTTAAGAAAAATAATGCTTTAAAAGGCACAACTGCCTTGTAGGGGAAAAAAAAATGAAGTGAAAATGCTTTACCAGCTCCAGCATGGGTCAAACACAGTTTGAAGCTGTTTTAATCTTGAGGATTTATTTAAAGCATTGCATTTTCTGTTTAAATAAGCCTATTAGTCTTGCTTCTGTTTCCTGGCAGTAAGGTGTTTTAGCCCTTCTGTGTGTGTGAGAGTGTGTGTGTGCGTGTGTGTGTTTTGTGTACGTGTGTTTTGTGTGACTGTGTTTGTAATCCGGAATGCTATGGTAGCTGCAAAACTCTTCTAATCACATTTAAATAGAACAGGGTACTATTTAAGTAATCATATTCATCTAGGTGGAAATACTTTTGAAAGACAAGGAAAAATAGGCACTAGAAATTTCATTCCAAGTCTTGTTTTCTGAAAAACAAGCAAACTAAATAACATAATACTGCTATGGGTAATTAGGACTGAACATTGTATTTGATTAAAGATAAACATTCCCAGTTGATTTCTGATTCTAACAAATATTTCTCATAGTATTGCACTGTCATACTCTAGAAAAAGCAGAGAAGATAATAGCTTAATTAGAAATACTGGCAAAACAACTTCGGGAGGAGCTTTATCTGCTCTCCTCCCTTTTTATTTGCTTAATACTTTCCCCATGGAATTAGCCTACATTATATTTCCTGGTGATTTAGGCAACCTTGTATTGATAATTTGGACAGTTTTCACATTTTTCATCAGGGCACATTGAGGTTCATTTACTGTCTTCAGCTTTACTTAAAAAGACGCTTCTCATAGCTAAGGCACCAATAGTTCATTACTATCTGCTGATTTGGGTAATTAAAAGAAATCTCTAAGCTTAAAAGTAGACAAAGAGAACTTTTATCATGGGAGAATAATAATCAGTTTAGAAATGACAACCTTGTGTTGTTTTCAGAATAACAGTGGAAAACTAAATTCTCTCAAAATCAAGAATTCTGTTTAAAATATTTGTTGCTTTTTTAGTGGGAGAAGAGGAAATGGTTATTAACTGATATTGCAGTCTGTTTCATTTTTATATTTTGGTACTTTTTGTTTTTAACAGAAATACTCAGAGGGGAAAAGGAACCTTTTTTTGTTTTTCACACTTTTTGAGATAATTTTTAATTACACCAAGAATTCGATAAACTCTGAAAAATTAAATGTTGCCATCCATTTATTTTCTGTGAACGTGAAAAAAATAAGCAGTAAGAAAATCTACATCTTCTCCAAGAAGACAAATCTTGATATAAGTAATACTGAAGTAAGAAGATAAACTTAAAAAAAATTCTGATTATCAAGAACATAACATCAATTTTTGTGGTTTTGGGTTTCCTTTTTTTCATTTTTGCTCTAGGATATTTCCAGTTAGGAGACTTTTTTGAAGTTTAAAGAAGATTTCCAAAAACTAAATTTTCCAGCTGCTCTGTTAAGAATGTAGAAGGTGTTTATAGTATATACTTCCTCCGTAGATAAGAGACCTAGCTCAGTTTTCTACTGGGGGTGAATTGCTAGACAAGCCTATGATAGCAGCTGCTTTTTTTTTTCCCCTCCTCTGGATTTTTGACACTCCACCCCCTCAAACTCAGGTGGGTGTGTGCACTGGCACCAAGCTGCAATAGGATTTTCCCCTGGATAGTCTGGTCTGGAGCTGGGACAGCAGCTGCTGCTGTGGAAAGACAGCTGGCAAGATGATGGAAGAAGTCTCCATTATGGTAGCCTATGACGCCCATGTTTTCAGCCAGCTGCACGACGAAGACTTCCTCACTAGTCTGGTGGCCATCAGCAAGCCCAGGTCTATGGTAGGTG
>NW_011494861.1:16299771-16317932 GCF_000754665.1 Bison bison bison
TTAAAATAGAAGTATTGCTGTTGGCATTGTTACAGCTGCACCAAGGTCTACAGGTTTTCATGGTTTTATTTATAAAACTAAACACTGTTATACCTTAGTAGTACTTTTCAAGTATCCCAGGAGTAAAACTTAGGTTAATGGTTTCTTATGTAGTGAGGTTGAAAGAAGTTTTATAGTGCCAAACATAATACTCTCTCATGTGTTTGCCTTGTATGTACATATATGGTTATTAGGTGAGGGATACCTACATTTACACATATATAATTGAGTATTTCTGAAGTGGAGCATTTTTACCAGTGGGCCATAATAGAGACATTAAGAACTGAGCTATCTAAAAATCAAATAACTTTTGGAGTCTTTACATTATTACTAGGAACTATTATAAGTATAATTTTAGTTAGGATTTAAATTTGTAATTTTTTTTTTAAACCATTCTCCAAGAGTCTTAGTTTGCATGTCCTGGTGTAATAGAAAAACAAAGTCCTTGCAAATGTTTGTTGTTTCTTCTCTGTAGATGTCATCCTTAGTCATTGATCCATATCTTTTAAACATACTTTCCTGACTGTTGTCATAGTGACCTCTTCTATTCAGTAGTACTCATCATAAGCAACAGAATGAGCAAGTATAATAACGATTATCTTACTAGTTGTTTTTGTTTGTCACTAAGTTGTGTCTGACTCTTGTGACCCCATGGACTATAGCCCGCCAGGCTCCTCTGTCCATAGGATTTCCCAGGCAGAAATACTGGAGTGGGTTGCCATTTCCTCCTCCGGGGGTCTCCCTACGCAGGGATCGAACCCATGTCTCCTGTGTCTCCTGGTTTGCAGGTGGATTCTTTTACCATTGAATCACCATCTTTCTAGTATGAAACTATAATTCTCTAAGACATAGGAACCTTAATGCAATGTGGCAATTTCTTCAAAGAATATATTGTAATAAAAAAAAAAAAAAGGTGGAAGGGGAATTCATAGGTTAATTTTCAAAGACTTAAGGGTAGTATCAGCTTGATGCAGTATACGGACCTTGTTTCGGTGTACTGATGACACCATAATAAAATCTGTAAGGTAATCAGGGAAAATTTGACCACTAATTAGATAGTTAGTAATATTGGGAAATACTCAATTTTGTGTGTGAAGTAATATTTTGATTGTGTTTAAAGTGATTTAGAGGGATGTATGGAGATAGTTAATGATGATAAACAAGATAAGGTAAGGATAGTTAATGTCTGCAAAGATTCAGAGTGGTCCAATAGAGAGGTTGGTGATGTGGGTAAAACTAAATGAATAGGTGTTGATAATTGAAACAGAAAAGTAGTACATAGGAATTCATTATACTTTCTCCTCTCGTAAATGTTTTATAGCTACAGTTTAAAAGAATCAGCTAGACCAAAAAAGCAAAACAAATACAAAACCATAATATACTTTTTAAAGTGTTCATTAGTAAAGAAATATCCAGCCTATTACATTCTTTTCCTGTTTAATATGCATAATTTCTATTTTTATAATTAAATATATTATATGGAGATTATTGCCAATCCTTAGTTAACCATAAATATGTATATGTACCAAGTCAGGATAGGTTAATTCACAGTTGTGAATAATCTTTAAGCTTCATTTTAGCCATTAATTTAAAAATAATCCATCATGAACACTTATCCAAAAAATTCAGAATTCTGTTTTGCTTTTTTCTAATGGTCCTATCAAGGTCCTTTTAAGGGATCTGACTTGAGTCTTCAAAAATGTGTAGGAATTTTCCAGGCTAAAGGGGAGAAGAACAAAAACAAAGATGTAAAGTAACCCAGTGTAGACAGAAGATTCAGAAGAGGTAGGTAGTGACCAGGTCATGGGGAGCCACATGTGCTCAATAAATTCAAGACATCTGGGGTGTGTGCTTATACACGTACAGAGAGGAAGAGAGAAAATGAATGAATGAGTGAATATTGATGTGCTTACCAGGAAACACTCTTCCATATTCTGCATATTGATATATATTAGGCCTTGATGCAATTCCAGCTCCCCCAAAGGGGATTTAGCCCATGGAAAATCTCAGAGGCATGATAAAGACACAAAATATAGCTCTATACACTGAACGTTTAAATAGTATAAATGTCAGGATGTTAATTACAGAACGTTCTAGAGATTCTTAGTTCTCTTTATTGGGTTTGAAATTTGAAAGAGTTTATTTACTGGTATCATCTTTTGGAGGTGATAGTTTGGTTTTAGTTTGTCTGGGAAAGTTATACTAAAATTGTGGTAAGATAAAATATTTATCATTTGCTTTTGATTCCATATTGAGTTTTCTTCTTTGTCCGAGATGAACCCTTTAAAAAATTGTATGAAAGAGATAAATACTCAGATTTTCCGCAGTATAAAATAAATTGCTTCTCAATGTGATTTATTACAGCACTGTAAAGCAAATTATAGTCTTGCTAACATATAAAATCCCCTGAGTTTAAGTTGACTATTATAAGGGTATTTAGAAACTTTCCTAGTACAGGATTAATTAATATATTTCTGTAATTGGACTTTGTTTCATAATGAGAGTTATCTTGATTTCTTAAATGGTAGTAATGCCGTTAGGTACAGTGGTTTTCATGTGGACACTGAATCTTTTCTTGTTCGTAAGTAACTCTGTGGCTTTTGTGACATCTTTGATGGAGACACATAGTGAAAAATACATCTCACGACATTGTACACACAAGACTGAAAGAAAATTTGACTAAACCATACTTACTGTTGCTACATGTGATGTATTCAGTTTTTTTTTTCTACTCTGTTATATATATGGCTGCATCCTGTTGATTTTTTAAAAATGAATGATAATGAAGAAAATGACAGATCCCTTTATATAGGCCCTTTTGATAAAACAGATAAGAAAAAAGGATAAGGAAGTCAAGCATAATCTCGCTTATCATCCAGATCATTCATACATACACAACATAAGGTTATGCAGATCAATACTGTATTTGCTAAGATAAGCTAAACAAAAGCCTAGAACTTGTAAATTACAGCATAAATAAGTTGGTATGTAAGGTGAAAATTCAGTCTAATCAAAATGACTCAGAAGCATTGAGAAAGCTGCCTCATTGGACACAGTATTCTTGCCTTTCCTTAAATCCAACAGCTTACTTTTCCTCTTGTTGTTCATTGGCTGAAATTAACTCTTTCATTTTGAGACAAAATTGTACCCATTTCCTCATCTTCCTCTTACTGCAAGGTGCTCACACAAGGAATAATAACAACCGAAGGAGAGAGACTCTAAAGTTTTCCTCAGTCAGGGCCTTCTGTCTCCTAGTGGAATCACCGGAGTTCCTCTCTCCACGTCCACCATTTCTAATTATCTTTATACCTGACTAGTGTAAATAAAGGAAAAAGATCACATCTGTTACATTTGTTATGCATTCCAGAAGGAAGCTTTAAATATGTATTTAAATTCAGAATGTATGATTTAATGTTTAAACATGAGTAAAAATTACCAATGCATACTCTGTCAAGCTTGAATATTTCAGGTTAAATGTTAACTTATGTTCTGGTGAATTATTTCAACTTTTTAATCTATAACAAAGGGAACGTTGCTTTAGCCAGTATGTAATATTGTAAACATTTTGGGATTACTGCAATATGCTGGGTATGAATAGAATATCCTTTACCCAAAGATCTCATAATAAAGTAAAAGAGACAAGCAAAATCAATATTTATGGGGATGATATTTACTGTTATAGGGTAGAATGAAGTGGAGAATAGTTATTCAGTGGAGGCAGAATTCCAAAGGGGATGGAAGCAATTAACTGAAGCTTTAAGGCCGATAAGGTGTTTGCCAGCGAGTGGAAAGTAGTAGGGCCTTTCTGAGCAGGGTGAAAACAGCTTGTGCAAAGGCCAAGGGATTAACTGTTTCAGAGGCTTTAAGGTTATAAGGTTCCCAGTTCAAGTTTTACATCTGCTGCTTACTGGCAAATTACTTAGTTTCTCTAAGCATCTGAATGAGGGATATAGTAGCATTACATTACTTGGTTATTTCAAGGATTAAATGAAAGCACTTGGCAGTGAAAGCTCTAATCGTCTCCCCTTGTAACTGCCTGAAGAAAGCCTGAAGGCTGAGTATGGTGAGTAGATGAGGCGTCACAGGGATGTGCAAGAAAGCGTTGTTGTTGTTTAGTTGATAAGTTGTGTCCGACTCTTTGTGACCCCGTGGACTATAGCCTGCCAGGTTCCTCTGTCCATGAGTTTTCCCAGGCAAGAATACTGGAATGGGTTACCATTTCCTTCTCCAGGGGATCTTCCTGACTCATGGATTGAACCCACCTCTCCTGCATTGGCAGGCAATTCTTTACCACTGAGCCACTAGGAAGGCCCATGGAAGAAGGCAAGGGGCAGACAAATGTACTAGTTGGGTTGCCCTAGTGAATTGCTTTGTTTGGTAGGGGGTCACTATCAGGATATCAGTCTTACAGAAAACTTGAAGTCTATTGCCATGAAGATGGTATAGAGCAGTGGTCCCCAACCTTTCTGGCACCAGGGACCGGTTTTATGAGACAGGGTGTAGGGGATGGTTTGGGAGTGGTTCAAGTGCATTGCATTTACTGTGTACTTCATTTCTGTTATTATTACATCAGCTCCACCTCAGATCAAGCTTTAGATCCCAGAGGCTGGGGACCCCTGCTGTAGAAGAGCTTAGGTTTGAGCCTCAGGATGGTGAGAAGGCAATGTGGCATTAATTGGAGGGATTTATATGGGTGAGACCATCTGTTGAGTAGATGTATCGATTATTGCAGGAATGGGCAGTAACAGATTGACAGGCGCCACATTGCCCATGGAAAAAAATTTTAAAGGTCATTACAGCAGGTTAAAAGAATTGACAGGAGTCTGGACTTCTTGACATTTTGGCAGCAACAGTGTAAATAAATAAATTCGCTCAGGCACGATGCTCAGTTCCTGTAGTGGATAAGTACAGTAGAATTACTTAGGAGGCAGCACCAGCTGATCTATTCAAGAAGAGTAAATGACTGAGATAAATTGTAAATTACTGTCATGTAAACTTTCCACCTTATAAAATTAAAACTGGAAAGAGTGTTACTATGTCAGTTTGAATAGGAAAGTTGGATATCAAGACATGTAATGGAGAAAAGATGGCCCATTTTGGCTTTATCGTGTTCCACATCTAGAAATTCTAGATCACAGCATCACTGTAAGAGACTTGGTTGTTTGGTGGTTTGTCCATTAACAAAGGCTTTTTACCCAGACTAACACATGTTTATACTCGATTAGCACTGGATATAATATTCTTAACAGACACATACCAACATAGCAGCACTGCGCCAGGTAAAGAAGGGAGGTCTTCAGGGAGCTACAGTTTCTCTGTTGTATAACTGAGAGATGAGGGGGAGCTTTCTGAAATGACTTCCTCCTTACCAGGTTGGCATATAAATTTCATCTCACATGCCAAATTAAAAAGAAAAAACTCAGAGCAATTCCTTGTGCCAGAGATGGAGAAAACAATGAAATTAGTAGTTATTTCTCAGTCTTCATTCTGTATACAAAAATATTGATTAGAATAAAGCCATATTTTTTAATGTTATTATCTGAATACTTTACATTCTGATTGTTATTTCAGTGAACGTATTTTGGTAGTACTTCATCAACTTCAGTTTAGCAAGGAAGCCATTTCCTCCCTCATTTGGTTTATCAGTTTTGATATAAGCTGAGATTCTTACAGTTGCAAGTAATAAAATCTTGAGCTGTCTTAAACAAGAAGCAGAATTTATCATGTGGGCACCAGGGGATATTCCTTTAAACACAAGAGCAGGAGTTCAGCATAGCCAGTAGTGGCAAACATTTTCCATTATCTCTTTCCATCTAATGAGCTTGTCTCTTTGCATCTATTTTATCTCTTTCCCCAAGTTTCATTTCATTCCCTTGACAGAATATAGTCGCCATACAGCATTCAGATTTATAGTTCTGTCATTTGCAGAGTTAAGTTGTTACCCATGAATCACAACTCTACATTCTTCAGAGAGAATCTGAGTGACAGGGGAGGTAACATAGTCTAGAGTTGAGCCCAGGAGCCAGAGTGTCTGGGTCAAACCCCACTTCTTCACCAATTAGCTCATTTACTTGGGGCAGGTTACTTGACCTCTCTGAGTTTCCTTTCTCTCATCTGTGAATTGAAAGTATGTTAGAGGCACCTTATAGGAAGTTAATACATTAAAGCATTTAAGAATACCCAGGACCTAATAGAGGTATATGTGTATGTGAAAGTGAAAGTGAAGTCGCTGAGTCATGTCGACTCTTTGCTACCCCTGGTGGACTGTAGCCCACCAGGTTCCTCTGTCTGTGGGATTTTCCAGGCAAGAATACTGGAGCGGGTTGCCATTTCCTTCTCCAGGGGATCTTCCCAAGCCAGGGATCGAACCCAGGTCTCTCCCGCATTGCGGGCAGATGCTTTAACCTCTGAGCCACCAGGGAAGTATGTGTATGGTGCTGCTGCTAAATCGCTTCAGTCGTGTCCGACTCTGTGCGACCCCAGAGACGGCAGCCCACCAGGCTCCCCCGTCCCTGGGATTCTCCAGACAAGAACACTGGAGTAGGTTGCCATTTCCTTCTCCAATGCATGAAAGTGAAAAAATAAAGTGAAGTCGCTCAGTCGTATCCGACTCCTAGCGACCCCATGGACTGCAGCCCACCAGGCCACTCCATCCATGGGATTTTCCAGGCAAGAGTACTGGAGTGGGGTGCCATTGCCTTCTCCGGAAGTATGTGTATAGATTAATATAATTCCAAACTGATTCTCCTTTACACAGTCTTGAAATAAGAGATTAACATTTAGCAGGACTTTATAAATTCACTTTCTAAAGCTCACTTAGGTTGTTTTGCTATTAAATATGAAATGATTGAACCAGTTGCTATGACAGTCGTTAGAGCTCTTCTGCATTGAATCCTGTTTCAGAAGTTGAGAAGTTATCTTCTATACTTGATTCTGGGAGTGAGGTTGATTTGTGAGTTAACTCAAAATATCTTTTTTGGAGGTGTTTTAGGAGCAACTGACATGAAACATATAATACCTAAAGTTTTTGTTTTGTAAAATCATAGCTTGTCCACAATGACTGAAAAATAATATTCTAGTTTTTTATTTGTTTTAGCACCCATATTTGCATTCAGTTTAATATTTAATAAAAAATATTCATTGATCTACTCCTGTGTGCTGTGCTGTATTTTTGGCCCTGGGAATCTAGGTGTGACGTAGATAGTAGAAAGACCTATATCAATTGCAAATCTTATATTATTTGGAGAGGTAAGACACAAATATTAGCTAATAATAACACTTGTCAGCCAGTGATAAGTATTATGCAGAGACTTGAAATGGAATAATGTAATTAAATTGTTTAATTGGAGGCTTTATGTTGGGTAATCAGTGAGTGCCTCACTGGTGTCATTTGAGATCTGAATGCCATCCAAGGGAAAATAAGGAAAAAAAGAGTGGCTTAGGCAGAGGAAACCTCTGAGAGAAAGCCCCAAAGTGGTACAGAGCTTGATATGTTAACAAATACTACAGTAGATTATTGCCTACATTCATAATTTTAATTTCAGAGGTTAGTATCAGAGGTTCAGAAAAATATAGATATTTTTCCATCTAAGGTCAAGGACATTTTATTCTGTCCACAATTTCCTAACATAACATTTTTTTAAAAAATTGTTTTTTTAGGCCTCCCTGCACTGCATGTGCCATCTTAGTTCACTGACGGGATCGAGTCCATGGCCCCTACAGTGGAAATGCGGCATCTTAACCACTGCACTGCCATGGAAGTCCCCACTAACATAACATTTAACTTACATTTTCTGAGACATAAAGGCTTTAGGTAACTTTTCCTTTCCTTATGACTGCCTCGGAGAAATTTGACTGTGCCTGGCAGTTTCTCTCTTCTCCTCCTCTGTTGTTCAGTTGCTCAGTCATGTCCAACTCTTTGTGACCCCATGGATTGCAGCATGCCAGGCTTTTCTGTCCTTCACTATCTCCCAGAGTTTGCTCAAATTCACGTCCATTGAGTCGATGATGCCACCCAACCGTCTCATCTTCTGTCGCCCCTGTTCTCCTCCTGCCCTCAATCTTTCCAAGCTTATGGGTCTTTTCCAACGAGCCTGCTCTTAAAAATACTTGTGAAACTTATGTGATTGTTTGACTAGTCTCTTACTAACCCATAACCTCCATGAGAACAGGGCTATGTCTGTTTTTGTTTACCACTATATCTCTAGCTCAGCCTTGTGCCTGGTGCTTTATATGCTCTCTGTACATATTTAATCAATAGTATTGGGGGAAAAAAGAAGCACCGCATATGTGTAATCATGGTCTGCAGTGGATAATGTTTGTAATGATTCAGTTCAGTCGCTCAGTCATGTCCAACTCTTTGTAACCCCGTGGACTGCAGGACCAGGCTTCCCTGTCCATCACCAACTCCTGGAGCTTGCCCTAACTCATGTCCATTGAGTCAATGATGCCATCCAACCATCTCATCCTCTGTCTTCCCCTTCTCCTGCCCTCAATCTTTCCCAGCATCGGGGTCTTTTCCAGTGAATTAGTTCTTTGCATCAGGTAGCCAAAGTATTGGAGCTTCAGCTTCAGCATCAGTCCTTCCAAGGAATATTTAGGACTGATTTCTTTAATGATTGACTGGTTTGATCTCCTTGCAGTCCAAGGGACTCTCAAGATGATTGGATACCTTCATAAATATCTGTACACATAAGATAGCAAAGGTTATTTCAAAATCTTTTTCTCCTTAGACCTTCATACTAAATTTTTATAAAATTTATTGTAGAATTAATTAGTTTAGAGTCTAGTTGAATGGGCTTCCCTGGTAGCTCAGATGATAAAGAATCTGCCTGCAGTGCAGGAGACCTTGGGTTCAATCCCCAGGTTGGAAAGATCCCCTGGAGAAGGGAACGGCAACCCACTCCAGTATTCTTGCTTGGGGAATTCCATGGACAGAGAAACCTGGCAGGCTACAGTCCATGGGGTGACAAAGAGTCAGACACGATTGAGCGACTTTCACACAAACACTAGTTGAATACTTAAATATTAGTTTTTCACTGTCTAAAAAAATAATGCATTGCTTATTTCTTTAGCTTATTCGGTGGTTCATTGAACATGCATACCTCCTATGGGCAGTGCACTGTGTTAACCTTTACGGTATCTTCAAAGAGATAATAGTCTAATCTGGAAGAGAGCCTTTCCTTGGTGTGCCTGTCACATCGTGTACCTGGGGCCTCACTGAAATGAATATTCTATCTGCTTCCCTGAGTTGGACCTTTCATTTCTCTTCACTTGGCACAGAATATCTGCAGTCCGGTGTTGTAATGAATGAATAAAGGAGTTGATGGAAAAGACAGTATGGGAAATAGAGATACTATCGAAAGATGTGAACACTTTTTAGCACTTTGATTTTTAAACTTTTACAGTTTTACCTTTTTAATAAGTAGTATAATCACATGGTTTAAAATTTCAGTATATATAAAATAGAGTCCAGTGAAATTGTTCCTGTTGTCCCAGTGGTGTTCTTTTTCAGAAATATTTTATGCAGATACAGGCAAATTGGTGTGTGTTCCTCCCCTCTCTTTTTACAGAAATTTTGGCATCCCATTCATGTTCTGTACTTTGCTTTTCCATATGTGTTAGAAATTCTTCTATGCCAGTACATCAAGGATTTCTTATGCAGTTGATAGATGCATAGTATTTCACTGTATGGAATTCTGTAATATGTTTAACCAGCTCCCAATGTATGTGTGTTTAGAGTTGTTCCCAGTATTTTGCTACTACAAACTGGTGTGGTAAATAACCTTTTGTATGTCATTTCACAGAAGTGTTAGAATATCCATATATCCAGTTCCTGGGGGTGGAAATGCTGGGTTGAAAAGTATGTGCATTTTGTAATTTTGATACATAAGCCAAATTGCTGTCCTTCAAAGATGTATCGTTTCACCCACCAGCAGTGTATATCTGTGCCCCTTTAAAGGTGAAAACTTTTGATTAACATTCTAAAGAAAAAATGGAAAAATTTCAGGTGGCTATATGGAGAAGAAAGATGTTACAGGTGAAGAGAAGAGCACTTTGAGAAGCACACAGGAGAAATAGCATGTCTGGGAATTTAATCCTGTTTGATCTAGCTAGAATATGAGAATATGAGAGGAAGGCCAGGAAGTGGTAAGAAAATAGGTGTTGGTCATGGAGGGTTTTGTGTGTAATGCTAAGGGATCGATATTTTAGTTCTATAGATGAAGGTTTTGAGTAGGAAAATGATGTACTAAAGTTGATTAATACATATTACAGAAAGAAGAGCTGTTTGTATCATTTATTTAAAGAGAAGCATACCAAATAGCTCCATTCCCTAAAGATCTTACAACTTAGTCTTTTTTTTAATCGTTAATGAGTAAAATAATGTTGATTATACATGAAAATTTGGAAAAAAATAAATAAAAAATAAAAGGCAGAAATTACTAATAATTTTACCACTCAGAAATTCTCTCTATCCAGAGAACTTCTGTGGTCCTTAAAACAATGAAAGAGAATCAATATATGTATTAGGTTAGAAAAGACAGTGATCTCCAAAAACAACCACTTGTTAAGAGATTGTGATTTCTCCCAGAAAGGAAGAAAAGAAAAAGGGATAATTTACAGCAGAGTTGTTAATGTAAGCGTATAAAGTGAAGGCCTTATCTTAAACATACAGGTGCCTATTAGAGACAAAGAACCATTTTTGTTTTCTTTAAGGACCTTTGTTGTTTTTCAGTCACTCAGTCGTTTCTGACTCTCTGCGACCCCGTGGACTGCAGCATGCCAGGCTTCCCTGTCCTTCACTCTCCCAGAGCTTGTTCAAACTTATATCCATTGAGAAGGTGGTGCCATCCAACCATCTCATCCTCTGTCGTCCCCTTTTCCTCCTACCTTCAATCTTTCCCAGCATCAGGGTCTTTTCTAGTGAGTTGGCTCTTCACATCAGGTGATCAAAGTATTGGAGCTGCAGCATCAGTCCTTCCAATGAATATTCAGGACTGATTTCTTTTATGATTGACTGGTTTGATCTCCTTGCAGTCCAAGGGACTCTCAAGAGTCTTCTCCAACACCTTACTACAAACCTTTAAGTAGATCCTGATTGCATGTACTGTTTGTCCTGTTTATGACATTTCATTGGCAGGTACTTCTCTAATTAGGATCTCAGCAATTATCAGCCATGCAAAATGTCTGCTAAGTTTCAGAAAGCTGGAGTGCACTGTTCATACTCAGGAGATCTCTTATGGAATAATCCTAGTAGTTTTAGTAACCAGGTCTTCGTTTTGTAGGGTCCATTGAAACAGTTTGTGGCAGATCCTTTCCAGGCTGTTCTTTGAAAACAGGATTTGAGAACATCATCTCCGAGTCACTGTTGTTCTCTTTAAATGCATGTGTCCTGCCAGTGCGTGCTTCACAAGTACATTAAAGTACCTTCAAATAATTTTCCCCTCCTTGATTAGATCCTAAGAATTATGAGGGGAAGAGGAGGAAGGTCCTAGGTACATTTACTGAACTATCTGTTGGAGAACTCCAAACTGGTAGATTGTGACAATAATTTTGGTGTTTTGGGATTCAACATATCCCAAGATAGTGGTAAAACTCATGCAGTATGTGATAAATGCTGCAATCAGCAAAATTGCTTAATTGTTAAAAGGTGACTTTTGGTTAGAAGCCCAAAAGCTCTGAAGTACCCTCTAACCTAACAGTCACACTTGCATTAATTTGACTTCTTCATGTGAAATAATCATTTTTATTGCTCCTGCCTAAAAGGTGCAAATTGCTTTCTCTCTTGGGTGTAGGCTGTTGAGCTTTCTTCTTATTAAAGAGACAGGAAATATATCTTCTGTTTAAAGGATTAATGTCATCTGTAAATGTGTACTCTAATTTGTCATTGACTTGAACTCTTCAAAGAAGATATGAAAAACAAGGGATAGCTTAGCACTCAAGACTCTTGCTCTTGGATGAAATGTTTTCAAGGACCAGCCTTTCCAATGATGGAAGGGTGCAGAGAGGATATGAGAGAAGACTGGAGAACATCAGAATATATTTTGTCTCTAACCAAGATGGCCATGACAGAGTTGGCTGGACTCACGAGTTCCTTTTTCTCCTACACTTTCTTCAGGAAGTGAGTACTCTTTATAATCATTGATGGAAATGGAACTTAGCACACTGCATTTGATGCAAGAAGGTTGAGACTGGACCCAGGGGAGAAAAGAGATCATTTGTTAACAGAAACTTGCCAAGACACAAGGAGTTTTTTAAAACCCTACCAGGTCAAAACATGGTAGATATTCTACAAAATTAGGCAAATAAATAATTGGAATAACTGAGCGAAAACTATTCATTTCTGTTAATTAGAAATAAGAGAAACTGTCCTGTGAACTTTCCAGAATTAAGAACACTGAAAATATTTAAAGGGTATACAAATTTGAAGTGATATTGATATCCTACAGTAAATTACCACGCCTCCCCTAAGCAATCTTCAAGGGGAAAACAGAAATAAGAACTACGTAAAATAAAGGTACTAATTCCATCTGGAGTGAAATGAAGGCATTCAGCCTACTCAAGCTTTCAAACTATATAGAAGTTTTTTTATATGTTGAACATGATATAAAATGACTATGAATTCATGCTGAACAATTTCACTCACCAGTGACCTATTTAGACCAAACCCGTAGGATTCAGCTTGCTTCTGGCTGCAGGAGCCAGGGCCCAGCTGTGCAGAATAAGTGTGACATTTGACAGGGTGACCACAGCACTGCTGACGTTGGACTGATCCACCTTTTTCTAAGCACCTCTATAGCCCAGCTGCTTGCATAGATCCTCGGTCTTCCCCAGCTTTAGAGAATTTTTCATAGGACAGTAAGGTACGTATCTTCAGTACCCCTACAAGGGGAAGGAATTAATTTCCTTTCTTGACTATGCACTGATTTCATGTTAGGAGACTTAGAGTAAGAATAGAAAATTAGTAGACTCACAAATTAAGATGAAAGGGATTGACATAATAAGGAACGTAAGGCTCAGGGTCCACAAGTTCTATAGTATTATAACAAGTTCTATAGTATTATATTTCATCTTCTTTTATTATCTATTTATTTTTAATTGAAGGATAATTGCTTTACAGAGTTTTGTTTTCTGTCAAACCTCAATATGAATCAGCCATAGGTATACATATATCCTGAGTTTCATCTTAATAGTGATAAAATGATTCAATAAAAAGAATCACATTATTTTAAAACTTTATTTAATTCAATTAACTCATTATTTTTTTTAAGTCATTTAACCTTCACAACAAAACTGTAGGCTTATTTTACAGATGGTCAAGCTGAAGCAGGGGTTCAGAAGATAACTCAAGGATACACTGCAGGAAAGTAGCAAAGTCAGAATTTGAACACAGGCTCCCTTGCTCTGGGACAGTGTTCTTAATTATTATTGAAAATGCATGGCATTAAAAAAAAAAAGATAAAATGTTTTATTTGCATTCAAAACAAAATACATGGCATTATGCTTTTTTCTCACTCATTAGTTATTATACTATAAGTATAATACTATACTTATAATTATTATATGTTATTGTATAATCTTGAGATTATATATCCCTTTGATTATCAGAATCCTGAACTTTTCTACACCCAAACAGTTTCTAAGGAAGATGGTAAGTTAGACGTTAAATCTATAATTAGAGTTTCTTTAATTTCTTGAAGGTGAATGATTGCTGTAACAGTGATCAGCCCTGTTGTTATTTACTATCTTTCGGGTAATGTGGATATTAAGGTAAACATGCTTACTTAAATTCTAAAAGCTCCATGTTTGACTCTGAGTTCTATACATGCAAAGGTTCTTCCTGTAGCAAGCATGCTTACAATGAATAAGTAAAGCAGTTAATAGTTTTGTCTGTTTTGAATTTCCCTAACTGTGGAAAAAGCATATGCTAACAAGAAAGTTATTGTTTGAATGTGGAACTGCTGCCGTCTTACTTGAATCTCACTTTTCAGTCTATTTATTCAAATACATCTGTGAACTTATTGTTGTAATGGGAAAAAAAAAAAAAACTTTGATAGTCCAGAAACTGGCACTTGAGAAGAAGATTGGACAGGTACAAAGATGGCTTATACTAAAAATTATCTTAAATGAAGGATACTTAATTATACAAAGGCAGCCAAAAATATCAAATGTATAGAGGGCCCAGCGTGGATAGCTAGTCTTTTGGTTGACAGACTCAGGACCCAGAAAAGTCTAGCTGAAACAGTGTGTCCATGAAGCATAGTAGGGCAAAGAGTAATATGTGGGATTCAAATCCAGAAGAATTGTGTGTAGTATAGCATGTTAATAGCATTTTATAGATATCTTTAGTTATTAAAAGCTAACTTAAGTCTTAGTATTAATAAAATTAAATTTTTATTAACTATGTCCTTTGCACCCAGTAATACTAGTGGAGTTAGTGCTAAGCTTACAGAAGAGAGCCAGGTAAAACGGGGTTCCTACCTCCATGGGATTTACAGTCTAATAGGCAAAATAGATGTTAAACAGTTATCAAAAAACGTTATGAATTTTATGAAGAGAGGGGAAGACCTGAGTCCTAAGGGAATTTTCAGGGAGATCTAGTCCAAATCAGAGGGACTAGGCTCTGCGGGAACACAGAGGGAGAAGTGATCTAAGTTGGGTATCAGGGACCTGAGGGACAAGGAGGTTTTAACCATCTGAAGAGAATGAGGGGAAGGGGTCTGGTGTTCCAGCAAGAGCAGCAAGTGTATCCTAAGTTTCAGGAGTGAGCAGGAAAACTTAAAGAAACGGAGCAGAGAGTGCTGGGTGAGGGAAGCAAAGATTGGCTCAAAGTTAGTCTAGAGAAGAGAGCGGCCTTTAATAGCCATGTTAAGGAAACTGGACTTCATGTGCAGGGCGATGGAATGCTGTTTCAAGGTTTTAAGCAGGGAAGATCTCAATTTTATGGCACTTGTCAGAAACACTAAGCTAATGATTTAAACGTGGCAATGCATTTGACCTTTCTGCTTCTGAATTTTTTCATCTTTAGAGTGAGAGTCTTGGGTTAACCATTTCAGATCAAAGATCTCTAATGTGCATGTAAATCTTCTGAAAAGTATCATGTCTAGGAAGAAGTAACACAGTATTTTTCGTCTGTTCTGCTCTGATTCTATTTTTCTTCCTTTCGGATTTAAATATAAGTTTTGCTATGGAGCATATTTTAGTATTTTAGAGTACAGAAAGTACTCTAATGATTCCTCTGATGTGGTTGTTTTTTTTCCCTAAAATAGAATTTTGTCATCAGAAAGGTAATATAGATGTATTATGGAAAAAATTTTTAAATGTGGAAAATAATGAGAAGGAAATAATAGTGATGGATACCGTGATACTAAAAATACTTGGAATATAGCTAGAATGAGGGGTGCAGGCTGGTATTGTCGTCGTTGTTCAGTTATCCTGCCACGTCCAACTCTTTGCAACCGCATGGACTACAGCACGCCAGGCCTCCCTGAACCTCACCATCTCCTGGATAGGCTGGTTTGAAATCTTATCAAAAGGGAAATTCCGCTGCTGGGATAGCAGAACATTGGAGGTCCAATAATAGTCTTCAGGTTTCTGAAGGACTATTGTGTGGAAGTTGGAATAAAAGGCAGAATCATGGTTAATGAGTATAGGCTGCTAGAGATCCAGATTTCAACTCAGAAATGGGAAAAACAAAACTAACTATTAGAACTTTCACCAGAAGGGTAGTAAGTTCTTCTGAATGCCTGTAAGTGTTCCAGTAAAGTGCTATGTGTGTTTAAACAGTATATAGTCACTTAGGGATAATACTGAGGACATCCCAGCATCAGCTAGGAAGTTAAACTATATGAACTTTGACTCCACAATCAAGGCTTTTATTTTCGAATCTTAATTCATTACATATTTTGAGGAACACATAACTGACTTGAATAATTTAATACTTGTTAAAGGAAGAAAAGTAATTTAAGCTACTAGGTGTCTTGACTTTGAAGAGATGCTGGAAGTTTTAAAGTAATTTTTAGGTATGTCATTTTTTGGTATACAGTTCAGTGGCATTGGTTATATTCATCACTGTTTATCTCCAAAGCAGTTTCACCCACCTCCCCCCACAACCCTGATTACAGAAACTCTGTCCAGTAAGCAGTTCTTCCCTATTGCCCTCCTTTCTTCTAACCCCTCGTCACCTCTCATCTACTTTGTGAAATGCTTATTCTAGGTATTTCATACAAGTGGAATCATAGAATGTTTGTCGTCATGTCTGGCTTATTTTACTTACTGTAATGTTTTTGCGGTTCATCCACGTGGTATCATATTAGAACTTCATTCCTTTTTATAACTGAAGACAGCTTGTTACATGTGTATACTATACGAGCACATTCTGTTTCTCTGTTCATCTGTTGTTGGGCATGTGGATTGTTCCCTTATTTTGGCTGTTGTGAATAATGCTACAGTGAACACGGGTGTACAATTATCTGTTTGAGTCTTTGTTTTTGATTCTTTTCAGTATATACCTAGGGGTGGAATTGCGTCAGTTGGTAAAGAATCCTCCTGAAATGCAGGAGGCCCTGGTTCAATTCCTGGATTGAGAAGATCTGTTGGAAAAGGGATAGGCTACCCACTCCAGTATTCTTGGGCTTCCCTTGTGGCTCAGCTAGTAAAGAATCCACCTGCAATGCAGGAGACCTGGGTTCCATCCCTGGGTTGGGAAGATCCTCTGGAGAAGGGAAAGACTACCCACTCAAGAATTCCATGGGCATCCATGGGGTCACCAAGAGTTGGACATGATTGAGCAACTTTCATTTTCACTTTCACTTTCAAGTTAAATATAGAATTATCCTACGAGGAATCACCACAGTGCTTTCCATGGGGGCTGGACGACTTTGCATTCCCACTGGCAGTGTAGGAAAGTTCTAATCTCTCTACTGCCTCACTAACATTCTTAACACTTTTCTGACTTTTTATTTTTGTTTTTTAGTCTAGCCATCCTCATGGATATGAAGTGGCTATCTCGTTGTGGTTCTAATTTGCATTTCCTTATGAGGACTAATGATGTTGAGCATTTTTCATTTGTGCTTATTAGCCATTTATGTATCTGGAGAAATGTCTACTCATCTCCTTTGCCCATTTTTAACTGCATCAGTTCAGTTCAGTTGCGCGGTCTTGTCCAACTCTTTGTGACCCCATGGACTGCAGCACGCCCGGCCTCCTTGTCCATCACCAACTCCCATAGTTTACCCAAACTCCATGTCCATTGAGAAGGTGATGCCATCCAACCATCTCATCCTCTCTCATCCTCTTCTCCTCCTGCCCTCAATCTTTCGCAGCATCAGGGTCTTTTCAAATGAGTCAGCTCTTCACATCAGGTAGCCAAAGTATTGGAGTTTCAGCTTCAGCATTAGTCCTTCCAATGAACACCCAGGACTGATCTCCTTTAGGATGGACTGGCTGGATCTCCTTGCAGTCCAAGGGACTCTTGAGAGTCTTCTCCAACACTGCAGTTCAAAAGCATCAATTCTTCAGTGCTCAGCTTTCTTCACAGTCCAACTCTCACCTCCATACATGACCACTGGAAAAACCATAGCCTTGACTCGATGGACCTTTGTTGACAAGTAAAGTCTCTGCTTTTTAATATGCTGTCTAGGTTGGTCATAATTTTCCTTCCAAGGAGTAAGCGTCTTTTAATTTCATGGCTGCAATCACCAACTGCAGTGATTTTGGAGCCCCCCAAAATAATAACTGCATTATTTGGTGGAATTGTAAGAGTTCTTTATATATACTGGATATTAAACCCTTATTAGATATATGTTTCACAAATATTTTCTCTCATTCTGTAGATTGTCTTTTGACTTTCTTGATGTTCTTTGCATAAAATTTTTAATGTTGATGAAGTCCAACTTACTTTTTTTGGTTTGTGTCAAAGATATTTTTAGTTAGTTAGTTCAGTCACTCAGTCGTGTCTGACTCTTTTCAACCCCATGAATCGCAGCACGCCAGGCCTCCCTGTCCATCACCAACTCCCGGAGTTCACTGAGACTCACGTCCATCGAGTCAGTGATGCCATCCAGCCATCTCATCCTCTGTCGTCCCCTTCTCCTCCTGCCCCCAGTCCCTCCCAGCATCAG
>NW_011494861.1:16318032-16319807 GCF_000754665.1 Bison bison bison
TCAGAGTCTTTTCCAATGAGTCAACTCTTCGCATGAGGTGGCCAAAGTACTGGAGTTTCAGCTTTAGCATCATTCCTTCCAAAGAAATCCCAGGGCTGATCTCCTTCAGAATGGACTGGTTGGATCTCCTTGAAGTCCAGGGGACTCTCAAGAGTCATCTCCAACACCACAGTTCAAAAGCATCAATTCTTGGGCGCTCAGCGTTCTTCACAGTCCAACTCTCACATCCATACATGACCACAGGAAAAACCATAGCCTTGACTAGACGAACCTTTGTTGGCAAAGTAATGTCTCTGCTTTTGAATATGCTATCTAGGTTGGTCATAACTTTGCTTCCAAGGAGTAAGCGTCTTTTAATTTCATGGCTGCAGTCACCATCTGCAGTGATTTTGGAGCCCAAAAAAATAAAGTCTGACACTGTTTCCCCATCTATTTCCCATGAAGTGATGGGACCAGATGCCATGATCTTCATTTTCTGAATGTTGAGCTTTAAGCCAACTTTTTCACTCTCCCTTTCACTTTCATCAAGAGGCTTTTTATTTCCTCTTCACTTTCCACCATAAGGGTCATGTCATCTGCATATCTGAGGTTATTGATATTTCTCCCGGCAATCTTGATTACAGCTTGTGTTTCTTCCAGTCCAGCATTTCTCATGATGTACTCTGCATATAAGTTAAATAAGCAGGGTGACAATATACAGCCTTGACATACTCCTTTTCCTATTTGGAACCAGTCTGTTGTTCCATGTCCAGTTCTAACTGTTGCTTCCTGACCTGCATACAGATTTCTCAAGAGGCAGATCAGGTGGTCTGGTATTCCCATCTCTTGAAGAATTGTCCACAGTTTATTGTGATCCACATAGTCAAAGGCTTTGGCATAGTCAATAAAGCAGAAATAGATGTTTTTCTGGAACTCTCTTGCTTTATCCATGATCCAGTGGATATTGGCAATTTGATCTCTGGTTCCTCTGCCTTTTCTAAAACCAGCTTGAACATCTGGAAATTCATGGTTCACATATTGCTGAAGGCTGGCTTGGAGAATTTTGAGCATTACTTTAGTAGCATGTGAGATGAGTGCAATTGTGCGGTAGTTTGAGCATTCTTTGGCATTGCCTTTCTTTGGGATTGGAATGAAAACTGACCTTTCCAGTCCTGTGGCCACTGCTGAGTTTTCCAAATTTGCTGGCATATTTTTACTTGACATAAAACATCATAAAATTCATAAGAACGCCTGTTTAAGAGAGTGTTTATGTAATTTAATAGGAGTGCAGACTGTTCAGTTGAATACGTGCAGAATAACGCATGTAGATATACATGGTTGTTGCTCAGTCATATCCAATTCTTTGTGACCCCATGGACTGTAACCCACCAGATTCCTCTGTCCATGTAATTTTCCAGGCAAGAATACTGGAGTGGATTGCTATTTCCTACTCCAAGGGATCTTCCTGACCCAGGGATTGAACTTGCATCTCCTGTGTCTCCTGCATTGCAAGCAGATTCTTTACCCACTGAGTCATGCAGAATACCATGGTAGCTAAATTGAATGAAAATTTGTAGGAGTTATTTTGTTTCCTTCTCTAAGCTTTATCTTTCTGTGAAAAGATTTCAATTTACTTATGAAAGATGTTTTGAAATTTTTAACTTAATGCTTACAGAATCTGAGAATGTGCTTATAAGACTAGCAGTAAATTTTGTGAGCATATTATCTGCTTAGTAATGACATCATCTGTCTTCTTAGATTTCAAGATGTTGAAAATAGCTCATTCAAATACTCCT
>NW_011494861.1:16319907-16398002 GCF_000754665.1 Bison bison bison
TCAAATACTCCTATTATGTGATTGAATGATTACTTATTGTTATAAAGATCAAAGCTCCTTTGTTACTCCTATGATTCTTTACAACTGCTGAATATAGAGACACATGATTAAACAGAAAGATCCTTATTAGGCTGTGCTTGCCTTGATGGTGTAGAAGGAGATAGAGCTGACTCTGGAGATAGTGATTTTTAAACTCCTCCAGAACTAGGATGGGTTTTAGTCCAGATATCCCAGTTTTCTCCCTGGAGCTTCTGTGTTACTGCTAACTAGACTCAGAATAATACAACAAGCCCTGGTCAGTTAGGGAATGTCGTCTTATTGCTCTGTTTCTGGAATTGTTATTCACAGTGGCTCCTACCCTTGGCAGACCTGATTTTGTTTTGTAGTCAAATGAGTTGAATAGATAAGATTTGACTTTTACTTCTGAACATTTAAAGTCCAAATTGAGCTGAGTAATATGCATTTATGTTTTCGTAAACTCACTGTTTGATAAAATAAAAACATAAAAAATTGATCGATGGCATTGTGCATGGCTGGCAGGTATTAATGACATACAAGCCATATGTTCCATATCCACACGAGACAGATGATTGTGTTCTGTTCTATAGATTTTACTGCTTTTCTCTGCCAGTGGAAGTGGTTTAGTTGCTCAGTCGTGTCCGACCCCATGGACTGTAGCCCGCCAGGCTCTTCTGTCCATTGGATTTTCCAGGCAAGAATTCTGGAGTGGGTTGCCATTTCCTTCTCCAGGGGATCTTCCTGATTCGGGGATCAAACCCAGGTTTCCTGCACTGCAGGCAGGTTTTTTACCAACTGAGTTACCAGGGGAGCACTTTTCTCTGCCAATAGCCTCTCAAATTTTTCTCACAAAAGTGGGCCAGGTAAGAGAATATGAACATACTAGCTCACATCCATTATCATGGAAAAGTAGCCCAAAGGATTGGATACTTATTTTATCCTTATACAAGCTAGAGCTGTGCATTTTTAAGTATCAAGGGTGTGTACCATGCCTTATTACAGGAAATACGTGAAAGCCAAATATGTGGTCTTTGATCTCAAGAATTTTCAGTGTCTTCAGAAAAGAACACACCCACATCTAGAAATGTCTTAAAAGAAAAGTGTAGATAAGTATAGATGAGTTGGACACAAACTGAATCTGTTTTTGACAGTGCCAGCTGTGTCTAATCAGATAAGTTTATTATGGAAATATGTATCAGTCTAAAAGATAAGTCATGTCAGGTAGTTGAAATTAACTGTGAATTCATTCTCTTCTAGATTTTCAAGAAAGAAATCCTTTAGCAGTAAGATTTATCTCAGATGTTTATAGCCTGTATGTTTTCAAGTTTTTTAACCTAGAAAACAGTGAAAATTAATATGTGCCGTTCTAATGGCAGCAACTCCTTACTGCTGTCATTTGCATTGTTATCTGGTATACCCCGTAAACAGCACAATAATTGAAAGTTTAATTTATGACCTCTTAGGTCTCTGTTGTATATGACACAGATTCTGCCTTGCCTCTAAGTAGAGGTGTCCACTCATAGTCCACTTTGCATGCTTATTTATCAGGGCCACGTGATGAAGTCATATAACTATAAGGATTTTGATTGTTTCCCCCACAGGTTTTGACATGCTCATCATTGCCATGTGAGTAAGATAGGAACAGTAAACATTGTGTTTCTAGAAATAAAAGGTTTGTCCCTGTGGAATGTCAGAACAGGCAGCTTCTGTCTTGCCTGAAGAACATAGCTATTTTTGTGTTATAATCTTCCTGATAATGTAAATATGTTTACCAAACTCTCACTTTGTGAAAATTCTACAAAGCTTATTAACTTCTGTAGGGTTAATAACTGCCTCTCACTTTCAGCTCTCTCCTAGTTGATTACCTGTCAGCATTCTAAGTCAGGTGGCAGGTAAGAAAATATCTAGCTTCTTTCTATGAATGAGCTGTCTGCAAAAGGTTTCTTTTTGTAATATTTATCTTAAAGTTTTATTGGAGAGCTACAGGGGAAATGGCACCCCACTCCAGTACTCTTGCCTGGAAAATCCCATGGACAGAGAAGCCTGGTAGGTTGCAGTCCGTGGGGTCGATAAGAGTCAGACATGACTGAGCGACTTCACTTTCACTTTTCACTTTCATGCATTGGAGAAGGAAATGGCAACCCACTCCAGTGTTCTTGCCTGGGGAATCCTGGGGACCGGGGAGCCTGGTGGGCTGCCGTCTATGGGGTCGCACAGAGTCGGACACGACTGAAGCGACTTAGCAGCAGCAGCAGCAGCAGCACAGGGGAAAAAAAAGACAGATTTTTCTTTGGTCCTATTTAAATGCCAGTGATTATATGAAATGAAAGACTACTGATTCCTTGTTTTAGAAAATAAACGTTGACACCTAAAAGATAGAAGCAAGTTAGAAAGCTTTCATGACTTTCTGGAATGTTCTTTCAACACATATCCTTCCTATATATACTAGTGTCCAGGATAGATTTCCCACCATATTTATCTACAGTTGGAAACAGAATTCGTTGCATACATTTTTCTGTAATTAGATAAGAATGTTCTTATTGCTGATCTGCAAACAGTTCATAAAGATAGCTGTTGCCTAAGATACTTCACAGTTAACAAATGTTGAGTGGTGAACTTTATTCTTCATTTTCTAAAATGTAATGGTAGTATCCTAAAAATCCAGTGATTTTCTCACATACAGTCCATGATTGTGAGATCCAAGGCTAGAAGGATGTAGGTAGCTCTGCCATCCTCACAAGCTACTTCCATCTCTTGAGTCTAAGGAGTTGTTAGAGCCTTTGCCATCTCATGGCCAATAGGAGAAAGGAAAGCTACCAGGGCTTCCCTGGTAGCTCACCTGGTAAAGAATCCACCTGCAATGCAGGAGACCCTGGTTCAGTTCTTGGGTCGGAAAGATGCCCTGGAGACTGGATAGGCTACCCGCTCCAGTATTGGTGGGCTTCTCTGGTGGCTCAGTCAGTAAAGAATCCACCTGCAATGTGGGAGAGCTGGGTTTGAGACCTGGGTTGGGAAGATCCCCTGGAGAAAGGAGAAAGGAAGGGGAGGACAAACCCCTTCACTTTTAAGAGCAGTAGTACCAAACGGAGTGCATAACCTTTGCTTACAGTCAGAGTTAGTCATATGGCCTCCCAAGCTGTGGGAAAGGCTGGGAAAGATAATCGTTTTCTTTTTCTTGGCTCGCTCGCTCTCTTAGAAAAAAATTTTTTATCTTATATTGAAGTATAGTTGATTTACAGTGTTGTGTTAGTTTCATGTGTACACCAAAGTGACTCAGTTATGCATATGCATGTATCTTTTCTTTTATATATAGAAAAAATAATCAACAAGGACCTACTGTATAGCACAGGGAACTCTACTCAGTATTCTGTAATAATCTATATGGGAAAAGAATCTGAAAAAGACAATCTGTAGATGGGAGCCCAGTTGAAACTCAGGAAGGGTAATTATTTATAGGCTTATGCATCTGTCACCTCATCAAGTTTTAGAATATTCTTGTCACCCCAAAATTACCCTCATCATCATTTGCAGTCAGTCCCTATCTCATCCCCAGACATGGTAATTTGGAATGTACTTTCTATGTTTATGGATTTACATTCTGTTAATTTTATATCAATGGAATTAAACAACTGATAGCTTTTTACCTTGCGTCTTTCACTTAGCGTGACGATTTTGAAGTTCATCTCTGCTTTGTTCCCTTTCATCGCATAATAGTATTCCATTGTATGTGTATCCCATATTTTATTTACCCATAGTTGGATGCTAAACTAGTTGTGTACTAGTTGGTTGACTTTTTTTACTTGCTTCAGTTTTTAGCTACTGTGAGTAATGTTCCTAAGAACATTCGTATACAACTTTTTGTGTGAACATATGTTTTCATTTCTCTTCTGTGGATACCTAGGAGCAGTTGCTGAGTTGTATGGTAAGCCTGTGTTTCATTTTTAAAGAAACTGCTAAACCATTTTGCAAAGTGACTCTTAACATTTTACATTCCCACCAGTAGTTTCTGAGGATTCTAATTTCTCCATTTCTTCAATAGCATTTAATATTGTTAGTTTTTTTCATTATAGACCATTCTAGTGGGTATGTAGTAGTAGTTCATTGGAAGTTTTTGTTTACATTTTCCTAATTATGTTGAGCATCTTTGCATGTCCTTATTAGCCATTTGTATTTCTTCTTTGATAAAGTGACTGTTCAAATATTTTGCCCATTTTTTAATTAGGATTTTTTGTCTTCTTGAGTTGTGAGAGTTCTTTATATGTTCTGGGTATGTCCTTTATCAGATAAATGATTTATATATATTTTCTCTCAATCTATGACTTTTCTTTTTTGCTTCCTTAATGATGCCTTTTGAAGAGCAAGAGTTTTTTATTTACCATTTTTATTATTTTACAGATTATGCTTTGGGTGTCATATCTTTAAAATACTTGCCCAGTCTAACAAGAAGATTTTTTTCCAAGGTTTTTTTCGAAATGTTTTAGTTTTGGCTCTCATATTTAGGTCTATCTTCTATTTTTCTTTTGTTTTGGGGGTGCGAGGAGGTATGTTGTGAGATAAGAGTTTACGTACATTTTTTTTTTCAACATAGGGATATCCATTGTCTCAGCACCATTTGTTGAAAAAACTATTGCATTTCCTTAGCAAACTTGTCAAAACTCAGTTCAGTTCAGTTGCTCAGTCGTGTCCGACTTTTTGAGACCCCATGAACCACAGCACACAAGGCCTCCCTGTCCAAACAACTCCCGGAGTTTACCCAAACTCATGTCCATTGAGTCGGTGATGCCATCCAACCATCTCATCCTCTGGTGTCCCCTTCTCCTCCTGCCCTCAATCTTTCCCAGAATTGGGGTCTTTTCAAATGAGTCAGCTCTTCGCATCAGGTGGCCAAAATATTGGAGTTTCAGCTTCAACATCAGTCCTTCCAGTGAACTCCCAGAACTGATCTCCCCTAGGATGGACCGGTTGGATCTCCCTGCAGTCTAAGGGACTCTCGAGTCTCCTCCAATACCACAGTTCAAAAGCATCAATTCTTCAGCACTCAGCTTTCTTTATAATAAGTCCAACTCTCACATCCATACATGACTACTGGAAAAACCATAGCCTTGACTAGATGGACCTTTGTTGGCAAAGTAATGTCTCTGCTTTTGAATATGCTGTCCAGGTTGGTCATAACTTTCCTTCCAAGGAGTAAACGTCTTTTAATTTTATGGTTGCAATCACCATCTGCAGTGATTTTGGAGCCCCCCAAAATAAAGTCTGTCACTGTTTCCACTGTTTCCCCATCTATTTGCCATGAAATGATGGGACCGGATGCCATAATCTTAGTTTTCTGAATGTTGAGCTTTAAGCCAACTTTTTCACTCTCCTCTTTCACTTTCATCAAGAGGCTTTTCAGTTCCTCTTCACTTTCTGCCGTAAGGGTGGTGTCATCTGCATATCTGAGGTGATTGATATTTCTCCTGGCAATCTTGATTCTCGCTTGTGCTTCTTCCAGCCCAGTGTTTCTCATGATGTACTCTGCATATAAGTTAAATGAGCAAGGTGACAGTATACAGCCTTGACGGACTCCTTTTCCTATTTGGAACCGGTCTGTTGTTCCATGTCCAGTTCTAACTTTTGCTTCCTGACCTGCATATAGGTTTCTCAAGAGGCAGGTCAGTGGTCTGGTATTAACATCTCTTTCAGAATTTTCCACAGTTCATTGTGATCCACATAGTCAAAGGCTTTGGCATAGTCAATAAAGCAGAAAGAGATGTTTTTCTGGAACTCTCTTGCTTTTTCGATGATCCAGCGGATGTTGACAATTTGATCTTTGGTTCCTCTGCCTTTTCTAAAACCAGCTTGAACATCTGGGAGTTCATGGTTCACGTATTGCTGAAGCCTGACTTGGAGAATTTTGAGCATTACTTTACTAGCGTGTGAGATGTGTGCAATTGTGCAGTAGTTTGAACATTCTTTGGCATTGCCTTTCTTTGGGATTGGAATGAAAACTGACCTTTTCCAGTCCTGTGGCCACTGCTGAGTTTTCCAGATTTGCTGGCATATTGAGTGCAGCACTTTCACAGCATCATCTTCCAGGATTTGAAGTAGCTCAACTGGAATTCCATCACCTCCACTAGCTTTGTTCATAGTGATGCTTCCTAAGGCCCCCTTGACTTCACATTCCAGGATGTCTAGCTCTAGGTCAGTGATCACGCCATCGTGATTATCTGGATCATGAAGATCTTTTTTGTACAGTTCTTCTGTGTATTCTTTCCACCTCTTCTTAATATCTTCTGCTTCTGTTAGGTCCATACCATTTCTGTCCTTTATTGAGCCCATCTTTGTCAAAACTCAATTGACTGTAAATGTAAACGTTTGTTTCTGGACTCCCAATTCTGTTCTGTTGATCTTTGTTTATTTTTGGCTAGATTTTTAAGGCTTTCACAGTAATATATCTGACCTTATCTTTTTGCTTTGTCATCAAGTCTAGACAATGATGGGACTTAAAATGACCTCGTAACACTTAAACATCACTGAAAAGAATAATACAGGAGCTAAGGAAAGTTTTATATGTTCGTAGGTTAAATACAAGTTCAGAAAGCGAAAAAGGTCAAAACCTTTTACAAAATAAGAAATTATAGTCACGAAATTGTAGTATTTGTTGTATGAAAATACAAGTTAACCAACAAACCTTAACCAACAGTGGCTTAAATAAGGAAAATTTTCATTTTTCTTTCAGTTTGAGTATGCACAGTCCAAATTGGATGTAGAGGCTGCATTGAGGTGTCTCTACTGTTGAAATAACTATTGACATTAATACGGGTAACAGATGTTATTTTCAGTAGTTAAGTGTTGTTTTGAGGCACTCTGCCCTCTGATTATTAAAGCTACTTTTTTCCTTGGCAGGTTCTTCAGATCCTGGCTCTTTGTCTCAGCACTGCTTTCTCATCACGAACTTCTAAGAACATGACCTACTCCTGTACCAGGAGAGAAATAATTCTGAATAAGGGCCAGGCTTTTGGTCATTGTGAGATTTCAACTGGAGAGGTCTCCTCCAGCTGAAAAATCTAATGACAACATTATTTCTAAAACTAGAACTCGTGCATGTTATCCACATCTCAAAGACACTAAAACTTGTTGTTTCCTGGTAAAGGAATTCAATATAGTTGTTACAGTGCGGGCTCTGTCTGGGTTCACATCCTTTCTGCGTCCCTTTAGGCAAACAACTTAACTGTGCTGTGTACTTCAGTTTTCTGTTGTGTAAAATGTGAACAGTAATAGAGTGTATCTGTAAAATTGTGAGAATTAGATAGGATGAAACAATGTTATATGCTTATAACAGCATATGGCACCTAGGAAAGGCTCAGTTAATGCTAGTCATTACTGTTACCTATTAGGTATTTGGATATTAGAGAAAACTGAAATAACCTTTAAGGCTGATGGTTTGTGTGAAACATAGTAGATATTCAGTGCATGTTTGTTGGATAATAGTTAAAAATATATGAAGTGCCTTTTTTGAAGGCATGGAGCCTTTATTGAAGAGATAACTAGTTTTCAAAGACAGTGAATAGACAGATTTTAAAGAGTTGGTTTATGTTAAATGTATAGTACATCGCCATGATTTTCATGATGCTGAATTCTGCTAGAACCTTCCCAGTGAACAGGGGCTCAAAGCCTTACCCTTAGTACCATGTCTGCATAAATGATATATAGTCAAATTACACAATAGTGTTAATCATTTGAGTATATTCTACAATGAACAAAGATTTAGAAGTCAGTTGTTTGATTATAGATTTTGTCACCTCTCAAGTTTCATCAAGAAAATATTTAGTCAAAACTTACGTTGTCAAATGGTTCCACTGGGAGATGCAAACATGACTGAGTTCTCACACCTGAGTCAGAGGCACCTAAGGCTTCTGAGGGCTTCACTCATCAACTAAGTCCAGTCTGTTTCATAAGGTACAAAATACTACAGAAATCTGGGAAAGGGAAAAAAGCACCTTTCGTTTCATAATCAGGAGGGATTACTTGATGAAAGAAATGGCATTTATGGGGAGGCTATAAATAATGACCTTGCTTCCTACTTTCCAGAAAATTTAGGGTAAGCAGATTCTGCTTAGATACATTTTTCTACCCCAGACTTACCTAGCTTATTTTCTCCAGGCTTTGGAAAAGATTTGTCTTCCTGCTGTTGTTCAGTATTACTTCTTTCAGCCTTGCTCCCAATCTGATCCCTTCCCATCTCCCCCAGAGTCTCACACCACATGATAATCTCACTTGACATAACAGTTTCAACTTCTCCTCTGGTGACTCTTTCTTTCAACCTGGGACATGTTATCTTTCTCAGAGTAAAAACAAACAAACAAAAAAACCCGGAAAGTTCTTGGGTCCCCTTGTACTGATAATCACCTTTGTCTCCCTTTCCCTTAAAGACAAAGTTTATAAATAAAGGGTTTATACTTGTCTCAACTTTTTCTGCATAGTTAAAAACACTGTTATTCATTATGAACTACAGTTGACCCTGGAACAGCACGGAGGTTAGACGCACCTGAAACTCTGCACAGTTGAGAATCCATGGATTTCTTACAGACAGTCCTCCATTTGTGTGGTTCCTCCATAGCCGTGGTTCTGCATCCATGGATTCAACCAACATGGACCATGGAGTGCTATAGTGTTTACTATTGAAAAAACAGTCTGCTAATAAGTGGTCCTGCGCAGTTCAAACCCATGTTGAACAGTCAGAAATATTTCAAAAACAGAATTATAGAATAAGTACCCATGTATTCGTGCCCCAGATAATAAATAATTTTTTGTCATACTTGAGATCATATTTTAAGAAATAAAACAATGTAAAAATGTAAATGAGTTAAACGCTCATTTACTTTCCCACTATCCTCCCTTCTAGAGGTTCTGCTGCCCTAAAATTAGTGTGTATCCATCCCATTAACTTTGTGATACTGTTACTACGTTATATTTAATAAGAGCTAGTAGTTACGTGGCACTTACTATGTACCAGGAACTATTCAAATCACTTGTCATGTTTCACTTTAGTCAAGGTGCCACAAAGAAGCAGGACCAATAGCCTTTAGAGAGAGCAGGAGAACATTTTATTTTAAGGAAGTGTCTTACTAATGTGGAAACTGGCAGGTGTTAAATCTGAAGGGCAGGCTGGCAGGCTGGAAATTGAGGCTAGAGTTGATTGTTGCATTTTGAGTTTGAATTGTGCAGGCAGCAGGCTGGAAACTTGAGCGGGATTTCTGTGTTTCCATCTTGAGAATGTTTCTTCTTTCAAGAAACCTGGGTTTTTACCCTTAAGGCCTTCAACTGATTGCACAAGGACCCCTACATTGAGAGTAATCTGCTCCACTCAGAGTATACTGATTTCAGTGTTAATGTTAATTTCATAACAGCATCTGCGTTGGTGTTTGACCAAACTCTTGGGCACTGCAGCATTCCAGACTGACACACAACCTTATCCATCTCCTGTACTAACTGCTTTCATCCTAATACCTGGCATACAGTTATTGTTCTCATTTTTAGATGAGACTGAGGTACAGATAGATGAGGGATTTGCTCAAGATCACACCAGTACCAGGTGGTTGAACCAGGATTCCAACCCAGGAGACCTAACTTTAGAATCTCTGTACTTTATACTGTGCCACTTCTTCATAAATAATAAATACTATATTTATGTGGCTTCCCCAGTGGCTCAGACAGTGAAGAATCTGCCTGCAATGCAGGAGACCTGGGTTCGGTCCCTTGGTTGGGAAGATTCCCTGGAGGAGAGCATGGCAGCCCACCCCAGTATTCTTGTTTTATATGTCTTTAAATTTTATGTAAATGATTTTATACTATACCTACCCTTTTTAAGTTTGCTTTTCCACTCACTATTGGTTTTGAGATGTGCCTGTTTTATTACATATACATCTACTAGCAGTCCGTTGTATGACTATAAATCTATAACATTCCTTTATTTATAAACATTGAGTTATTTCTAGTTTCTGCTATTTAAATAATCCTCCCCTGGACATTATTTTTATGGCCATATCCCACAGCATGTAGAACTTCCCTACCAGGGACCGAACCCACACCCCCTGCAGTGGAAGAGCGGAGACTTAACCACTGGACTGCCAGGAAAGTCTTCCCCTCGACATTTTTGTACATATGTATCTTTGTATATCTGATCAAGAGTTTTTTGAAGGTGTATACTACAAAATGTCCGTACGACATGTACAACTTCAGCTTTCAGTATTGCCAGCTTGTTCTCAAAAGTGATTATTCCAGTATACACTCCAGCAGCATTATCTGAGTTCCTGTTTACCCACATCATCATGTGCACTTGGTATCTTTAGATTTTCTAGTTTTTTGCCAGATTTATATCTGTGAGTGAAATGATAGCTCTGTACATCTTAAACTTACATAATGTTTTATGTCAACTATATCTCACTTAAAGCTAGACAAGGAGAAGAAAGGGGGAAAAACAGATATCTCCTTGAGGTTTCCTTATTTTGCTGATGACTGGTGAGATGGTGCCTTTTTTAATGTGTTAATGGCTTTTTCTTTGAGTTGTCTATTCATATCATTTGCTCATTTACTTAATGGGTTGTCTGTTTTTCTACTGGCTTATATAGGTATTTATATATTAATCCTTTGTGGGTTATACTTGTTATACACATCTTTCAGTTTTTTCTTATCTATGCACTTTGTGGCATGTTTCAGTTTACCAAAGTTTTTAATTTTAATGAGTTAGACTTATCTTCATTCAGTATTTACTGAGAACTTGTTGTGTCAGACACTGTACTACTCTGGGAATATGATAGTAAATAAAGAAGACAATGTGAAACTTACATTTATGTAACAACAGGTAATAAACACAATAAGTAAAACTATACAGTGTATTATAAGATGATGTGTAATACGGGAAAAGTAGAGCAAGGTCAGGGGAGATCAGTAGCTCTGGCAGGGGGCACAGAGTTAAATGGAGAGATTGGGGTGGATTTCACTGTAAAGGTACATTTGAACAAAGCCTTGGCTGTGGCAAGGGAGTGATCCACAGGGCTGTATAGAAGAAAAGGTGTTGAAGGGAGAGGAGACAGCCAGTGGGAAGACTGAGGCAGGAATATGCCTGCTGCACTAGAGAACTGTAGAGACTGAAGCATAGCGACCTAGAGGGGAGTGGAGGGGACCACGAAAAGAGAGGGGAGACAGCCAAATGCTAAGCTGTGTAGGCCACAGTAAGGCATGTTCCTTCTGTTTTCTTATGGTTTGTGCTTTTGGCTTTTTATTTTAAATTTCTTCCTTACTCAGAGGTCTAGGTGATGATGATGAAGATAGGTAATACTTATTAAGTACTTAACTGTGTGCCAGGAACTTTTTAAAAACTGATTTTATAGATTTATGGAGATGATAGTTCTATATGTAAATTTTAAACATTTACTAATATTTGTTTTTCTTATTTATGTATTTAGTTCATCTGTACAAATTCATTTTTTTTCTGCAGTGTGAGGTAGAGAACCTATTTTTCCCCTCTCTTTTAATGTTATCAGTTCTTTCTTTGTGCATCTATCTAGATGATGTTATAATTTGTCTCTTTTAATCGATTGTTAATTACAGTAATATTTCTTATCTAATACTATTAATATTTTGAATAATTAGTAAGATCACATGGTTTAAAATCCAGGATATAAGACTGCACTTGTCTTCTAAACCAGCTCTTCCTTCTCACTTCTCTGTGCCAAAGAATGGTATCATCCAGCCAAAAAACTTCAGAGTTGGTGTAGGCAATGTTCTCATCTGCTCAGTGACCAAGTTGTGTTCATTTTTAACTTCTTAACATTTGTCCTCACCTCTTCATTCCTTTCTCATCACTTAATCATTCTCCAAACTTCTACTAGGGCATGGCATTCTTTTGTTTAAAATGCTTCAGTGATTCCCTAATTCATAGAATCTAGAAGTCTGAACTCCTTACTCTGCCCTACCAGGTCCCTCAGGATCTGGCCTTTTCCAGTCTTTACACCCCACTTATGGTTGATTCCCCGAGAACCGGTCCTTCTGGGGGGCCTTTCTCAGTTTATTCCTCTTAGTTCAGCTGTTCAGCACTTATTTTTCTAGGTCCAAGACTTCCTATCTCGGTGATACTTGTCCTGACTTGTACCCCATACAGATCTTGGTTAATCTATTGTCACTTTATGGTCTTTCTTCACTTATGTATTGGATGGAGGAACGAAGGAACAGACAGGCAATAATTGAGATGCAAGAGAAAGATTATACAGAAAGAAAATGATATAAGCAAAAAAGCCTATAAATATTTCAACTTTGGCTGTTAATTTCATTATTTACCTAGAGCCCTGAGTAGAACCTTATGGAAGTCCAGAAATGTTTGCAATGATTGTCTAATGATTGACTGAAATCAATTCTTTTCATCTCTAATATTTTGTAACTTTGTTGCCATTTTTCTTTTTCTGTAATCTTTTTTCTGTAATTTCCCTCCCTCCTTTTTGTAGATTTTTAAAAAATTCATTTATACATTGGATTGATAAATATTTATTGAGTACCTGCTGTGTACATGGTCCGTGCCAGTGCTGGAACTAAGTAAAGCCCCATCCTGGAGAATCAGTCTTGTTGGTAGGGGATCAGTTCAGTTCAGTTCAGTTGCTCAGTCACGTCCAACTCTTTGCGACCCCATGGACTGCAGCACACCGGGCTTCCCTGTCCATCACCAATTCCTGGAGCTTACTCAAACTCGTGTCCATCGAGTCAGTGATGCCATCCAACCATCTTCCCTTCTCCTCCCGCCTTCAATCTTTCCCAGCATCAGGGTCTTTTCAATTGAGTCAGTTCTTCGCATCCAAGTTTTAGCTTCAGCATCAGTCCTTCCAATGAATATTCAGGACTGATTTCCTTTAGGGTTGACTGGTTATATCTCCTTGCAGTCCAAGGGACTCTCAAGAGTGTTTTCCAAAACCACAGTTCAAAAGCATCAATTCTTCAGTGTTCAGCTTTCTTTATAGTCTAACTCTCACATCCATTCATGACTACTTGGAAAAACCATAGCTTTGACCAGACGGACCTTTGTTGGCAAAGTAATGTCTCTGCTTTTGAATATGCTGTCTAAGTTGGTCATAGCTTTTCTTCCAAGGAGCAAGCGTCTTTTAATTTCATGGCTGCAGTCCCCATCTGCAGTGATTTTGGAGCCCAGAAAAATAAAGTCTGTCACTGTTTCCATTCTTTCTCCATCTATTTGCCATGAAGTGATGGGACCAGACGCCATGATCTTAATTTTCTGAATGTTGAGTTTTAGGCCAGTTTTTTCACTCTCCTCTTTCACTTTCATCAAGAGGCCCTTTAGCTCTTCTTTGCTTTCTGCCATAAGGGTGGTGTCATCTGTGTATCTGAGGTTATTGATATTTCTCCTGGCAATCTTGATTCCAGCTTGTGCTTCATCCACCCTGGCATTTCACATGATGTACTCTGCATATAAACTAAATAAGCAGGGTGACAGTATACAGACTTGACGTACTTTTTTCCAGATTTGGAACCAGTCTGTTGTTCCATGTCCCATTCTAATTTTTGGTTCTTGACCTGCAATCAGATTTCTCAGGAGGCAGGTATGGTGGTCTGGTATTCCCATTCTTTTAAGAATTTTCCCAATTTGTTGTGTCCACACAGTCAAAGGCTTTGGTGTAGTCAATAAAACAAAAGTAGATGTTTTTTTGGAACTCTTGCTTTTTCAATGATCCAGTGGATGTTGGCAATTTGATCTCTGGTTCCTCTGCCTTTTCTACGTTTGGTAGGGGATACAGACTTGTAAACAAATATAGCAGTGCTTTTGCATAGTTATACTACTACTTTCCTCATTTTTCCACTGTGACCCCTACCTTGTTAAGGAAGTTTGCTGCTCAGTGGGTTTTTAACAGTTGTGTTTGGCGAGCAAGAGCATGAATGGAAGTGATTGAGGATGGAGTACTGGGAAGAAATTGTCTAAGAAGCCACTTTCCTCTTTTAGTTACTGCTCTCTTCCTGTTCCCCACTGTCAGTATTGAAGAAAGATTCTGTTCTTCAGACTTGTTAAGAAAAATATGACTAAGCTTTTGTACTTCGGTCAGATTAGAAATTAGAAATGTAAATTCCTACTGATGATAGAGCAAAAATTCAATGAGCTTGATTTTGTACTTGTTAAGTGATGATTTACTTGGTACTTATTTTCTTCATTTTCCATGTTGAGAAGGAGATAAGAAAAAATGTGTCTCAAAGAACTATGATTCAGAATTTGAAATAGAATGAAATCCATTTATAATGGTGTCATTTACAACATGTGCACTAGGAAATAGGACAAAGTTACTTTATAAATCTTTTTGTCTAACTTTTATTAAACACTTGCCCCATGGTATATCTAAACGTGGATGAAAATGGGCTATGTTATATTTGGGGCTTGCTACAGCTGTTAAATTGGAGAAGGAAATGGCAACCCACTCCAGTGTTCTTGCCTGGAGAATCTCAGGGACGGGGGAGCCTGGTGGGCTGCCGTCTATGGGGTCGCACAGAGTCGGACACGACTGTACAACTTAGCAGTAGCAGCAGCAATAGCACAGCTGTTAAATAAGGCTTCCCTGGTGGCTAAGACAGTAAAGAATCTGCCTGCAATGCAGGAGACCCAGGTTCAGTCCCTGAGTTGGGAAGATTCCCTGGAGAAGGGAATGGCAACCCATTCCAGTATTCTTACCTGGAGAATTCCATGGACAGAGCAACAGGTGAGCTACAGTCCTTGGGGTCACAAGGAGTCAGACACGACTGAGTGAGCACACATGCATAGGTGTTAGATATCTCTATAACCTGAAACTATCACAAAGTTGTTAATCAGTGTGGCTCAGACGGTAAGGCGTCCGCCTGCAACGTGGAAGACTCAGGTTCAATCCCTGGGTCGGGAAGATCCCCTGGAGAAGGAAACGGCAATCCACTCCAGTACTCTTGCCTGGAAAACTCCATGGACAGAGGAGCCTGGTAGGCTACAGTCCATGGGGTTGCAAAGAATCAGACATGACTGAGTGACTTCACTTCTTCTTATACCCCAATACAAAATGTTTTTGTATTAAAAAAAAATTTTTTTAATCTCTCATTGTAACTTTAAGTGATTAGAACATCAAGGATAGAATTAGAATTCTAAACCAGTGTTTTAAATGGAAAGGACCTAAATCCAGACCAAATTTCATTGTGTCATTGCCATAATTATACACAAGAGCTTTAATAATGGATGCATTAAAATATCTTTTTATTATGGAAATTTTTGTTGTTGTTCACAAGTTTTTTTTGAAGTATAGTTGATTTACAGTTTTAGTTTGAGGTGTACAGCATAGTGATTCAGTATTTTCATAGATTATATGACATTAAAAGTTATTACAAGATAATGGCTATAATTTCTTGTGCTATACAATATATCCTTGTTAGTTACATATTTCATACATAATAGTTTGTGTCTCTTAATCCCATACCCCTAATTGGTCCCTCCTTCTTTCCCTCTCCCCGCTGGTAAGCACAAGTTTATTTTTTATGCCTGAATCTTCTTGTTTTGCATATATATTAATTTGTATTATGGAAATTATTAAATACACACAAAACTGGAGAGAAGAGAACCATTAATATTCATGTATCATCACCCAGCTTCAGTAACCATCAGTCTCCCACTTTTCTTTATTTCATTTCTCCTCAACTTTTTTTGCTGGGGTATTAAAAATTTCAGATATATTATTTCATTCATCAGTATTTAAGTATACATCTTAAAAGATAAGAGCTTTAAGACTGTAACCAAATATTGATAAGCATTCCTGCTAAATTTAACGGTAATCTGATGATACATTTTTGAAGTTCAGGTGAATATGAAGCCATCGAAGTCCAAGTAAAGGAATTTATCAGTTTCAGTTTATCAAATGGGGAATAGTTTGTTCTTTTTTTAGACCCTCAATTTCAGTGAGGTTTTGTTGTTGTTCCAGTTTGGGTTTCACTGGAAACATTTTGAAAAATCATACCTTCATCGTTCCCTCTCTTAAAGGAGAGAGAGAAAATAAACAATATGGATGCTTTTAATACCTAATTTTATTTATTTTCAGGGTACTTCACAGTATACATGTACCTCCTCCAGACCAGGCTCTGGGTAGTGGGAATGAATATATGTGTCCAGTGAAACTCAGTGTTTTCTTATGTGATGAACATTTCCCATTTCTTTTTAAGAAGAAAGCTGATGGAATGTCTTTTGCATTATATTTAAAGAATAAAATTCAGAATCCCCAGTGCTAATGGTAAGATTGACATTTTAATACTCTCATTCTAAGCCTAGCTTCGAATGCTTTGAATAAGGGAAGTCATTTCTTATGGCTTCAAACAGTTAATGCTTTTTTCACTGATCCTCTTTCAGGGATTTTCTTTGTGAGGCTTTTGAAGCCTAATAGAAGCCAGTGCTTTGAGCTAAATCAAAGCTTGCTTCAGCCCTGGCAAGACATATTTTTTTTTTTAAAAAGAGAGAGATTAGGGAAGACAGCTATTGTCATGTGTTTGACTCAGCTATACTGAACCAGCATTAGTTATCTCAGCCAATGGGAGTTTTTAAGAGGGAAGGAGGAAGGCAGGGCATTTTCGTATCCATATAACATATATAGCTCTGCACTGCTCTTTGCCTCAATATGCTAAAGATTCTGGTTAATTGGTAAACTAGCCATCTCAAGTTGTAAAATAAATGGGTAGTAACTTTAGATGTCTATTTACTACTTGCGTAACAGTCCCCTGGCACTGTAAGAAGCCAGAAATGACTCCTGTTTTATAACAGAAGGTTTTGATAATATTTAACATAAAAAAACCCATGTTGATACATTGGTTCTGATCACTTCCTGGTTGAGCATACAACCAAATGGCAGAAATACCATCTGAAAGGCTGCATGTGATGGTCTCTACTGTTGACACTGTCTGCCTCCCATTTTGTGTCCAGATATATGTAGGTTTTTGAGATTTGCCTACTTAGTGTTAAATTAAGACTTTAAGCTTCTTGCTGTTTTTAATAAGGCCGCTTTCCTTGGACTTCCCTGATGACTCAGATGGTAATGAATCCACCTGCAATGCTGGAGACCTGGGTTCAGTCCCTGGATTGGGAAGATCCCCTCAAGAAGGGAATCGCTACCCACTCCAGTATTCTGGCCTGGAGAATTCCATGGACTGTATAGTCCATGGTGTCGCAAGGAGTTGGACACGACCAAGCAGCTTTCACTTCTTCACTTCCCTTCAGCTTTCCTTAGGACTGATCGTGTTCCTTGGGTATGTGGTTGTTTGCCTGTCCAGTGCAGTTCTGAGCTATCCGTGCTCAAATTCTATTGTTCATTGTGCTCTGAGTGATAGATGAGCAGGAAGATAGTGAACCAGATAGAACTGGTAAACTGTAAAGGACCCAGAGAAATCCTCTGGTACTTCTCTTTCTCCAAGTAGGATTATATCAGAACAAGTCTGCAAAGTCCATCCTTTTCTTTAATATTTCAAATTATTCACTTAATTAAAGAAATTTTTTTAAAGGTAAACTCTGAGCCAGGCACTGTGTTCAGCTTCTGTCTTTAGACACCTTCAGTCAGCTGTTTGGTCTATCTTTGACGTTTGTAACCTTGATACTTTAGAAGATTACAAGCTAAGTTATTCAATAGAATGTATCTCAGTTCAAGTTTGTCCTGATGGTGCCTCACGATTAGATTTAGGGTATACATTTTGACCAGACTATCCTAGATATGATATTTTTTTCCCTTTTTTATTTTCAGTACGTGGAATCATTCATTGCAGCACACAGGCTTCTCTGGAGTTGTGGCACAGAGGGCTCAGTAGGTGCAGCACATGGGCTCAGTTGCCCAGTGGTACGTGACATGTTTTTCCCTGACCAGGGATCGAACCTGCATCCCCTGCATTGGAAGGCAGATTCTTAACCACTGGGTAACCAAGGATGTCCCTGGGGCACGATTTTGATTTGTCCAATTACTGGTGATGCTCACTTTGCTCATTTGACTAATGGTGGTTCCTACCAGGTTCTCCATGTAAGGTTCTGTTCTCCTACATAACGAATAAGGTTTTTGTGGAGAAGGCTTTAAAATGCTATAAATATCCCTTTCCTAATCAACATAATTTAAATAATTTAATTTAATTCACGTCTATATGAACTTGTGATTTCCTGTTATTTTGTTCCTGTAACTATTCATTTTAATGCTCAAATATCCCTTTGGGGACCATTAGGAGCTCCTCCAAGATGATGTCTGTGTCCTGTGACATGTTCCCATTTTTCTCTGAGCAAAACTTGGTTTTGGAACAGCAAGATATTCCAGGCTCTTTTTGTGCTTTCCTGGCCCTGACCTTGAAATCATGTATTTAAGAAGCCCTCGTTCGCTTTAGTAGAGAGTGATAATTTAGAAACCAAGATCTCTGCAATAGAGGTACACCACCAGGGAGGTGTCATTGCTTCTAGGCCCCCTGAGCAGATGGACCTAGGAAATACACACTACACATGCGCGCGCGCGTGCACACACACACACACACACACACACACACACACGTGAAAACTCTGACTTTGCACCTTTACCTCCACTTTGAAGCCAAACTACAGGGCTCATTCTAGTTCTTTTTTCATTAATATTTTTATGAAATGTTTTTATTGAAATACAGTTCACTTACAGTATGTTAATTTCTGCAGTATAGCAAAAGTGATTCAGTTATATATATGTACACTCTTGTTGTATATTATTTTCCATTATGGTTTATCTTAGTGTATTGAGTATAATTCTCTGTGCTATACAGTAGGACCTTGCTGTTTATTCTTTGTATAGCAGCTTGCATCTTCTAAGTCCAGCCTCCCTCCGCATCCCCCACTGGACCCTCTCCCCTTTGGCCACCTCCAGTCTGTTCTCTGTGTCTGTGAGTGTTCATTCGTGTCATGTTTTAGGTTCATGTATGTCGTAGTTTAGATTCCACTTACAAGCAGAATGGTATTTCTCTTTCTGACTGACTTCACTTAGTGTGATAATCTAGTTGCATCCATATTGCTGCAAATGACATTATTTCATTCTCTTTATGGTTGAGTAATATTCCATTGTGTATATGTACCAGATCTGCCTTATCCATTCATCTGTTGCTGGACATTTAGGGTGTTGCCATATCTTGGCTATTGTGAATAGGGCTGCTATGAACATAGGGTTTCTTTACATTGTTATAACTACTTTCTTTGACATTGAGCAACCTGGATCCTTAACTTGTTCCATCAATCCCTTTGTATGCACAAGGCTGTTATTTCTGCTGCCCCTGCTTCCCCCACATTGTGAGGCTGCCTCCTTCCTTCTGCTGGAGCTCTAACTCCCCATGTCAGATTGTACCTCTCTTATGGATGTCTTCCCCTTGGGTTGCAGCACACCCACGCTAGGCTGCCTCACTGTGTAAATGCCCTCCTCACCCTTCTTGGGCTCTGATGTCCCACACAAGGTCATCCCCTTGCATGGTTACTCTCCTCACTCTTTTTTGGCCCAGTCTACCTGCAGAAGGCCATCCTGCACTCTGTTTTCATGGGTTGACTACAAAAGGAGATTGGGTGGACTGATGAGTCCTCAAGGATGTACCCTAATTAGCAGAAACTAGGGCAGAGGTTCTCCAAGTGTGTTCTCTAGACTAGGTCCATCAGCATCACCTGGCAACTTGTTAGGGATGCGCAATTTCAGGGCTTGCCTCAGACTTGATGAATCAGAGGCTCTGGGAACAGGGCCCTGAAATGTGTGCTTTAACACGCCCTCCAGGAGACTCTGATGCACACTTGTATTTGAGACCCACTGTCCTGGGGAAGACAGATTTTTCTACTCGGTATTCCAGTCTTCATTGAGGTTGCCTCTTGAATAATGAAGATTCCCTGGTTGTCACATGTGCTTGGGGACCATTTTTAGGGTTTTGGAGCCATCCGAACACGTCTGGTCTTGCATCAGGGTCAGACTGAAGTATCTATCCAGATCAACTCACAGTTTGTGGAAAATTATAAAGTTGTAGAAGAATTAAACTCTTCTTTGTCTTCTTGGTTTAGAAACCTTTTCTGTTAAAGCCTAACAGAAACAGTTAAAGCAGGGATCAGCAATGGTAACAGTTACAAAGCAGTGGAATTGGTACATTTTTTTTTTAATGTCACATATAAGAAAGTGCAATTAATGAACTGTTTCTCTCCTATACTAGCTATGTTTTCTGTAGTCATCAAAAGTGTGCCATGCAAACCTTGTGCACTGTTGTGGAAACTTAAATTGGTATAATCACTGTGAAAACCTCTCTTTTTTCCCTTGAATGACCAAAAATATTTATACTAGAAAACAGAGCATGATTGATTCAGTGTTGTGACCTTCACCTCACGGGATTATCAGGGAATCTGTTCTTTGTTTAGATTCCTGGGCTAGATATTATATCCTTTAGCTTTTCTGTCAGCAAAAAGGGATAATTATGACAAAGTACCTGAAGTAAAAATTTTTTCAATTCATATTAAAAGTTCCCTTAAATTAAAACTTACACGCTTCTTAAAAGGTGATTGATGTTTCTGATTTTTATTTTTCTTTGTTCTCAAGGAAGACCTTTACTACTGTTCTCAAAAAAATTTTGTAAATATTTCTGGGTTCTCTGTTTTGTGTTCATATGAGTAAGTTTTAAGAATATCTAGGTGTAATACCTTTGACTTTTTTTGCACTAAAAACAATAGATACATAAATACATACCTACTTCTGCTTACAAAGTCTAAGAGATGAAGTAAATCACTTAATTTGAACTTTGGCTTAATTTTGGCTTGTCCTTACATGTTTGCATTTATAAATAATCTCCTGAAAATGTATCACAAGAAATCATTAGTTTTGAAAAAGGAAATTTGAGAAATTTAATTTCTCATAAAGGCCAAAGGAATTATGGTTTTTAGCAAGAAAAGAGCCATTTGGATTAAGTTAAAGCATGCTTTAGCTTATCAAATTTAATAGTAGGTCCTATCTATGCTATGAACCTGTATCACCATATACTTTACATAAGTATCAAAGTGCTTTATAAAACTATCTTAACTATTATGTTAGCCAATAGAAATTTGCTCATGAAAATAGAAAAAGCATTTATGCAGAATTGGGAACTACCAGAATTTATTAATAACTTTGGGCCTATATTTATATATTCACCTTGGGTCACTTTCATTTTTTCAACTACTAACCTGCATTTTATAGGGTATGTTATCTCTTACATTATTAATAACATTCACAAAGTCTCAGGACAACCCTCATGAATATCAAGATCTATAGAAATGAGGGCTGGGGAAAGAGAACTCCATGTATTTTTTTATAAGATTAATTTTAAAATAGTAATATCTCATTCAAAAATAGATACCTGGCAGTTAGAAACTCAATCTCATTCATAACTGTTCATGTTACTAGCACCTGGAGCTAGATGATAAGAAGGTTTTCAATATGTACTTCTTGATGTAAATGAAATTAGACTATGTGAATCAGCAGTGAAAACCGGTTGGTTATCTTAACTTGGAACTCTGCTATAGTTTATTCTTATATCCTGTTTTTGGAACTATCACCATGAAGATTATGGTAAGAATAAGAAGCCCATGTAGGCCCCAAAGGTCTATTATAATATTCCCACTTACCTTGCTGGCTAATGCTCTTGACACTATTCTGTTGAATTGTATTAGACAGTGTTCAGATTTTGTATTTGCCTGAGGCATTTGTGAGTAGAAGCCAAGTTATAGGGAACAATGGGGAACAAAGAGTGAAAAGGTACCTCAGAGATAAAATTGAGTCACTGACATATAAAACAAAAAGAATTTTTTTTCCTTTGTCAGCCTTCACATATATTTTAAAAGATTGTGTTCATTAATCTGAAATAATCTGAATTGAAGAAGCTATTTCCCCTTGAGCTAAAAGCTTATAACATAGATTTTTATCTATAAGTCACTTAGAGTGAAAAAGTTGGCTTAAAGCTCAACATTCAGAAAACTAAGATCATGGCATCTGGTCCCATCACTTCATGGCAAATAGATGGGGAAACAGTGAAAACAGTGTCAGACTTTATTTTTTGGGGCTCCAAAATCACGGCAGATGGTGATTGCAGCCATGAAATTAAAAGACGCTTACTCCTTGGAAGGAAAGTTATGACCAATCTAGATAGCATATTCAAAAGCAGAGACATTACTTTGCCAACAAAGGTCCGTCTAGTCAAGGCTATGGTTTTTCCTGTGGTCATGTATGGATGTGAGAGTTGGACTGTGAAGAAAGCTGAGTGCTGAAGAATTGATGCTTTTGAACTGTGGTGTTGGAGAAGACTCTTGAGAGTCCCTTGGACTGCAAGGAGATCCAACCAGTCCATTCTAAAGGAAATCAGTCCTCGGTGTTCTTTGGAAGGAATGATGCTAAAGCTGAAACTCCAGTACTTTGGCCCCCTCATGTGAAGAGTTGACTCATTGGAAAAGACTCTGATGCTGGGAGGGATTGGGGGCAGGAGGAGAAGGGGACGACAGATGGCTGGATGGCATCACCAACTCGATGGACGTGAGTTTGAGTGAACTCCGGGAGTTGGCAATGGACAGGGAGGCCTGGCGTGCTGCAATTCATGGGGTCGCAAAGAGTCAGACGTGACTGAGCGACTGAACTGAAAGCCCTTAAAAGTAGAGAGGAATTGGGCAGTCTTTTTAGCAAGTTCTGGTTTGTCCTTTCCAATCACAGTAGCAAATATATATATACACACATACATACACACACACACGTATGAATATATGGGTATACCTCTCCATTTGAACTCCAACCAAAGAGATTTGAATACAGTACTGTTTATTTATAGAATTCTTTGCAAATGCCTAAGTCAAGATCTCTCACCAACATCATTGGACTCAGGGTTCCATCTCTATGTGTAGCTGACAATCTTCACATAATTTTGTGTAATAAAATATAATTAAACATTTTTAAAAGCTAAATTAGATCCCTCCTCTCCTTGTCCTTTTCTCTCTCCTCCTCCTTTTCTCTCTCCTCCCTGAGTGTAATTAGTTGTTCCACACTTTTCCACGTCCACCATTTGGAAGAAGTTTGTGACATCCCAGTGACTTGATGAATACACTCTTCATTTCACTGCCTTTCCTATTTCAGTCATTTGTTTTAAAATGATATATGATATTAGAATTATGAAAGACAGCAACAGACTAAGCCTCAAAACATCCCTTTGAGTGTTCTTCCTCATGCTAGTTATATAGTCAGTTTCCCCCTTGTAAATTATTATAGTGAGGAATTTATTAGGGAAAACATCATTTAAAAATTTTAACAGCTGCTATAAACTGTCATTTGCAGTGCTCAGCTGACATTCAAACAGCTGCAGTCTATGAGTGAGCTTTAACTTTCAGCTGCTGGAGGTCTTTCAATTCCTGTTCCCATGGAAATGAGGAGGGCTGGATGGGTGGAAGGGAAGTGAGGGCTGACTTACACATTTCCCCATACATTATTTTTCTTGCCTCCTCACAATTTCCATGGAAATGAGGGCGTAAGTGCCACTCCACCCCAAGCTTTGGAGAGCAATTGTTCATGTGTAAACAACAGTGGATGGACCTTAAACAGGCATATACAAAACTAATCTTAACCTTTCTTCCACCTGTGCAGCCAAGCCTACTTGCAAACATACTCTTATTTGATCTATTTTCCCGTTTAAAATGATTTCTTTTAGTTAACTTTTAGAAAGTTAGTTTGATATTAGCTTTATTCAAAGTGAGAATTGTCTTAGACATACTGTCAGATATACATATATATCTGTCCTGCCTATATTAAGCATTTAGTATGCATGATGTTTTTACTAATGTCTTTCCCCCCAAGATTACAGAAATGAATTTCAGTTTATGAAACAGCATCTAATTGCATAGCATAAAAAGTTTCCTCAAATAGTCTCATTCTTATGCACTACTTTAGAAATTGCCCCACAGAGCAGAGCTAATTATTGGCTCTGTCAAACATATCAAGGAAAACTGCCATTTTTAATTGGTTATCACAGTCTTCTCATTTAGGTAACAGAAATATCCTATGTTAAGTGAATTTCTGTATCTTTCTACTTATCAGCTATCTGTCATTGTGTCTCCTATAATACCCATACTCAAGGAAAATATATAGGCACAGTCTTTATCTCTTTTTTTATTCCAATATTTTGACTACTTAACACGGTCCTTGTGAACCCTGAGACATGAAGAATGTGCTTAACCTAACAAATCTGCGTTAAGCATCTACTGAGTATTCAGTTTTTTGTTTCAATTAAAGCAGGAGATACCAAGTTTAAAAAGCAGTTGTTTGTTTGTTTTTACCATAAGGCATCCTAATTGGATTAAGAAAATTCATGCCCAGGAAAAACTAATTATAGCCATATGTGATTGTTAAATAAGTTGTATAGACTAGTTTGAAAGAAGTTTTAGGAGGGAAGGGTTCTCTTGGCCTGACCAAAATGAGCAAGGAAGACTTGCTTTAAAGGCCTCTCTATTATTGGTTTTAATGGTCCTTCCTTTGTATTTCTACTGTCTCCTTTTATTTTTTTGTAATTTATTATTTTTTAATTTATTAATTTTATGGGTGCACCATGCAGCTTGTAGGATCTTAGCTCCTCAACCAGGGATCAAACCCAGGCCCTCTTCAGTGAAAGCGTGAAATCCTAACCATTGGACCGCCAGGCAAGTCCTGTACTGCCGCCATCTAACAAAGGCCTTTCCTCCTGAGCTGTTTTCATAACTTTATAAGTATTTTTTCAGTTGTCACCTTCCTCCTTTCTTTATCCCCCTTTCTAGTTTAGCGTAGACACCATTTCCAGTGAACATTCTTACTAGCACAGTTATGATCTTTCTGTGTCTTAAAACCTTACTGACTTCTTATCATTTCTGGGACCAGACTTTTTTTTTTTTTTAAGGTAGTTCTGATGTCAAATATTCTATCTTCTAAGTCCAATAAGCTACCAAAACAATTAAAAAATTCAGTATTCTATGTTCTTTCGTACTCCAGATTGCTTCTCATATTCAGAATGGTTACAAACATCTGCTAAGCCCATGTGCCCAGTGTTTAGTTCAGAAAATATGGTCACACAACTAGCAACTACCAAAATAATTCACACTTTCATCAATTTGGCAATGACCTAGATCTTCTAATGACCTGGCTCCGGGGTATTCTTTCCAGCCTGCTCTGCAGGCGCCATACACCAGGCTCCTAGGTCCTCACTCAGACAAACATAACTGCGTGGCACAATTAGTAGGCCTATGTTTTTAGCTCCATGCCTTTTGCTTACAGCACTTTCTTTTTGCTTCCTTTATGGGATGAGGAGAGAAATAAACCGCAGTGAGCTGTTTCCTCCTTAATCTTACCCCTCTCTATAGCTCTTACAGTCCTACCCTACTGTTAGACTCTACAATTTAAATGAAGACACTACAGGCTACACAGTGTGATATGTGTTAGTTTTAGTCTATACCTTGGACTTGATTAATATTTGAAGCACCCTGATATGGAAATGGAGAAGGAAATGGCAACCCACTCCAGTATTCTTGCCTGGAGAATCCCAGGGACAGAGGAGCCTAGTGGGCTGCCGTCTATGGGGTCACACAGAGTCGGACACGACTGAAGCAACTTAGCAGTAGCTGCAGATATGGGAATGGTAGTTAGTTGGCATTAGAAAAATGCCAATCAGGAAATAACTACTATAAATTCAACTTACTTATATTTAAATCTACACTAGAGGGTTTTCTCGGAGAAGACAATGGCAACCTACTCCAGTACGCTTGCCTGGAAAATCCCGTGGACGGAGGAGCCTGGTAGGCTGCAGTCCATGAGGTCACGAAGAGTCAGACACAACTGAGCGACTTCACTTTCATGCATTGGAGAAGGAAATGGCAACCCACTCTAGTGTTCTTGCCTGGAAAATCCCAGGAATGGCGGAGCCTGGTGAGCCACCGTCTATGGGGTCACACAGAGTCTGACACGACTGAAGCAACTTAGCAACAGCAGCAGCAGAGGGTTTTCTAATTAGCATAAAGGATGTCAAATAATTTTTCATTGAATTGGCTAGAAATACTATATGTAGGCCCCTCTGGCCTTATATAGATTGCATGTAAGATTCTGGCAAGCTAGCAGTCTTAACACCTGCAGGATGGCACCTGCAGCTGAACATGCTGGGCTTATTGACTACCACCTAACAACTGATGCTTCCTTCTTGGTAGAAAGGTAGTAGGGAAAAGACTAAAAAGACTAAACCCAGGTCTCCTGCCTTATAGGCAGATTCTTTACCATCTGAGCCACCAGGGAAGCCCAATGCTTTTAGGTGGTCAATAGCAAAACCTCCCCGAGGACAATGCCTTCTTACATACTAGCTCCATTTTAAAGTTTGTCCTAAATTTCCTTGTAGATTTGTGAAAATATCCTCCTTTAAACTGCAATAGCGGGAGTCTCAAATTTAAATTACGGCATTAATCAAATTCTGTAGATTATTGTGTTTCTTTTTTTATTCTAAGTTTCTTGATGAGAGGATTGTGTCATAGCTGTCTTTGTATCCCATGTAGTATCTGGCATAGTGCCTTGTACACAGTAGATATTTGTTGAATGAATGAGCACATACACACACTTCCCAATTCTATGAGGAACAGAACTAACTTTGGGTCATGGGGCCACTGAGAGCCAATGTGTGAGTTCTCAGAGTTCCATGAATTCAGATTTAGAGTCCTCAAGGAGTCAGTAGTAATTGTCCTTGTCTGTAACTGTATCAGCTCTGGTTGTCCCATCAGTACAAAGATACATTGGAACTGTCATCAGTAGTAGAGGAAGGTAGCATTGTCTGTATCATCTTCAGAAATCCACACCTAAATGTATCTGTTTCTGTTTCTTTTTTTTTTTTTTTAATGTTATTTATTTCATTTATTTGGCTGTGCTGGGTCTTGGTTGTGGCATATGCAGTCTAGTTCCCTGACCAGGGATTGAACCAGGCACCCTGAATTGGGAGTGCAGAGTCCCAGTCACTAAACCACCAGAGAAGTTCCCATCCAGTTGCTGTTTCTGCCAACTCTGGCTCTAGAAGCTATAGTTGGAAAAATCTTTAGAAAAATTATTTTTTCTTGTTTTTTATCTCTTAGCCAATTTGAGGCAGTGTATATAGCTAATCAAGTATATAAAAAGGTTAAAGTGACAACAGAAGACCAGGGAAAAGAAATTAAAAAGGCATAAGAATAACATATAAATATAAAACAGCAAAATAAGATGTTTGTAAAATGATAACATCATATACTAGTTCAAAGCCAGGACTTCAGATCCAGACTGCCCTGATTAGAATGAATAGCCACCTGGCTAGCTCTGTGACCTCTGGCAAGTTATTTAACCTTCCTGACTCTCTGTTTCCTCCTCTGTAAAGTGAGGGAAATTAATAGCACCTACCTCACAGATGTGAGGCGAAAATAAATTAATACATGTAGAGTGCCTGGCATATAAGGAAGTGATACAGCCCAATCTTTGCTCTAAAGGCAGAGGAATGCTAATTTCAGTCCATTTGAAGTCCTTCTGTCTGTGTTTACACATTGTGCCTCAAATGAGTGATCTTCATGCCTTGAGTCTCCCACAAATTGGTGCTTATAGTCTCTTGTGGAACTTATCGCATTCTACCCTAAATTATGCAATTATTTGTAAGCTGCTTAGAAGCAAAGACTGTCTTCTTTGTCTTCCTCTTAGCACCCAGAAGAGTGCTTACATAATAGTCTGACTTACACAACGGCTCTGCAGTAACTCTTTGTGGAGCTGTGCAGGAAACAGCAGTAGGTTGGTCTGTGAGGTTGGTCTCTGGAGGCCCTGTACCTTGGGCTGGTGCCCGCGGACCTCGCATACCTCTTCAGCCTCAGCTAGCCATTTCTCTCCTCACTGTGCTCCAGCAGGTCTTCAGTCCCTCCATCTGGCTTCATGGGCATGTGCCCTGCACGACTGCGTTTGGTTTAATGCTCTACTCTCACCTTGAAATTCTCACTTTTTGAACAGGTGGCCTTGATTTTTATTTTGTGTTGGTCCTGGCAAATTATGTAGCCGAGCATGCTCTTTGCCATCCTATGCCCATCATTCCCTCTGCTGGGAGCACTCTCCCTCCCTACTCTTCACTGGCTGACTTAACTTTTTTTTAATTGTATTATTTATTTATGGCTCCACTGGATGCAGGGCTTCTCTAGTTGTTCCAAGCAGGGGCTACTCTAGTTGTGGTGCTCAGGCTTCTCACTGTGCTGGTTTCTCTTGTTGGTGAGCAGGGGCTCTAGGGTGCGAGGCTTCAGTAGTTGGGGCACAAGGGCTTAGCTGCTCCATGGCACGGGCATGTGGGAGCATTGCAGACCAGGACTTCAACCCATGTTCCGTGCATTGGCAAGCAGATTATTAATCACTGGACCACCAGGGAAGTCCCTGACTTAACTCTTCACTTCTCTTCAGCTTTGTTGTCATTGCACAGAGAAGCAATCAAAATTTAGAACCCTGTCCACTTTTATCCCCCAACCTTAACTTAACAGTGCTCACCTTATGTAAGTGCGCTGTTTATTTCAGTTGTGTGATCATTTCTTTGAAGACTTCCTCCCCACCAGACTGAGCACCTGGAGGGGCCGCACTGAGCGTTTGTTCTTGGCTGGCTTTGCCTGCAACACTGTAGGTTATCAGTATCTATCTATGGAGTGAAGGAGCAAATGGGCGGTTTTTAAAAATGCAAAGGAGGGATGAGTTTTTCTTCCCATGTTAAACACTTGGTATATAAAATGGCAGTGCAAGATGGGAGGGAGGTTCAAGAGGGAGGGGGTATATGTATACCTATGGCTGACTCATGTTGAGGTTTGACAGAAAACAACAAAATTCTGTAAAGCAATTATCCTTCAATAAAAAAATTAATTCAGAAAGAAAAAAAAATGGCAGTGCAATTATCATGCATTGAATACTCCTGCTGATGATTTCTAGCCAGTTTGACTTCCTTCCTTCCAGGGACTACCTTTAAGGTAGGTGACTACAGTAAAGGTTCTCAATTTCTCTCGCTTTCCCACTGCTTTCCTTTTCAGATAGTAGGGTACGGTAAAGGTGAATCTGAAGACAGACATACTCAGCCTGTTTTATACAACTGCTGTTTGGCATGTGTGTGTGTGTGTGTGTGTGTGTGTGTGTTTAATGAGGACCGTTTTTTAAAGTCTTTGTTGAATTTGTTACAGTATTGCTTCAGTTTTATGTTTTGATTTTTTTGGCCCCGAGGCATGTGGGATCTTAGCTGTAGGATCAGGAAGCCATGCCCCTGCATTGGAAGGCAGTCTTAACCACTGGACCGACAGGCAGGTCCCAGTATATTAGTCTTGAATTAAATTTTGTGTAGCATAAATATCTATAGCCTCCTGCCTACAGTGAATATTTTCAGCAAGAATGTATATTTACTTCTGACCTAATTGCCAATGGCAACTGACGTAAAAATACCGCTTGGGGTTTCTCAGCATCTGCAGTGCAAAGGCCAGCGCTATTCCAGTGAACGTAGCATTTGGTGGTGATAAAGAACAGTGTCCTACATAGCTCTGCTACCATTCTTCCCCTCCTGTCTCATTGTCTAGTTTTAAATAAGCTTAATTAGCTCACTCTGAATGCATAGCTGTATCAGCTTTCTGTGGCCCAGTTTGGGGACTACAGCTGGTTAATCTGCTCCCTGGAATCAGACCAATACCATTCCACATGTGACCAGATTTAGTATATTACATACTACCTTACAGTCTTAATTTTTAGCACTGGGTAGCATTCAGTTATTTTTCAAATGCTACAATAAACATTTTCAGTGATATATTTCTCTCCAAAATCTAAGAGAAAATAGAATTTCTATAATTCAGTCTAAAATTGAAGTTAACCAATATAGTGAGATAAGGATTTGTGTTGCTTTAAAGAAAAATAGGCTAAATGTCTTTTTTCTCCTTCACATACAAAAAAAATCTGAGAAAAAGACTTAAAAACTAATAGAAATGGTTGTAACCCTGTTGCAACTGTTGCATGTGGGTGAAAAAAAGAACCTGTCTTTTTTTTTGTTTGACAAATCTGTACATGCAGCAGGGGGAACAGAAAGAAACAAATATGAGAACAGTATATAGAGAAGGGCATTCTCATTGAAGCTGTAGGCCTCAAAAACTGTTCCATCTAAGCTCTGACTGATTCCAATACCTTAAGGTAATTTGCTTTAAGCTGTAAATCTCTTGAGTTGTTTATGCCTCAGTGCTTTTTTCAGAAGGCTGGGAGAGGAGGAAAATATATCATTTCAATCTGTCCCCTCTTGAGACTTTATGGAATTTTAAGCAGGCTTCTCTCAGAGTGAAACTCCCGGCTCAGTCACCTCCGGGTCTGTTTGACCTTCCCTTTTTTCCTAGCTTGCCCAGAAAGTTCAGGGTGAACGTGTTTATAGTTTTCTGAAGGCGGCTACACACAGTCCCCTGAGGGCTTTGGATCTCCGACAGCTTCCCAGGCCGAAAAGAAATCCAGAGCTCGAGCTCAGCACATTTTACCCTGTACCATATCTCAGCTGCTTTCTGCTACTCTGGCTGATGAGGTATTCAGAATTGAAAATGTTGAGATTTCACAGGTCACTATTGTGGGGATTATCAGAAATGCAGAGAAGGCTGCAACCAACATTGTTTACAAGATAGATGACATGACAGCTGCACCCGTGGATGTTCGCCAGTGGGTTGACACAGATGACGCAGTGGTGAAAACACTGTGGTCCCTCCAGAAACATATGTGGAAGTGGCTGGTCATCTGAGATCTTTCCAGAACAAGACAAGCCTGGTAGCCTTTAAGATCATGCCCCTGGAGGATATGAATGAGTTCACCACACATATTCTGGAAGTAGTCAATGCACACATGATGCTGAGCAAAGTCGAACAGCCAGCCTTCACAGGGAGAGCGCCTATCAGCAATCCAGGAATGGGTGAAGCTGGGAACTTCGGTGGGAATAACTTCATACCAGCAAATGGCCTCACTGTGGCCCAGAACCAGGTGCTGAATTTGATCAAGGCTTGCCCAAGACCTGAAGGATTGAACTTGCAGAATCTCAAGAACCAACTCCAACACATGTCCGTAGCCTCAATCAAGCTAGCTGTGGATTTTCTAAGCAACGAGGAACACATCTGTTCCACCGTGGATGATGATCATTTTAAATCCACAGATGCAGAATAACTGGATCTAATTGGGTACCCCAGATATTTTCCAGTTGGACCTTTTTTTTGCAGCCTCTTGTCTCCAGCTGTGCATATAGTCTACTTCTAGGAAGTAGATTTCATCTATAAAAGATCTCAACTGACATCCTTTTGAAACTTATTACTACTCTTCTGTGTTTTTGATGGGCTTCCCTGGTAGCTCAGATGGTAAAGCGTCTACCTACAATGCGGGAGACCTGGGTTCGATCCCTGGGTCAGGAAGATCCCCTGCAGAAGGAAACTGCAACCCACTCCAGTATTCATGCCTGGAAAATCCCATGGACCGAGGAGCCTGGTGGGCTACAATCCATGGGGTTGCAAAGAGTTGGACACGACTGAGCGACTTCTGTGTGTCTGTGTGAAGGTGTTTATAGTTCCTGCTTTGTGCTGGTTAAGATGGCACATATCCTAGGTTCACTATCTCCCAGTCAGCTGTTAAAATAGAGCATCTCCATCATCCTGCAGCTGCTTCACTCAGCTAGCTGCAGCAGGTGACTGATAAAGCTTAGCAAGGCTCTTGGGTTTGAGAGCCTTGTGTGCTGAGTGGATGACAGACATATAACATACTGCAATGAAGGCTTTACCTTTGGTGTCAGAAAGGCACCTTACCTTGGGGTTGGTGATTACTTTGGTCCCTCTGCGTGTCACTTAGTCTTTCTCAGTCTGCTCAACTTACTGAATGGACATAATAAACCCAGCCCAAATGTGACTGCTGGGTTTCTGGCCCGTGCATCTTGTTGAGGGTGAACCATGGAAGAGCAAGTTGGGGTGTAGGGGATGGGTTGTGTCTCCTGATTGAAAACATCTCAAATATTAAACATCCAAAATACATGAAATTCACAGTGGGTTATGTAGATTGAGCTCAGTAGAAGTCTTGGGCTGGGCACTGTAAATTTGGAAGTTGTCAAAACATGAATAATAAAGAAATTACCTCCAGGTATTATTTATTGATAGGAAAGCTCTAGAGCAGAAGTGCCAAGAAGTTCCATATAAATAGTACATAGATTATTTATAGACCTGGAGATGAGAAATTAGAAATGAACAGATAAGCAGTTTCTATAAAATGCTGTGTCTCTTAGAGTTACTACAGCTCTGGGGCCAGACAGATTATATTAGAACATGATAAAGAAAGTAGAAATCAATATTTCAGAAGCTTTCATAGATACTCTGATGAGCACACTACATTCAGGAGTAAGCCACAAATGCCGGAAAGTGACTCACATCATACAATTATTTATGAGTGAGAACAGGAGCCTGTCACAGGAGTGTGCACCATTAGGCTTGAGTAATTGGGGAAGCTGAGCACGCCTGACGAAATGAAAGTGCAGCATTGTCGACCATGTGTGAATTCAGGAAAAGTGTGTCGAGTAATTTGATGTCTATAAACATTGGGAGTTACGTTAGAATTACTCCAGGAGATGAATACATTTCTTGGCCTCACCCGTTAAATCACTGTATTTCCTTAAGTATTGGAGTACAGCTAATGTTACCAGAGGCTCGGGGCTGAGGTGGTGGTGGGGGTGGGTGGAATGGGTGCAAGGGGGTCAAAAGGTACAAACTTCCAGCTGTAAATAAATAAGTCCCAGGGATGTAACGTACAGCATGGTGTCCATGGTTAATACTGTATAGCATATTTGAAAGCTACTGAGAGAGTACATCTTAAAAGTTCTCATCACAAGATGAAGTGAGAGTAACAGTAGAGACGGATGTTGACTGAATTTGGTGATCATTTTGCAGCGTGTACAGATATCAAATTGTACATCTTGAAACTGATAGCATGTCATGTGTCAGTTATACCTCAATAAAAATGAATGCAGTGAATAATCATTTATAGGCTCTTAAGTTCTCTGAAGGTTTCCCCCAGTTGTTGTTCAGTCACTCGATTGTGTCCGACTCTTTGCGACCTGGTGGACTGCAGCACGCCAAGCTTCCCTGTCCCTCACCATCTCCCGGAGCTTGCTCAAACTCGTGTCCGTTGAGTCAATGGTGTCATCCAACCATCTCATCCTCTGTCGTCCCCTTCTCCTGCCTTCAGTCTTTCCCAGCATCAGAATCTTTTCCAATGAGTCAACTCTTCGCATGAGGTGGCCAAAGTACTGGAGTTTCAGCTTTAGCATCATTCTTTCCAAAGAACACTCAGGACTGATCTCCTTTAGAATGGACTGGTTGATCTCCTTGCAGTCCAAGGAACTCTCAAGCGTCTTCTCCAAGTACCCTGGTGGGGGGGGAAGGTGAGGAAATTAACTGTTTCCCTCCTCCTAGTACTAAAAACTCAAAAAGAGTCAGGGTAGCTTCTTTTGCTGAACACCATGAGGAGGGTGAAGTGAAGCCTAAAGGACATGCTCCCTCTTCTCAGATGTCCTCTCTTGATTTCTTCCCAGTTATTTCATTCTAAGTCCTTTAGGTTTCTGCAAACTTACTATTAGGGTTTTGGTTGCCACTGATCCACTTTCTGTTCACAGATCTTGATGGAAGTGACTCAATTAAAAATTCTCAGTCTGAGCACCAGCCCCCCATAACCAAGAAATGTGGTGCTATACTACTTTTTTTATGTTTTTCTCTATCCAGTGATTAATATATTAAATTAGAATCATTGATGTTTAGTTTAAGAAATTATCTGAAGTAAGAGCAGTAGTACATAATAGTTAATACCTTTGGCCTGTTAATTTTTTAGGCACTCAGACCTCTGACAGTCAGGAAAATATTGACTGGATCTTATCAGCCTTTTTAAAACATAGTGATTTACTTTGCCAGCATTTGTATAGATTAGTAAATAGTTTTGTATTTATTTTTGAAATAAAGAAGCAGATTCATCAAGCCAAAAATAAATGCCTCTTACAAGTGAGTGGCCCCTTGTTAAAAATTAGCAAAGGGAAGTACAGGAATGTTTGATTGGGCAAGGAAGTTTACATAAACCAGTCATAATGAAAAATCCTTATTGAGGTGCTCTCCCCCTACCCCAGCAAATTTCTTCCTGATCACCCTTGTACCCTTATGAACATCTGCTGTTGGACTTACGGAGCTATATGTAATTAGACACATAATTAGCACTATGTCTAGGCTGTCAACTTCTCAAGAAGCTTTGCCTCAGTCATCTGGTCCCAGGCAGTAGATCTAAGTGGTCAAAGAGGACAGAGTTTGCAGGCAGACTGCCAGGATCCCATTTCTGACTCCATTTACCAGCTATGTGATGTTGGGCAAGTTACCTCTCTTGGGCAAATACTCTCCAAGTATTACTTGGATTTTATTTGTAAAATAATTTTTTTTTAGTTTATCTTAATTGTTGGGAGGCTTAAATATAGTTTTCTAATATAGAGTTTTCTAAATTATATCTCTAAAACTATAAGGAAATTCTCTGGCATGAAGGCATTTCATGTTTTTCTTAATGCTGATTACTACTGATCAAAGGCCTTCCTGGGTGGCCCAGTGGTAAAGAATCTGCCTGCAATGCAAGAAATGCATGTTCTATCCTTGGGTCAGGAAGATCCCCTGGAGAAAAAAATGGCAACCCATTCCAGTATTCTTGCCTGGGAAATCCCAGGGACAGAGGTATTCAAAATAATGTAATAAAAATATGAAGTGAGGTGATAACCTAGATGGGCATGATTACTGAAGTAAAGATTATTAAGACAAATTCACCTAAAATTAATTGATATACAAAAAAAACTTGTATATACATATGTATGTTTTCTATCAGAGTTATATAAAAACAGGAAATCAGTGCTTTAAATGAAAAGGAGAGAGAGCATGGAAAGTGGAGAATGTTTAACATACAGTAGTTGCTCCAAGATTTCAGTTACCCTAGTCAGCTGCAATCCTGCTGCTGCTGCTAAGTCGCTTTAGTCGTGTCCGACTCTCTGCGACACCATAGACGGCAGCCTACCAGGCTCCCCTATCCCTGGGATTCTCCAGGCAAGAACACTGGAGTGGGTTTCCATTTCCTTCTCCAATGCATGAAAGTGAAAAGTGAAAGTCAAGTTGCTCAGTCGTGTCCGACTCTTGGCAACCCCATGGACTGCAGCCCACCAGGCTCCTCCGTCCATGGGGTTTTTTCCTAGGCAAGAGTACTGGAGTGGGGTGCCATCGCCTTCTCAGGCAATCCTAAAATACTAAATGGAAAATTCCAGAAATGAACAAGTGAAAAATTCGTGAGTTTTAAATTCTGAGCTGTTCTGATTAGGATCCACTGTCCTGCTGCAGTCCTCCCAGGATGTGGATCATCCCCTTGCCCAGCGTAGCCACACTGTGTTCCCACCAGGAGTCACTTAATAGCCACCTCGGTTATCAAGTCAGCAGTCTGGTCTCACAGTGCTTGTGTCCAAGTAACCCTTTTATTACAGCGTGTGATGATTGTTCTATAATTATTATTGTTACTGTTCCTATGTATAGGAAAATATAGAGTGTATGTAGAGTTTGGTCCTGTCTGCAGTCTGACAACCGGTGTGGATGAGAGGGAACTACTGTATTCTTATTCATTCTTCGCCTTCTGTATCTCCTACTGAGGCCAGCTTGATTAACCTTGAGAAAGAGTAAAGCAAATTAGTAATTACAGTCATTCCTCAGTATCCATGGAGAATTAGTCCCAGGACCCCCCATAGATACCAAACTCATTGAATACTCAAGTCCTTTACACAAAATCACATAGTATTTGCATATAACCTACACACACGCTTCCCTATACTTTAAATCTCATTGTTCAAGTGCACAATTACATTAAATTTATGTAACTTAAGGGAAAAGATACCTATACTACTCTTGAGATAGTAGGTTGTTTAAATTTTAATAATTCTTAATGACTTTCTGTTTTTTTAATTAAAACTACTTACTGAAGAGGTTTTTTAATATTACGTTCCCTAAAATAAAATCAATTTTGTCAGTTTTAAAAACCACAACTGTCTATTTTCTTTGATTATCTCATAAACGACAGGAGTTTCATATCAGCTCTCCTTCCTCCTCCACCTTTTTCTCCCTTTTACTTTGTGCCAATCACAGGTGGATGCTCAATATCACCCCACAACACAAGATAAATAAGCCTGGAAGGTTTCCTAGCAACATATTGTTCTGGGAACCTGCTTTATTTTCCTGAACAAGATGAAGCCAAACATCCTAGAATCTCAGCCAGATGGGAAAGGATTAGCTTACTGAGGGGTGTTTAATGCATTTTTAAAATATTTCACTTTGAAATGAACCTCTTAACATAAGTAACAAGATTGACTTTTAAAAGGACACTCTTTTACATGTTAACAAAAAACCCTCAGTCATAAATAGTTTCAATTGAAAAAATACAGTTTTAGAAGAAATTCTCTAGAGACAAGGTTATACTATGTAATTGACTTACTGGTGAATGAATCCATTTCAGAACCATGTAGAAAATGCTCCCTCCTAAGACTGATGTTCCTGGGCTTCCCAGGTGGCATTAGTGGTAAAGAACCCACCTGCTAGTGCAGAAGACGAAAGAGACGTGGGTTGGATCCTTGGGTTGGGAAGATCCCCTGGAGGAGGGCATAGCAACCAACCCACTCCAGTATTTTTGCCTGGAGAATCCCCATGAACAGAGGGACCTGGCGGGCTACAGTCCGTAGGGTACAAGACAGACATGACTGAAGCCACTTAGCACGCATGCAAGACTGATGTTCAGCCTGGTACCCAGTGGTACCAGTATTCAGCTACACAAAAATATTTACATATTGTATAATACTTCCTTCTCATCTTGTGGGTAAGTGGCTGCTGGAGTAGGCTCCCTCCTCCTCACAAATCCTTTCACTTCTCCCCTTGACCCCGCCTCCTAGGGATACTGGGGAAACCCCTCTCACTGCTTAAAACGCTGGGACTTCTTCCTTTTTCTCCCCAGCTTCAGGCAACTGCAGTTCCAGTGATTTGCCACTTCATCTTGAGAATCTGTTTTTGGTTTTCAGAGTTTATGATAAGTACAGAGAAAAGAAAACTGGATAAAATTGTGCCTCTCAAAGTCAAGAAAAATAATGTTGTTGCTGTTTTGTTAGTACATGATCATTTATATCTTCCTCATTGTTTTTCAGTGATCTTAAGGCCATACTGTTGGCAGGTGGCATTTTTCTGCCTTGCACTCACGTTGGTCACAGTGTTTTGTTGAAGGTCTCTGGAGATGGAGTAGTAAAGATCAGAGTTTCTTATGCCAGTATTCAGTAATGGTTTTGCAATTCAGTGAAGATGCTTGAAAGCGCCCTTTCTTGTCTTCCTGGGTAGGCAGTCCCTGTCAGCCAAATGAATATTGTCGTCATATTGTTGAATGATTTGCACTACCCGATGGGCTTGGACTGTGTGAAACTTCCCAGTTGTGATGAAAAGCAAATAATTCCAGCACTCACAATGTGCCTGGATGGGAAGAACAAAGTAATTAGAATAACCTAGTGTCTTTGCTTTTTATTTGACAAATTCTCTGGCCAAATACAAGAGAATTGAAACAATCCTTATCCCAGGATACCATAAGTTTATTTTGTTTTCCTTCTGCTGCTTTCCATCCTCTCTTTCACCCTCTCACACACATACTTACATGTTTTCTAAATGCCAGGTTTTGAACTTGACAAAAAGCAATCTGTTGAGGGCCTCCTAGGGGCCAATTACTTGGGTAGATGTCGTGATGGAGGCTGAGGAGCATCAACACATGGTCTTTGCCTTCACTCAGTCCCCAAGAATTTAGCCAAGTAACACACTTGTTTTCATTTTAAAACTTTAGCTTCATGTTAGGACCTAAACATTAAGGGGAGATGTTGATGTTTAAAGGAATTCTGTAAGTTTTGATTGATCAAGAATAACCTAAAAGTAGACTTAGTCTATCATATAAAATATATGACAGATTCTAATGGATTAATTTTTATAATATTTTCTAGAAACACTGTTTTTAAAAATCCCATGAACCAGGCATTACTTTAGATACTTTATGTCATTTAATTCTCTTGACAACCGTTATGGAATAGAAATCGTTTGCCTACCAGTTCTCGAATCTGCTTTCTCTCCAGTATATAGGTTCCATTAAAAATTTTTCTTTGTTGCTCAGTCTTTTTATAAAATAATAATTATGATCTTTAACATGGCAGAAGAATGAATTTTACTTTAAGAAAAGCAGTTAACAGAAGTAATAGCACTGTTAAATACATTAACAAGAAAAAGGGATGCTATGTCAGCAGTGCTGTGGAACCGACAAGGACCAACTACAACTTCTTTTGGTAAATAAAGTTTTGTTGGAACATGACCACACTCATATCACCTATTGTTTGCATATCACCTATCTGCACTTTTTGTGTAGTAACAACAGTGGAGTTGTACCCTAGACCGTATGGCCCACGTAGCCTAAAATATACACTATGTGGACCTTTACTGAAAAACTTTAAAAGTGAAAGTGTTAGTCACTCAGTCATGTCCAGCTCTTTGGACTATAGCCTGCCAGGCTCCTCTGTCCATGGAATCCTCCAGGCAGGAACACTGAAGTGGGTAGCCATTCCCTTCTCCAAGGGATCTTTCCAACCCAGGGGTCGAACCCAGGTCTCCCGAATTACAGGCAGATTCTTTACACATCGTGAGCCACCAGGGGGTCTAGATTTCCACCCTACATTGAGTCAGGTGTCCTCCTTTAGAAAGCCAGAGACTTCGTTGGGAAATACATCAGAAAATGGTTGCCTAAATGATTTTTTTCTAACATGGTTTTCCTCTCAACCCTGCAGGTACCAACCAAGAAGCTAAAGAAATATGAGAAAGAATATCAGACAATGCGAGAGAGTCAGCTGCAGCAGGAAGACCCAATGGATAGATACAAGGTATGGGAGACACAGGGCACCTGTTTGAGCCAATATCCTCTTTCCCCTAGAGCCGCAACTGGGGGACATTCGTTCCCTCTATTCCTTCTTGATTGATGTTAACTGTGACTTTGCTCAATGTCCAGGTATGTTTTCATCTCAGGAGACTCCTGAGTAGCCAAACATAATATTTCTTTTCTTTCAGTTTGTATATTTGTAGGTGACTTCACCTGTTGCATTTATACTGGGAGTCTTCATAAGAAGCTGAAAGAAAGGGAAAAAGAAAAGAGAGAAAGTGGCTATCAACTACTTTCAAAAATGAGAAAAAAGAAAAATGGCAAAGTATGGTTTTAGCTGTGCACGGTACATCCACAAAGACTGTTAGAAGGCGAACTGTTCCAAGACTGGCCCGATAACGTTTCAGACTCACCCCTGTCTGGAGCCAATGTTAAAGACACAAACTCATTCAAAAGTAAAGAATAAAAACCACAAAGGTATATTGAGCACAGTCATGGTGTTTGTCGCAACATTTATTTCCACGAACAAGTTTATAAAAAACAGTGACATTTTACAGAGTGCAGTTCCAAAATCAAAATGATTCAGTTTAATATCCCAGCTAGTTGCAGTATTTTTAAAAAATTGGGCTGGTTATAAAGATGTCCTCAATGGTAATTAGCAACAGTTTCCATAAAGCAGGGTTGGGGAAATACTGACCCCACCCTTACTTTTTTCTGACTGAAATATTAGTGTCTCTCTTCAGCATGTTTTGATTCTTCAGATTCCTACAGACATATAATGATTCCCTCTCCACATCAGTACATTAGGACAAGAGAATATTGCATTCATACACCTGAGTCCCAGCGATGCTGAAACAACTTGCCCCAAAAAGTACAGTGATGACATCATTAATTAAGCCACTCACTGTGAGATGACTTCCACTTCTGTAACTAGAGTTGCTTTTATGTAGTCAGAGAGCTGGACACAGGCCACTGCAGTCATGCAGTCTATCTTGTTTCTGTTGCTGAACTGAACAGCATGGAATGTTGACATAAGGGAGTGGTGGAAGGCGTGTATGGATTCTGTAGTCAGATCTGAATTCAAAACCTGAATTTCTGAAAAATGAGACAGGATTTGGAGTCCAAGTTGGGGATTTTAACCCCCATGCCACTGTTCAGCATCTTAGACTGATTACTGGACCTCTTCCCCATCTGTAAAATGTGTAGTATACACGTTTCCTTGAAGGATTGTTGTGAAGATGAGGTACGTTGTATGCAAAGTACCCAGCACAAAGTTGTTCAGTAAAATGGTTGTTATTAGCCTTATTAGGCCTGCTGCCTCTAATTACCCAATTATTGCTAGAATACTATCCCCTTAATTTGTTTTTGCCCCACCAGTCCCTCACTTATCTTTCTCCTAATTCTCCCAAGTATTGTTAACCTAATAATCTAACATCTGTATGTTTCTCCCTTTGTTTGTAAAACTGGCTGACAGTAGAATCCCACTGCTATGCAGAACTGTTACCATATAAAGTACTCATAGTTGGAAGCTAATTTCTACCCCTCAATAAAACCAATTTTAATGTAGCTTATGTAGCATGCTGCTGTAGAAAGCTTTGAAGTAGTAATTAAAAAATATTTTTAAGAATCCAAAATGGAACTCTCCTGCTGCTTGCATCATTCTGATTTTCTTATTGCTGCCATCATTCTGAGTGACGTCTGGGAAGGGTGCTTTAAATAGAAGACAGGGGAATGAAAGACTAAAATTGTGTTCAAATTCAGTCTGGAACTGAACTTGTTATTGTTTCTTATATCCTTTTTGTGTCAAAGCAGGTACGTATAAGTGAATAGTACAATGTGTATTATTATTTTTTTAAAGTGACTATCATACATATACTATTGATGTGTACAATTTTTACTGAGGAATCAAAGTAGAATTAAACTTTTTTTTGACGTTTGTTTTGAACACAGGTACTACTTTTTGGCTTAAATGCTCTATTTATGTATATAAGATATCCTTTATAGCTATTTTTGTATTATTGTAATAGCTTGCTAATGCATCATTCAGCTAATATTCCTATACCCTTTTAATAATGTCTAAAAATTTGTACTGGAGATAAACTTGGTAAAGTTATCACATTATAATTACATTTCCAAGGTGACAATTGAGCGCATGGTTTTCACCCATCAGGAGATTTGTTCTTTCAGATAGTCAATATCTAGTTTAAGAAGCTAATTACAGTTGTATTCATTAACTTAGGAAAGTATCTTAGAAAATACATTTTAGCATCTTATAAATTTAATCCTGTCAAGAGTAAGATTTATGCCCTGGGCATAAGCACTTTATAATTCACTGTTCATGTCCAGGGACTGGGAACCTAGATATGAAAATTCTCAAGAATAACTTGGGGAAGATCTTTGAAGGCATTGAGTTAGAACTTACACAGTTCACTAACAGTCCCTCCTCAGCAGTTACTATCTATAGTGTTTAAAATGCCTTGCTTGCCCCCTAGCTTGCCCCCTAGCTTAATTCAAGAGAATTAAGAAGGTTGTGTCGATTTAAAAAAAAGACCCAGAAATGTCATACCTTATGATATTCCAAGAGATTTTTTTCAGCTTAATACTGTTTCTCTTGGGCATGGTGGGGTACTAAAAGAGCTGTTTCAGGGAAACCAGACATGGATTTAATTTAATTTAATTTAAGATCCAACAATGTAGAGATAACTCTCAGCACTCACATTCTTGCTGTGTCTATCTAAACATGTGTTTTGTGTCTATTTTTATGACATATGAAAATATCTCCTCTTGAGGTTATGTCAGGATACTTACCTGTACCTAACACTTGATGAAATGGCGTCGGTATAAATTTAAATTTTGGAACCCTAAGCACAATGCAAATGTTCTGGAATTTGATAATGGTGACAGTTGTACAACTTTGAGAATGTAGAAAAACCACTGAATTGTACATTTTAGAAAGGTGAATTTTTGATATGTGAATTATATCCCCCCACACACACAAAAAAACCCCGCCAAGCTAAATGTCCCAAGAGAATTAACATCTGCCTGCCGTGTTTTTTCATAAGCCTCAGTCATACCAGAGGTACCTGTGCAGAAACCATACTTAAAGGAGGGAGACCTCCTGTCAGAATTAGAGTTAATCAATAACTATAGATCCTATATGTACTCATATTTATAAGGGAAAGGCCAGCCAACAAAAGTGGATGATGAATTCATCTTTATATGTGTGTGTGTATGTTTATATACATATATGTATGCACATAGATAAAACCTATAAATAGGTAATGCATATATATGCACAGTGCCTGTGCTACCTGATCTTGAAATAAGTTTGTATTTGAAACTCAGTGAGCTCTATAATGACTGCTTACAGCCTCTGGTGTACTTTTTCTGTTTTATCTTCATGACTAGATTCCAAGATACAGAAAGGAAACTTTATTGGAAGAAGAATGCAAAGTATTTATTATAAGCCTCTTTTATTATCCGTCTTAACTTTGACCTGGCCAGATTTGTGCAGTGATTTTTATTTGCTCTGATGATTTGGTTTGCATATTTATAAATTTTGGATTAAGTGAAATACAAGATAAAGAGTTGTCTGTAGAAATACATCATGTATACTTTCATCTTTGTATACATCCCCAGAAAACAAACATTCATGGATATGTACAGCTGTTTTAGTCATTTTAAAAAATTAGTAGCCAAGCACCTAATAGGTGGTTATCAATTTCAGAAGTTAAAATATTATTTTTTATTTTAAGATGATGAACTGTTTTCATTTGGGGGAAGTTAGTTTTCTAATGATGTAATCATTAATGGCAATTTTAGAGAACTATAGCCTTCATCTGTCTTTAGAAGATGATATGCTTTTCTTGTTTAATTAAAGAAAGAACTACGTGTACAAATGTGAGTTAAGCCTTCAAAAGCACAGCTAATTAATTAAATTCAGTGAATTTCCCAAAGTGTAATGAAGGTTATATTATTACCTTTTCTAGTTGGGCAAATCCTAGAAAGAATCAGGAATGTTTAAAACTCTCTTGGGTTTGGGAGACAGTATTATAAATATGTAGTTTCTAATTGAAGGATCTTATCTATATTCAGTATAATTAAATTTAGAATGTTTAACTTCTTTCTTGAGGTTAGACATAGTACTTTTTTTTCTTTAACTAAAATGTAATTCAAACAGAAAGAAAATGATTCCTGTAATTTCACAGAAGGTTTTACTTGCTCATACTAATTTTTGTAGAGCAGTTGTCCCTGCATGTAATTTAAAATTAAGCTGTTTAATTATAAATAGTACAAACAAGGTTTTCTAAATAAAACTTAATTTGTACTTGTATTATTTGCTATCCTTACATATCTGAGGAAATAATTTACAACAGTGATCGTATTTTGTTTTTAAATTATGCTAAAGTTTAAATAATGCTAATCATATCTGGAAAAAAAAGATCCTCACCCCCGCCCCATTTTGTTTTGTTTTGTTTTCGTATCGGACCCTTCCTTACTCATAGAAGTCAAGAGAAGTGAATCCATCTTTGAAAAATGTTTTTCATCCAGTGAAAATAAACATACTTTATTATTTTTCACATCACAGAGATGTTACTGGCTTTTGGAAATATTTGTTATGAAATCACATGCTTTTAATGAACAGTGATAGTCAAGAGGAGGGTTTCTATCTGTGACAACCTAATTCTAAACCTCGGATGCTGCCACTCTTTCCCTCTTTGCTCTTGGCTAACTCATGCACTCACTGCTGTAGGATGGTGGAGAAGGCAAGCCTGAGCTCTCTTGATGCTTCTGGAGCCACTTACTAAGAAGGAGCAGGTGGTTTCTGATGCTTTCTGATGATTGAAACTCAATCACCTTGTCTGCTGATTGAGTTATACTTAACACTCAGGGGAGATATAAAGGTTATGCATATTAAGAATCTCTCAGTATGTTTATCAATGGTCTTTAGAATTAACGCTCCAAAATTTTTCTTCAATTTTTAGTACATCTTGTTTCCTGTTAAAGGAGGATGACTGGAAAATTACATCACACTCCTGTTTCTACATCATCTGTAACCCATTTGCTTTTTAAAAATTTGATTTATATGCTAGAGTAGTAGATTTATAAACCATATGGCCTGTGGGCCAAATATGGCCCACTGCCTGTTTTTGTAAATAAAGTTTAATTGGAACACAGCCGCATGCTTATTATCTATCACTGTTTTTACACAACAATGGCAGAGTTGAGTAGCCGCAACAAAGACCATATGGCCTACAGAGCCTAAAATATTTACTGTTTGGGCATTTACATTAAAAGTTTGCTGACCCTGTGCTAGAGTATAATCTAAGATGGTTCTTAAATGCTAAAAGAAATTCAGTCTGGTTTGCCAACTGCCAGTTAGTTACTACTGACAAGATTTTCTCTTTAGTTTGACATTTAAAATTGTTTAAATTTCCACCAGAAAGATAAAACTGGCTGTGTTGGGTGAAGGAAGAGCATGAAATGATTTCAGATATCCAGATTTGCTTTCTCAAATCTCATCTACAATGTAGACATTTAAACATTTTTGTCTGTAGGCATTTGTCTTTGAATGTCAAAAAACTGTTGGATGAAATTTGAATTTGATGACTATCAAGGTTTTTGAAAGAGGCACCCAGAAGAAGAAAGGTGAGAGTTGAGTGTGCCGTTGCTAATAAAATTGCCCTGGGTCTTTTAGGGGAACATTTTCTCTGGACCCTGGAATGTCTTTAAAATCATGTGCCAACAATTCATTATAGCAGCAGATAGCACACCCAAAATACTGAGCTAGCATTTATAAAGCCTCCTCCTTCTCCATCATTTTTTCCTTTAAGGCTGAGTTTATTTTCTTCTGATTGCCGGTTCACATTTCTCTGGTTTCTCATCTTGGGAAAAAATCACTTTCACCATTCCTTATACTGCTTCACCCAAACTCCAATCCCCAGACACCAAGGAGACCTGGGACCTCCGTTTTTCTTCTGCATTTCCCTGCCCAGCAATATAATTCTGTTGCCTGAAGATGAAATATTTTGCAAGGTTGCTGGCTTTGTCATGCCTGAAGATGAAATATTTTGCAAGGTTTCTGGCTTTATGATTGAAGGAAGTTCCTTCCACCCAGTTCTTAACAACACAGTGTAAACAACTCACACCCTAGTTGCAAATAGTTCCACGGACAGCGTTTGCATCAGTCACTCGGACTGCAAATAGCAGTGTGGAGAGGGAGGAGTTTAGTGTATCACTCTTCGCTGCCATTGGCTGCCTCAAGTATCATTTCTTCCATCAAACGTTAGCTGTCCTGGAGAGAGCACAGAGTAAATGACACTCTAAGGAAAAACAACAGAGCAAAATAGCATTACCAAGTGTCTGTTTTTTGTTATCACCATTTCCTAATTGTATTAGTAGGTGTGCAATTTCATTGGATATTCTTTTTTTTTTTCAATTGTCTTTGTACCTATGATTGAAAACGATAGTTGGTCTGTGACTTTTGAGGAGGTAAGTTTTTTTGTCTGTGTGTGTCTGTAACATCAGCGTCTGTCTCTCCGAAAAATGCAGTATCCTCCTCCCCGAAGATACTAATCCAACTTTCCTGGCTACACATCTCCTGTGCAGGAGGGGACGAAACTAAGGAGAAAAGTTGCTCTCTGCTTTTTGTGCAAATGTTGTTAATTGTGTGACATGGAGGAGGTTTCCAAGAGTGTGATGTGAATTTGTAGGGTTATGTAAGCATAATCTCCTGTAGTCTTTTCCAAAAGGCAAGGGAAGCAATTTGCCTGTGTTGTCTATGGGCTCTGAGCGGTCAGCACATCTGCTTGGGCAGACGTGTGGCGTGTGAGCATTTCTGCCCTGGCTGAGGTTAGGGGGCCACTTCCAGTCCACTTCTGGTGGACGCCCTTGCCAACATTTCAGAATGAACCAGGCAACATTACTACCTTTCCCAAAGCTAACCCTATCTTCTTTAGTATAAAGGCAAACTGTTTCTTGAATCAGTCAGTTTTAAAAACAGTTCTGACTCCTCAGAAAGGCTGGAAGAGACAGCCAAGTCATGTCGTCTCTCTTTAACCCATGGTAAGTGTGGGCAGGTTCTTCTTCATGGAAAATCTCCATCTGACCACCCCAGGTTCATACTTCGGAGGACGATACTGCATTTTTGGCCCCAGAGCTTGCTTCCCCACGTGTCTGTGAGTGCAGAGCAGGAGTCCACACTCCCCACCGTGCTGCTTGCTTTGCAGACACTGAACTGAAGCTTCTTGCTAGAGCAAAAGCCAGTAGGCTTGCCCCCTAGGCTATTTGGCTTTTTAGGGACCCTCTTGCGTGCGTGCTCAGTCGTGTCCGACTCTTTGCAACCCCAGGAGCCACGTAGCCCACCACGTTCCTCTGTCCATGGGATTATCCAGGCAACACTACTGGAGTGGGTTACCATTTCCTCCTCCAGGGGATCTTCCTGACCCAGGGAACGAGCACACATCTCCTGCTTTGGCAGGCAGATTCTTTACCACTGAGCCACCTGGGAAACCTAACAGACCCTCAGACACCCATAATTTCTCCCAGATCTTCCCCTTAGCATCGCACCCCCTGAGCACTGTGTCAAAGGTTCGAGTGTGACAACCATGGTAAGAGGAAACGACCGGTCAAGTTTCAGCTGCGCTCATATCTCTTTCTTATATGACATAACCCATCAGACATTTATCTCTAATCAATAGTGAAGTAGCTACCTGGTGCGTTTTTTAAGTCCTTTGAACAAAGTGTGTGTCCACTAGTATTGTATTGTATGCCTTTCAAGTGAAGTGAAAGTTGCTCAGTCGTATCTGACTCTTTGTGACCCCCTGGACTGTAGTCCATAGAATTCTCCAGAACAGAACACTGGAGTGAGTAGCCTTTCCCTTCTTCAAGGGATCTTCCCAACCCAGGGATTGAACCCAGGTCTCCCACATTGCAGGTAGATTCTTTACCAGATGAGTCACAAGGGAAGCCCGGAATACTGGAAGGGGTAACCTATCCCTCCTCCAGCGGATCTTCCCACCCCAGGAATCGAACCGGGGTCTCCTGCATTGCAGGCAGATTCTTTACCAACTGAACTATGAGGGAACCCCTCACCTGGAGGTTATTTTAACTTGGTTCTAAGCCTCTGACACTGCAATGTGAAAAACTGGTAGCTGCAGCATTGCCACTTGTGCCAAATGAACGCTGTAAATAAATAGTCGAGGGAGCTCTGTGCCTTGGAGACCTCCAGGTTCATCTTCAGGAGAAACAGGACACTTGGGAATAGGTATTCAAGTCATCTTACCATGGTCTCTTTTGAAGGGATTTATCAAGAAATGAGAAAAATCTCTTCCTGGCCTGAAGCAGTCTGCCTTGTGAAATATGTTCTGATGCAATTGTGCTAGATATTGCTGCTTTTTCCTGACAAGGAGGGAGTTTATTGGAAAAGTTTCTGAACCATATTTTTTTTAATCTAAGTTTCTACCCAGTATGTAAGTACTGGGGGTCATAGTTTGATAGATCAGAATGAAAGACTAATCTCTATCCCCTGCTAGAATTTGGATGACTTCAGCACAGATTGAAAGATTCAAGTGTAGACACATACAGTATTTGATGGGTATAATTTTCCCCTACAAATATGTACTATCTTTTCAGGAATATATCTTGGGGAAGAGTTCCTGGAAAGGTGGCAGTTTTGAGGGGTTCCATTGTACCTTGGTCACAGAGAAGCACCCGTTACAGTTTCACATGCTTCTATTAGGAGTAAACTTTTTAAAAGTTCTTGTTTTGGCATTTTATCCTCTCCAATGAAATTGATATTCTGAATTACTTTTTATTTTTTAACAACTTTTTAAACACATGTATTATAAATTTATTGTAGACAACTTGGAAACATTAACAAAAAAAGACAACAATAAAATAATCCACTATCCACAGTTAATATTATTTGAGTTGTTATAAAAATGGGATTTTCTAGTTACTTGTCTAATTTTTTCCCCGTAAGATAGCATACAGGCTACCCCAGTGGCTCAGTGGTAAAGAGTCCACCTGCCAATGCAGGAGAAGCGGGTTCAATCCCTGGGTTGGGAGGATCCCCTGGAGAAGGAAATGGCAACCTGCTCCAGTATTCTTGCCTGGGAAATCCCATGGACAGAGGAGCCTGGCCGGCTACAGTCCATAGGGTCACAAAAGAGTCAGACAGCACTTAGCGACTAAACAACACATTAATACCTACAAAGATAGCATACACATTTCTCCTGTCAGTCTATATTTTTTACTTATGTGTTAACACTGTATTGGGATTGTTTTTTCTTTCTCAGTAGCTCTTTTTAAAAAATGTTTTGACTGTTCCCAGCTATCCCAGGCTATATTTTCCAAAGGAAAAGACAGAAATGGGCCCTGTCGACTGAGTGTAGTCAAAGTGCAAGTTTGTTCTTTGGCTTCTCTGCTGGCCCTGTTTTTGGATCGTCTGCCTCCATGAAGAGTCTCAGGCTTTGTCCTTACCGTCTGTTTCTTAGCCCGTTTCTAAAAAACAAAAAGAAAAAAATTAGGTTTTCTCATTTTCAAGTCCAGGTTGTTCTATAGAAGATAAAACTCACCCCCTGCCCCTCCCTCTCCTCTGTCCCTCTGCCCCCCATTCCAGGCTGATACGCTGCCTTCCAGGGCGGAGCTTCGTCTTCTGGTGTGCAACACCGCTTTGTCTTGAGTATTTGCCGCGCTTGCAGAAAATGCTGTTAGGAGTGTAAATCTGAAAAACAGGAAGGTCTCATCACATTGATGTCTTTCCTGTCAGCTCTCTTTTGAATCATCTGTAACTGCTAACAATAGCAAAGACAGCACTTTTGATACTTTAAAATGGAGGACACTAAATTGCTCTTGGAAAAATAGAGTGAATGTACACAGTATATAATGACTGGTTAAGGGGAGTCCATGCTTCATAAGAATGAGTGACTTGCTTCTTTCATCATATAGCTGTTTCACATTTTTTTTCTGGGAGTTCAAGGGAGAAAAAACCAACTCAGCCATTTATTTTACCCAGAATCTTTTAATTTGAAGTTTTTTTTTTTTTAAAGCAAAACAAACTTTGAGACATTATCATAAGGACTGTTGCTTATACCAACAAAGAAATTGGCCTTCAGAAAAGTAAATGCATTCATATCCAAAAAGAATGAAAAATATCAGTTGATAGCAAAACAGACCAAACTGTGTATCTTAAATATACTCAATTAATTTAAACACTGAAAGGGGAAAAACATTTCAGAGAAAGGCCTAGTGGTTTACCCAATTTCATCCCTACTGTCTTGCAGTTTCCTTTATGGTCCAGGGTGGGATTATTATGCATGTTTCCAGCAAAGACTTGCCTGTGTCTGTGTTCTGGGTCTCTGAAAATCTCACAGGATTGGGGGTGGCTTTGGAAAGTTTGCTTTTCGTGGCATGGTTTTTATGATGAAGCCCTGTCTGGGGGGCTGAAGGGGTTGTAAGTTTCACTGGGTAGAGTTCTGCAGCTGCACCGCTCGCTTAACCCACCGTTGTTTCCCAGACAGCAGTCCTGCCTTCCTGTGCCACTCGCGCCTTCTCCTTCTGACACTTTCAAAAGTTCACTTTGTTGTTTTTGTCGCTTGTCTTTCCTCACCAGTTCTATTGGTGTTGATAGTATGTCCAGGCACTAATGCCCACCTCTGGCTGTTGCTCTTTTTCTGCAGAGGGAGAACCGGAGACTACAGGAGGCCAGCATGAGGTTGGAACAAGAGAATGATGACCTTGCTCATGAACTAGTAACCAGCAAGATTGCTCTGCGGAATGACTTGGATCAAGTAAGCCTGGTTTCACTAGGTAGAAATAAGACTGTGGTGACCTTCAGGGCAAGGACCAAGTTGCTCTCAGAGCAGTCCCACCAGGGCTTGCTCTGTGCTTGATGCTGAGTCAGCTGCTTGATGGGAGAATGGGTGGGTGGCATGCGAGAGAGTGGCAGGTGGGAGGGGACTGTTATACTCCTTGGAGATGGTGAAAAACACAAGCCTTTAGGGTTTTGGTCATTTTCAAACAGCATGTGTAAGATACTTAAAAAAAAAAAGCTCTAAGCTTTTCTGGTGTCTCTCCTCTTAATCGCTTGTTGTTTTAGTCACTAAGTGGTGTCTGACTCTTTCACAACCCCATGGACTGTAGCCTGCCAGGCTCTTTGATCCATGGCATTTCCCAGGCAGGAATACCAGAGTGAGTTGCCATTTCCTTCTCTGGGGGATCTTCCCAACCCAGGGATTGAACCCACATCTCTTGCATTGGCAGGTGGATTTTTCATCACCGAGCCAGCAGGGATGCCCTCTTAATCTCTTCTTTTCCTAAGCCAAGGACTTACAGCATCATTACCTGAGACTGTCAGTCACCAGGAGTATATTAATGCCACTCTAACGTTTATAGTTACTATACTTTTTGCTCCAAGATTTCTCATCTGCAGTAAACATGAGGATTTTATATGAACCATGTACGCTGAGATATGCGTATTGGTGGACTGACAGGCATCCTAGGGGCAGAGAGCCAGGACTGCCTGGGTGTCAGTCCTGGCATCACCACTCACTAATCACATGACCCAGGGCCATCCTTAACCTGCCTGCAGGTTTCAAAAAGTGTTTCCCTCATGGGAAAGATGTGAGAAATAAATGAAGTAAAGCACTACAGTAGTATGTGTTCAATAAACATTAGCTGTTGCTAGGAAACCCTTAAATTCTTTAACTTCCTCATCCTTTCCAGCAGTACTCATAGCTTTAGGACTTCTTGTTTTTCCATTGCTAGTGTCTTTGGAAATAATTGGCAATATAGAAGGAATCTTGCACAGTTTTAAAATCATCATACTATTTTCTAACTTTTAAAATGTGATTATTCCCAGTGGGGTCAAAAAGTTGAAACTTAGAATGGCTGAATTTGCTTTAAAAAAAAAAAAAAAGAGAGACTCTACCTGTACTCTAACTATGCATTGGCAATATTTAAAATACAAATCCATTAATAATAAAATGTGATTGGATATTTAAAATGGAAGGTTTTTTTTTTAATGTTTGAAAATGGTCCCTGCCACAACTCCTTTTCCCATATAACAGCTAATTTTGCAGCTTAGAAGTTTTAACCACAGTAAGTTGTTGGTGTTCATGTTGTTGTTATTGTTCAGTCACTAAGTCGTGTCCAACTCTTTGTGACCCCATGGACTGCCGTGCACCAGGCCTCCCTGTCCTTCACCATCTCCTGGAGTTTGCTCAAACACATGTCCATTGGGTCAGTGATGCTATCTAACCATGTCATTTCCTGCTGCCCCCTTCTCTTCCTGCCTTCAATCTTTGCCAGCCTTAGAGTCTTTTCCAGTGAGTCAGCTCTTTGAATCAGGTGGCCAAATTATTGGAACCTCAGCTCTAGCATCAGTCCTTCCAGTGAATATTCAGGGTTTGTTTCCTTTAGGATTGACCACAGTAGGATGGGAGATAAAAACCACTGTTAAGAAAAGTGCTGAAAGTGGAGAGGAGGAAGCTGAAGGAGTCAGCACTAACTGGAGTTTCAAAATAAAACAGAAACTGTGCTGCTTGGGACAGGATGTAGAAGGTAGAAGCAGCAGCCCTGTGAGGGGTGGGGATTGCCTTTTGGACCACAAACTGCATCAGCCAGCTCATCTGCAAGCTGTCAGAGGTGAAATGAAAAATGTGTGACTAAGAGTAAGAACCAGAGAAGGCAGAAGGGTCCCATTCAACAGGGCCATTGACCCAGCATGACCTTGACTATTTTGCTCCTATCATAAGTAAGACCATTGTGGTGACTCAGCACTATAAGGAAATTTTTGGCTGCATATTAACTTTGCAAATGACCTTGACCGACACTTGATTCTGCCATTTTGAATATCCTATCCATTAATAGTTTTCTTAAGATGGCTAGCTGAATGAAAAAGTTTACACTAAATCTGTTGTGGTAATCATTCCACGATGTATGTAATTCAGGTCATTTTTTAATATACCTTAAACTTACACAGCACTGTATGTCACCTCTATCTCAATAAATCTAAAAGAAAAAAAAAGTTTTAAATAGTTAGACTTTATAGGGATGCAATGAAACAAGTTAGAGTTGTAAACTGAAAGTTTTATGGGAAATGTATCACTATATGTTGAGGGACAGCAAAGAGTCGGACACGACTGAGCGACTGAACTGACTGACTGAGCCTTTAAAAAGTAAAAAAATAATAAAGTTAAATATTTACTGAGTTCCTACTATGCACCAAGCACTTTATTTAGCAATTTATAAGCATCATCTCATTTAATTTTCCTAATGACTTGTTAGGCAGGTAATCTTCCATTTTATAAATGAGGCAACTGGCATATCTACCATTACTTGGAAAGCTATCCTATAAAAATAGAGACTTACGTGAAAATATATAAAAGCAAAGTTGTTTACTGCAGTGTTACTTACAAGAATGAAAAAGTGAAATGAAGTATATGTCCAATAGAAAGAAAGGATGAAGGCACATCTGTAAAATATATTTTTGGAATAATTTTTAAAAACAATGAGGAGATAATGATACAATATTTTTAAAAGAGTAAATTTATCTGTGTGTAATGTTTACATCTAAATTGCAAGGCATATACGCTGGCCTAGGGCCAACCTGGAGGAAAGGAAAGGAGGCTGGAATCTACCTTGTGACAGGAAAAAGGCCGACAGGGAAATAGAAATACATCAAAATGTTGCTACCAGAGGAACTTACCTGGTGGCTCAGTGGATAAGAATCCACATGCCAATTCAGGGAACACAGACTTGAAAACGCAGGAAAATTCCACATGCCTGTGTGTCACAACCGCTGAACCTGTGCTATAGGGGCCCACGAGCCGCAACTGCTGAGCCCATGTGCTGCGACAATTGAAGCCCTCACAGCTAGAGCCCTGTGCAATAAGAGAAGCTACCACAATGAGAAGCCCGTGCACTGCAAAGAAGAGTAGCCTCCCCGTTCCCCACAACTAGAGAAAAGCCTGATGCCACCAAAAATCTTGGCTTTCTCTGACTACTGAGGCCTAATAAAAAATCAGAGACAAGAGTCTGGAGGAACTAGAAAGGTGAATTTAATCCTCAGCTGGCGGAAGGGAGACACAGCAGGCACATGCCTCAAAAATTGTGCCCCACTTCCATGAGGAATCTGTGCTGTGCTTAGTCACTCAGTCTTGTCCGACTCTGCGACCACATGGAGTAGCCTGCCAGGCTCCTCTGCTGTTGGGGATTCTCCAGGCAAGAATACTGGAGTGGGTTGCCATGCCCTCCTCCAGGGGACCTTCCCAACCCAGGGATTGAACCCAGGTCAGTGGAACCCAGGTCTCTCGCATTGCAGGCGGATTCTTTGCCATCTGAGCCACTAGGGAAGCCTGTGAGGGATCTGGAGGATTCTGCGGATGAGGGCTTGCCCTCAGGGGTCGGTGATGAGGAACAAAAGTGTAAAGATCTTGTATTCTTCCTCTTGCATTGTTTCAAAAACATTTGCAGACTAGCCTCAGCCTGTTAATTGGGTCTGGCAGTCCCATAGCCTAGTAGTTGACTCCATTGTCTTTTGTGTATTGTACTGTGGCCTTCTTTTATAATGCAAAAAGAGAGAAAACGACACGGAGTGCTCTGCAAAGAGTGCGGTAAAGGTGAGCACCAGATACAGGATGTAATTAGCATAGAGTTAAAGGATAGTAGGTGCAGAATGCAGCTCCTGCAGAGCCAGGGGGCAGAAAAGCAAGCTTAGTTATAGGCTACAAATTCGGACCCGTTAAAATAAAAACTAGCAGTGATTAGGCCTGCTCACTGTTCTCTCCATCTTCTTTGTTCTCAGGAAAGAAAAGTAAGACTCATTCTTCTTTTTTCCCTTTTCATTGCAACAAGCCTAAGTGCAGCAATGAAGACCCAAGGCACCCAAAAATAAAAATAAAGAACAAATTAATATTTGAAAACTCTAAAAAATGTTGCTGTTAGATATCTCTGGGTGATAAGAGTAAGTCTAATTTTTATATTCATTTTTATACTTTTTTCAATTATTTATCTTTTCTAAGACCTTAAATTACTTAAGTACCTTTGGTTAGAGGCTTCCCTGGTGGCTCAGACAGTAAAGAATCTGCCTGTAATGTGGGAGACCCAGGTTCAATCCCTGGGTCAGGAAGATCCATCCCCTGGAGAAGGAAATGGCAACCCACTCCAATATTCTTGTTTGGACAATCTCATGGACAAAGAAGACTGGCAGGCTACAGCCCATGGGGTTGCAAAGAGTTGGGCACGACTAATATTTTTACCCTTGGTTAAGTAATAATATGCCTTATAATGTTAATGATCAGAAAAATATATTATTTAAAAAATTATTTCTCCACCCCCAAAAAATTCATTTTGTAGATTAGTCTGGAAAAGTTTGTAGGGTCCTCCTGAAATAATTAATTATTGAGTACCTAAGTATCTCATGGAGCTACTGGATCAGTCCCAAAAGAAAAGATTCCTTCATTTATTCCTTCTCTTTATTTCCCCCTCTCATGCCTGTCATTCTCTTTTTAAAACAGTAGTTAAGACCTGGCCCCTCTGCCTTTTGAAGCTTATTATCTAGATGAAAGAATGAAATTGCTATGTCATTGAATTGCTAATTCAAAACTTGGTATCTCCTCCTAAAATCTGATCCTGCAGTTTCTGCCCCAGTGGGGTTTATATTGAAAAGCTGTCCCTGCAATTTAGGCACCTGGCCCCTCCAGACTTTGAGGAAAGGCATTAGCTTGAGCCTTTGCCTGCCTTTACCCAGTTTGCCCAGTACTTTTTCATTCCCAGCTTAATCAAAATCAAATCTCTTAATTCAGAGCAGAACATTGGCAAAACTCAACATTCAGAAAACGAAGATCATGGCATCTGGTCCCATCACTTCATGGGAAATAGATGGGGAAATAATGGAAACAGTGTCAGACTTTTATTTTTGGGGGCTCCAAAATCACTGCAGATGGTGACTGCAGCCATGAAATTAAAAGACGCTTACTCCTTGGAAGGAAAGTTATGACCCACCTAGATAGCATATTCAAAAGCAGAGACATTACTTTGCCAACAAAGGTCCATCTAGTCAAAGCTATGGTTTTTCCTGTGGAGTATGGACGTGAGAGTTGGACTGTGAAGAAGGCTGAGCTCCGAAGAATTGATGCTTTTGAACTGTGGTGTTGGAGAAGACTCTTGAGAGTCCCTTGGACTGCAAGGAGATCCAACCAGTCCATTCTGAAGGAGATCAGCCCTGGGATTTCTTTGGGAGGAATGATGCTAAAGCTGAAACTCCAGTACTTTGGCCACCTCATGCGAAGAGTTGACTCATTGGAAAAGACTGTGATGCTGGGAGGGATTGGGGTCAGGAGGAGAAGGGGATGAAAGAGGATGAGATGGCTGGATCGCATCACTGACTTGATGGACGTGAGTCTGAGTGAACTCCGGGAGTTGGTGATGGACAGGGAGGCCTGGCGTGCTGCGATTCATGGGGTCGAGAAGCGTCAGTCGGACACGACTGAGCGACTGAACTGAACTGAACTCAGGCTCCCTGGGCACCAGCAGCTCTTCATGTTTCTCTCTGACAGAGCCTTCTTTCTTGACAACTTGCCCCCGACCCTCTGGACCCCTTCAGTAAGGACTTCTCAGTGATCAGAAATGAAAAAAAGATACATCTCCAGTTCAGTTTTGGTTACCTGCTTTCAGGCCCTTCCTGTTCTTTCTGTTCCCAAGGAACAAAAATCAGAGACACAACCAGTGCTTTCCCAACGCAGACTGGGCCCAGGTCCGTTCTGACCACAGGGAGTTCGTGTTGAACCAAACGCTGCATGTCACAAGCGACACATTCTTTTGTTCTGTTTTCAACTAAACAGTTGCCTTGGTCAGTCCTTTGAGAAATCATTTCTGAAAGAGCCCCATGCCTAATGTTAGAGTGGAGCCTTCTGAGAAGTTGATTCATGTTGTAATCACAGATCAAGTGCCTGTCTCTCTCATTTATATGTCATCAATTCAGTTCAGATCAGTTGCTCAGGTTGTGTCCGTTCTGCAACCCCATGAACTACAGCACACCAGGCCTCCCTGTGCGTTACCAACTCCCGGAGTTGACTCAAACTCATGTCCATCGAGTTGGTGATGCCATCTAACCATCTCATCCTCTGTCGTCGTTACTTTGTGGGTAACTTGTCATCTGGTTTGCAGCTCTAGAATTCTCTGTTTTAAGTGTCCATAGTCAGTATCAATCATCTAATAGGGCTTCCCAGGTGGCTCAGTGGAAAAAAAAAAAAAAAGTTAAAAAAAAAATCATCTAATATCTTACAATTTATTAAAACTTAACTTGCAGTATACACGTTGCTTTTTTTGAGGCCCACCTCTACTTTTAGGATGTGTTTTTTGCCATGTAGATTTTCTTCCTGAAATCTAATGAATGTATCAGAACAAATTTCAGTCCTCAGAAGGGAATTTTTCACTTTAACTACCCGGCAGTTCCAAGTCATCTGAAAACAGCTATGAGCACTGGGCTGTGGGGACATCAGGAACTGGAAGACAGAACCGAGAAGCTGGAAGGTAGTTTCTCTGCCAGGACCCAGCAGACTGTGCTGGCCCGGCCATCTGGACACGTGGGAGACACGGCGAAACACAGACAGAGGGCCACCCGGCCAGTTCTCACAGTGACTTAGCGTTTTGCTGCTGTCAGCCGGGGACGGCTGCTTCAAAGAGCTGCCTGTCTTCAGTGCCTGTAGTTTTCTCTGCTGAACTCATCCTGTGGCCCCCTCCCCCAAGTCTGCTTCTCTGATAACTCAGAGAACCACGTCCATTCACTCAATAAACACTTACGGAGCATGAGCTCTGTTCTGGTCCTGGGCTTGGTGCTGGCGGTGTAGTGATGAGCACAGGAAAGAGGGCTCCTGCCTCCTAGAGCTTGCAGCCAAGTGGGCAAGGCACGCACATCACACACACAGTTTGTCACTGTAGATCGTGCAAGTGCTACCAGGGGAAATATGAGTTCAGATGAGGGTGGGGAACCGATTTGGATGGGCTGAGTGGGACGGGGCTCAGGCCGCCCTGTGCTGCAGAAGTGAGCTTGAAGCTGAGGTGAGGGTGAAGTAAGGGCCCTAATGTGTAAACCAGGCAGACACACGTTAGCTAAGTTAAATGTACACACACAGTGCTTTCACAGTGAATTTTGGCTCTGTATCCAAATTAAGAGCAGAGCACTCTCTCTGAGTTTTCTTGGCTGTTCTGGAAATACGGTCTTGTGTGCCTGGATTCCTGGTCCTTACTTCAGTTTGCCTCTGGGCTGTCCCTGTTATGGGTTTTTGGTCTTCATTTGTCCTTAACTGTACTCACTGCTTTGTGAGTAGCCTGGTGGGCCAGGTTCCCTCCACTGATCTTTAAACTTTCTCACCTGACTGTGCTTCACAGATCAGCCTGTCTGCTCCTCCTCTCTGGCTCTGCCCCACACATCACCAGGTAGAAGCTTCCCAGGGAGGCTCCAGCCCTTCACCCTGTCCTACCACAGCCTCAGAGTCTGTGCTGTTATGGCTGCTGGAAATGCAGAAGAAGCACTTAGAAGGAGCATAGCCTTCCATGCCTTTCACATCTGAATTCAGATTGTGACTCTGATCTTAGATGTGTGTCCCAGTCCAGTTTTTTGATCTCTTCAAAGCTTGCTATCATTACCTGGAAAATAATTTTTGCTATGAGGATTAGAGATAATGTGTGCCGAGCATGCGGTACCTAGTTGGCATTCATTGAAAGCAACCACCCTGACCCCCGACCCCTGGGTGAGCCAGAAGGGAAGAAAGGATTCTGGGGATGTTGTCCCAGAAAGTATATACATGCTTTCTTCACCTTCTTCATGACTAATGCGCTCTGGTTTGCAGGCAGAAGACAAGGCAGACGTGCTGAATAAGGAGCTTCTCTTGACCAAACAGAGGCTGGTGGAGACCGAAGAAGAGAAGAGGAAGCAGGAGGAAGAGACGGCTCAGGTAACAGGCATGGGCGGGGGGATAACTAGTCTTTACGCAGGTTTATAGATTAATACTATAAACAGGAAGTAAAGTTGTTGTTGGTCAGTTGCTCAGTTGCATCTGACTCTTTGCGACCCCATGGACTATAGCACACCAGGCTTCCCTGTCCCTCACTATCTCCCAGAGCTTGCTCAAAATCGTGTCCATTGAGTCGGTGATGCCATCCAGCCATCTCATCCTTTTGTCATCCCCTTCTCCTCCTGCCTTCAATCTTTCCCAGCATCAGTTAAATATGAAGTAAAGTTAAATTTGTTCTAAATCAAGGCTGGTGCTGAAGCGGTACATGTGAGTAGCACTGAGTCATTTCTCCTGAAGGGTGTTAGGAGAGGTGGCAGCATTTCCACCCTGGAACAGCTTTCAGGAATTTGCCTTCACTGAGATGTCTAGCAAGAGTGTTAAGTCTTCTCCAAGTTTAAGAACTTGGAATTATGACCCAAGAGCTGTGACAAATCTGTAAATTTCGTGTCACATCTCCAAGATGACTGACTTCTCTGAAGTCATTTATGAGGATCATTAAGCCAGATGCCTACAGAGATCTCTGCTGAGATTTGCCTCCATCAGTCTTGCTTCATTTTCTGGATTGATGACTTTGAAGAAGGAACACCAACATTTCTGTTCCTGGCAGAACTCTCAAATCATATTCTCTGAGGGAATAGAAAGAAACCCTTGGGAATCAGCCTTGAAGTTAGCTCCCTCCTAACTTCAAGTGGTGAGGATGATCAGCTGGAAGACACGCCATTGCCCAGGAGCCCCAGAGGTGACAGGTCACAGCTGGAGTCAGAGCTTCCAGCTTCCGTAAGGAAGAGCAGGCTGTTTCACCAGTGGTCTCCATCTCTGTCTGTCCCAGCCAGGCACGATTAGCTCAATTATTTTAATGAGTTTCATTCGGAGACATCAATAATAATAATAAATATAAAACAGAACACAAAGCATTTCAAAGACCTCCTTCCAAGCAACCAGGAAAAGTTCCAGTAAAGTTACTAATGAAGGGATGTGTTATTTAGCATCTTCCGGAATTTATAAAAAGTATTCCATGATTTCCATTTTTTCCCCTAAATAATGAAATGTTTTGGCAATTACGGTGGACCAGGAATTTTTTTTTTAACGTAATCAAAAATATTCAGGGGCTGATTATTGGTTTGATCTTGGCATTTTGATGGGTTTTACTCTTTTCTTGATTTCCTGCTTTTTGAGGGCCTACTTCAGTACTTTAGGTAAAGAATAAAGCTATTAACAAAGGAATTTAATCCATGATTTTCCTTTTGTGTGTGTGTGTGTGTCTTATTTTAATTATGGTTCCCTTGGGACTATGGTTCCCAAGTGAGATCATTCTCATTTGTCAAATGAGTTAACTACAACTTAGAGAAACTGAGGGAATTACTCAAAGCCTCTCAGCTACCTAAGTTGACCCTGAGTCAGTGGAACCTTATGGCAGAAGGGACAAAGGGCATGGTTGATGTCCTTGAATTATGGAAGATAAAGAACGGAGACCAATAAAAACAAATAAGTTTGAATCAGTATAACCTACAAATGCTCTTAAAATTTTAGAATGTAGCAAATATGAAGAAACTCCCAGGTCCTCTAATGAGAAGTTCAGCTATCAATTGCAATAACTTGTGGATTTGGAAGTACCAAGTATCCTCTGTTCATATTTTGGGATGCTGCAAAGCAGAATTCATCCGCTGTTTTCTGATTGTGTACTTGCAGAGTAACCAGGGTTGGTTTTCGTTTGGTCATCTTAGGAGAATTGAATTCTTTCCCTTTTATCTGGTGACATCTAAGCCTTTTCATTGCTCTAACCTTCTTCTTGAGCTGCCAAGCTACAGAAATAACTGTGGTTTTAGGTTCAGCATTCATAATTCAGTATTTCTGTGACTGTAACAAGTACTGCCTCGTATGTCACTTTAACTTCTAAAGTCAGTGTTTCTTTAGTCCACACCTCCATTTCTGACTCCAGTCCCAAAAGCCTCTTGTTTCTACCTCCAGAGAGGTAACAACAGAGTCAATATGAGATGAGAAAGAAGGCTAAAATGTTTTTTCAGTAGTCTCTGACAGAGCATCGAGAGTACATGCAGTGTTTGCCGTGATGTTTTTTGTTTTAGACTCATGAGGATAAAGATAGCTTCTGAACAGACCCTTATTCGACAGTTGTTTACCTTGCTGTTGACTGGGAATCAGGCAAGTCAATATCCATATTACACTCGAATATGGATATTGGTGGAAATGTGTAAAGATTTTGATTGAGTCTTGATGTTTCTCATTCTTACTCTTTATAGCTAAAAGAAGTCTTCAGAAAACAGCTAGAGAAGGCGGAATATGAAATCAAGAAGACTACAGCTATCATTGCCGAATATAAACAGGTAATGTACCCCTGTGGGCTTCATCGCTGTAGAAGTATTTGTTTCACTTTTTTCTTTGAGGAAATTTTGTTTGTTTGTTTTTAGAGTTTCCAGAACAGTTGCTGCACTGCACGGATTATATTTGTTGGCTCATTTTCCCCTCTGAAACAGACAGTGGTTAGACATGCTTGCTGATAACATGGGAAGTTTAATTGAGCAAAACAATCTGTTGGTTGTTTTCAATGTTTGATAGATTTAGAGGAATGAGAAATCTTATTACCATTGGGATCCTGCCTCTGCCTTACTCAGAAGCTAATTTCCAGTAGATCACATTTGCCAAGCACTAGAATTTAGCGTTTGTGCAGCTAGGAGATCCGTGCGTCCTTTGCTGTCACCGTAGAGAACACGGGAGCTCTTTCCTGCATATGCCTGTGTGGCTTTACCCAACAGGGGCTAGTGCCTAGCAGGAAACCTCTTGTGAACCTTAAAATGATCTTTTAATGGGCGGGGGTGGGGGGTGGAGGCAGGGGCTATTCTCCTTGAGGACGTTTCTGATCTCATCACCAGACAGGGTCTCAGAAAGCCTCCATTCCAGCTCCAGTGGTCCCTGCTGGTTAGGCTGGGGCACAGCCAGGAATCCGCTTGTTGTCACAAGACCCTGACTCGACTGTTCCAGCTTTCCCAAATTATTAAGGCACCATATGCCACCTACTTATCCAGAAATTTCCTTAGGGTCTCCTGTTTCACAAAGAAGCTAGAAGTCTAAGTCTTACTTTTTTTAAAAGTGGTTTTTTGCTTGTAAATAAAATGTATGTCCCTCGTGGAAGTGCAGAAAAACACAAAGAAAACAAACCTCCCTTAATCTTTCCAACTAGAAAGAATCACTTAATGCACTGAGTATGCTTTGTTGCTATTGATATATAAATAAAAACGGCAGTCATATTGTTCATGCTTTTGGAGGAAAACTAGTTCATTTGTTATTATGAATATCTTTCCACAAGGATTCCCCCCTTTCTTGGAAGATTGCTTAGAACTAAGGCCTCAGAGCTATCTTACTCTGTTTTATAATCTGTTTATATCTATATGCTTATTTATCTATACATATATATAATCAATATATGTTTATTTAATGCCTGCTGCATGTGAGGCTTGATACTTTGGAGGAATAAAAGAGAAATTGATTCAGTTTCTCTTCTCTGGAAGCTGATCTTGTAATAGGTAAAACTTGGCCATAATTAAGAGGAGAGGGAATTATATATGGGAGATAAGGAATCCCTTCCTGGAGAAGGAAGTGATTTGAGTTGTGCTTCAAAGGTAAGGTGAGGTTCAGGCATCTGGAGATGGAGAAGGAAAGTCTGGAAAGGTTGGAAAAGCATGTGCAAAGGCATGGGAGGTTGGTTAGCCACAGTTTTGTTCAGCAAGAGTTTCAAGTACAGGCAAGAAAAGCAAAGATGAGTTGGGGCCGAGTTCAGGGCACGTCTTCAGGGACAGGCTGAGGAGTTTGTATTTCATTCTGTTTGTAGCAGGACGGTGGCATGACTGGGAGCATGGATCTGGCACTACTCGGTCCCAGGGAGAACTGTGGAAGCAAGTGGAGAGATGCACAGGCAGAGAAAGACACAGAGCAGCCAGAGGCCAACAGCAGAGGCTAACGGAGACAAAACAGGGTCCTGAGCTACAGTAGATAGCAGTGGAAATGGAGAAACAAGAAATACAAGAGAGTTAATAAGGACATTTTGAATTTGGATAACCAGGAGAAAGACTGGTTAGACATTAAGCAGTACGAGGAACATCAAAGACCACGTGCTTGTCATCACTGCAGATGCATTTTTTCCATCACATTAGGCCATAGGTGGCCTCCATATGCAGCACTTTTCAAAGAGCAGTCCTTGGGATGATTCTTGAATATTATCTGGCAAGCACTTCAAGCAACAGGCCCATCTCTTTGAAAATAATTATACATATAATCCAAATGCATTCTGTAGTTGGAATTAGCTACCTGTTGGCTATATTTCAGAAGGTTTGGGCTTATTTAAAATGGTTTATGGTTTGCCAGAATTGCTATAGAGATCGCTTCCTTTTAACATCAGTCAGTACAGTCCTGCCTATTGTTTCCAGGCCTGGATCTGGAGAAACTGGAGACTGAAATCAGTAAGTTCTGATCTCTGAAACTATAGCCTGGGATTATTTAAGTGTCTGTTTTGATAATAGAGGTGGACCTTTTATGTTTTTAGTCCAAATTGCACTTGAAAATTTGACATCCCTAAATTTTTATTCCATTTTTTTTCCCAAAATAAAAAGATTCTTACTTCACTCGGGCTTAGTAATACTTGACCTTCCAGTTTTATATGTATATATATATAGTATATATAGGGCTTCCTAGGTGGCACAGTGGTAAAGAATCCGCCTGGCAATGCAGGAGATGCAAGAGACACAGGTTCAGTCCCTGGATTGGGCAGATAGCCTGGAGGAGGAACCCACTCCAGTATTCTTGCCTGGAAAATTCCATGGACAGAGGAGCCTGGCAGGCTATAGTCCATGGGGCCACAAAGAGTCAGACATGACTGAGACACTGAGCAGAGAGAGAGAGAGAGAGAGAGAGAGAGATCAGTGTACACACACACACACACACGCACACACACAATTTGGGGGACTTTAAAAGCACTTTTTCTCTGTTCCCTGTACTTGTTAACACCTTGTTTCAGAATAATGAGATGTTTTTTAATGGCCCTATATTAAACCTTTATGTAAATTTTCTTTCCCAGTGATTATCATAACAGTACTTTTCAGTCATGAAGAAACTGAGGCTTAGAAAGATGAGTGAATATACCCAAGGACACCATGCTAGGAAGTCATAGAGCTAGACTTCCAGGCATTTCATTTTATTCTGTGTTGCCAAACCTCTTGTTTAAAGTTTTAAGTCTCTATTATTTTCTGGTCACTTTAACTTTTAAAAAATTCACTCTGCCACTTCCTAAAGAAACTTGTGATTGAAAACAGAAACTCTTTGTGTTGTAGCAGACAGGAGACATTTCTGGTTCAGAATTATTTTCATCAGATTCCTAGAACAGTACCTTGGCCAAAGTAGACAGTCAGCAAGATTCTACAGATTGATTCCAAAGTGAGGACAGGAATTCTCTGGAACCAGTCACAAAAGCTAGTGACAGACATAAATCAAACTTATCCCCTGTGTTTTTTCTACTGACTGAGATAGAAATGTGCTTATATACAGAACAGGCTTAGGCTTTCTGCAGCTCATTGTGGGAATGACTGGCAAATTTGCAAAATTTCATCTAGTGTCAGAGATGCTGGAGTGATATATGGGTAAATGAACAGCTATGTGCACATGCTACATGAGTCGTTGTACTTTCTAATAAAGCAGCTCTTTTCTTTCTCTTAGATCTGTTCCCAGTTGAGTACCCGACTGGAGAAACAGCAAGCAGCCAGCAAGGAGGAGCTGGAAGTGGTAAAGGTGAGAAAGAATGAAACAGTTCTGTCATACAGTGTCTTCCCAATTCATGTCATCTTAAGTGAGTACCTGATCCCAATATATGATGACACACCACAGGCAGGACAGCCTGTAAATACAGCCCCCACCCCACCTTTGTTACAAAGGATTTAGGAATTATGGAGAATAGGATTCGTCTCTGGACTGGGATGTGGGCCAGATGAAAGCCCATAAACCTTGTGGGCTGTCAGAGACAGGTAACAGGAAAAGAGGTTAGATTTCAGCCTTGGCACACGAGGCCCCTGAGCTTTCTTGCATGTTGGCAACCTGGGACCCCTCAGAAGCCGGCATCCCAACTGTGCCTGGATTGATGTGACTTCAGTGTGCAGCCCAGGAGGATCATCCCATTAATCTCTTAAAACAGCAGACGCCATGGGCAATATAGAACTCAGCTGGAGGTGGATTTTTCCACCAGTGTTTTAGAGATGTAAAGGAAATCTGTAGCATTTATAGGGATCCCCTGGTGGCTCAAACAGTAAAGAATCTGCCTGCAATGCAGGAGACCCGAGTTCTAATCCCTGGGTCAGGAAGATTCCCTTGGGGAAGGGAATGGCAACCCACTTCAGGATTCTTGCCTAGAGAATTCCATGGACAGAGGAGCCTGGTGGGCTACAGTCTATGGAGTCACAGTCAGATTTATTTATATGCCGCCCCCTCGTGGTAGAACTCCTTGTGTTTCTTTTCTGTTTGAAAAAAGCAATAGCTTACTCTACAGAACCAGTAGTAAATTAAGTGGATTGGTATTCTTTAAGCAGCAGCGTCGGCACAGCCCACTCTTGGGACCAGTGTTACAGAAACCTGATGCAATTCAATTTGAATATATTCAGGTTTATACAGTACTAGTAAGTAAATGCATTCTAGGCACTTTTGCATATCATTTAACAACTTGACAAGTTATTTAACCTCGGCTCAGACAGTAAAGAATCCACCTGCAATGTGGGAGATATGCGTTTGATCCCTGGTTAGGAAGATCCCCTGGAGGACAGCATGGCAACCCACTCCAGTACTCTTGCCTGGAGAATCCCCATGGACAGAGGAGCGTGGTGGGCTACAGTCCATGTGGTAGCAAAGAGTCGGCCATGACTCAGTGACTAAGCACAGCTCTATTTTGTGTTCTGTAAACTAGAGATATTACCTACCTCATAAGGTCATTTTGAAGATTAAATAAGATGATGTATATAAAGTGCTTAGTCTAGAACTTGGCACGCAGTAAATACTCAGTGAATACATATTTTATAAATTATAACCTGAAAATCTGAGACATGAGAACTGAAAAATCTGAACCTTGCTCTGGGAAGGTGACTTTTGGGGCTTTGGGCCTGGGAGACATGCTTGGACATACCAGAGAAAGAATTTAATGACCAGTGGAATGAAGAAGCAGCTAATGAAAAGATGACACCAAAGCCTTTAGGCCTACATGGTGGGGTCATGCACGGTGACACAAGTGTGAGCACGGTTGCTTTGTGTGTGTGTGTGTATGTGTGTGTGTGTGTAAAGAGAGGAGCATGGTTATGGTTAGGGACATCCTGAGCTTGTAACAGTAGGGCATCAAAATAAAAATATTCTATAATATCCCTGATCTCTTAAATTTTTTGAAGATATTTTAAGAAAACAGCAGATCTATTGTTGCTATTGTTCAGTGCTCTCTGCTTGATTGACAGTCCAGGCATATAACCTAGTGACTTTTATCATCTTGAACAATAACGACCATCTTTCCTTAAAGTTGAACAAAAGGACATATCTTGAGTTGGCCAAAAAATTCATTTGGGTACTTCTATACCATCTTATGGAATAACCCAAACGAACTTTTTGGCCAGCCCAATACTTGTTTGTTGCTAGGGTAGACCTAGGTTACTCATAATGACCTTCCTTGTCTAAGTAGGCAAATTTACTTGTACTCTTTAAGCGTCTTCATTTGTAAATGGGGATGATAATAGTACCTAATCATATGGTCAGATCAGATTAGATCAGATTAGTCGCTCGGTCATGTCCGACTCTTTGCGACCCCATGAATTGCAGCACACCAGGCCTTCCTGTCCATCACCAACTCCCGGAGTTCACTCAGACTCACGTCCATCGAGTCAGTGATGCCATCCAGCCACCTCATCCTCTGTTGTCCCCTTCTCCTCCTGCCCTCAATCCCTCCCAGCATCAGGGTCTTTTCCAATGAATAACTCTTCGCATGAGGTGGCCAAAGTACTGGAGTTTCAGCTTTAGCATCATTCCTTCCAAAGAAATCCCAGGGCTGATCTCCTTCAGAATGGACTGGTTGGATCTCCTTGCAGTCCAAGGGACTCTCAAGAGTCTTCTCCAATACCACAGTTCAAAAGCATCAATTCTTTGGAGCTCAGCCTTCTTCACAGTCCAACTCTCACATCCATACATGACCACAGGAAAAACCAAGCCTTGACTAGACGGACCTTTGTTGGCAAAGTAATGTCTCTGCTTTTGAATATGCTGTCTAGGTTGGTCATAACTTTGCTTCCAAGGAGTAAGCATCTTTTAATTTCATGGCTGCAGTCATCATCTACAGTGATTTTGGAGCCCAGAAAAATAAAGTCTGACACTGTTTCCACTGTTTCCCCATCTATTTCCCATGAAGTGATGTGACCGGATGCCATGATCTTCATTTTCTGAATGTTGAGCTTTAAGCCAACTTTTTCACTCTCCACTTTCACTTTCATCAAGAGGCTTTTGAGTTCCTCTTCACTTTCTGCCATAAGGGTGGTGTCCTCTTCACTTTCTGCCATAAGGGTGGTGTCATCTGCATATCTGAGGTTATTGATATTTCTCCTGGCAATCTTGATTCCAGCTTGTGTTTCTTCCAGCCCAGCGTTTTTCATGATGTACTCTGCATATAAGTTAAATAAGCAGGGTGACAATATACAGCCTTGACGAACTCCTTTTCCTATTTGGAACTAGTCTGTTGTTCCGTGTCCAGTTCTAACTATTGCTTCCTGACCTGCATACAAATTTCTCAAGAGGCAGATCAGGTGGTCTGGTATTCCCATCTCTTGAAGAATTTTCCACAGTTTATTGTGATCCACACAGTCAAAGGCTTTGGCATAGTCAATAAAGCAGAAATAGATGCTTTTCTGGAACTCTCTTGCTTTTTCCATGATCCAGCAGATATTGGCAATTTGATCTCTGGTTCCTCTGCCTTTTCTAAAACCAGCTTGAACATCAGGAAGTTCACGGTTCACATATTGCTGAAGCCTGGCTTGGAGAATTTTGAGCATTACTTTACTAGCGTGTGAGATGAGTGCAATTGTGCGGTAGTTTGAGCATTCTTTGGCATTGCCTTTCTCAATCATATGGTAGCTCTAGGGTTAAATGAGGTAATTAATGCATGTAGACTGTATGCCATGGGCTTGGCATCCAGTTAGGATAATGGTAGAATAAAATTTCTAGAACACATACAAGAAAATGCTATAACACTTCCTATCTCCAGAGTTTTTCTATAGTTACTTTAAGAAAAAGTAGCACCTATCTTCAATAGTTGGGGTTTGTGCTGATTATAACCATTTTGGTCACAGCCCAAGAAAAATACTTTCATAAATGGGCCTTCATTTGATGACCAGAAGCAGTGTCCAAAGAAAAATCATATCACAGTGTCTCAGAACATGATCTATGCTATGAAGCACAGTTGAATACTGGTTATCTCTTTTGGGTATTTCAGGGTAAAATGATGGCATGTAAACACTGCAGTGACATTTTCAGCAAGGAGGGTGCTTTGAAAGCAGCGGCCGTAAGCAGAGAGGACCAGGGCATTGAATCGGATGATGAGAAGGACTCTCTTAAGAAGCAACTGAGGGAGATGGAGCTGGAATTGGCACAAACCAAACTGCAGCTGGTGGAGGCCAAGTGTAAAATCCAGGTTGGTGATTTGGTAAAAGGCCAATAAGAAAAAAATAAAAGTTAGTGGTCCAAGATATTCTAGTATTAAAGCTCAGAATCATGAAATGTTATACCATATATGATGAATACATTTTCTGCCCACTAATGATTTGTATTTTACGTCACTTTTAAACACTGATATAAACCAGTCAATCCTAAAGGAAATCAGCCCTGAATATTCATTGGAAGGACTGATGCTAAAACTGAAGCTCTAATACTTTGGCCACCTGATGCAAAGAGCCAACTCATTGGAAAAGACCCTGATGCTGGGAAAGATTGAGGGCAGGAGGAGAAGGGGACGACAGAGGATGAAATGGTTGGATGGCATCACCAACTTAATGGATATGAGTTTGAGCAAACTCTAGGAGATAGTGAAGGAAAGGGAAGCCTGGCATGCTGCCGTCTGTGGGGTTGCAAAGAGTTGTGTTGCAGAGTCAGACACAACTGAGCAACTAAACAAAAATAAACACATAATTTTAAATTTTTAATAATTAAATTTCACACACACACACACGTATCTTATGGGAACTTAAGCATATGCCTTTTTAGTTTTCCCTGAGATTTTTTTTGCCATGGTCCTTTCTCATTGAACTTGGTCACTTAGCTGATGCTTAGAGATGAAAAGCCAAACTCCTCCTGCTCTCCTTGCCCTAACCGTTGAACGTTGGCCAACAGCTATTCTTTTCTTTGGAGTCCCTTTTCATCTTTACCTGATTTTGCCAAGTCCCTTTCCCCATAATCTCATTCCACTTTGGAGGATATCAGAATTAGGAAAACAGTCCTGGCTTCTGATGGACTGTTCCCATTTCCTTCCATCAGTGATCTTCACCCTCACTGCGTCCTGCCATGGCATCCACTGCACTACACTAATGATCCTGAACTTTCTGCACCAGACCTTGTACATTCTCAGGGCCACAGGCTGTGTGTTGGGACCCAGAACTCATTCATGCTTACACTATCAGTAAAACTTCTTTCCATCCATATGCTTATGTTTACCTGTGGTTTTAAACATCTTCTCTCAGGTTGCAGCCTAAATTCGACCTAAATTGCAAGGGGGAGGAAAGGGTAAAATGAGGTTTCCTGTCACTGATCAGAGAAAGCACAGATTCTGGGTTTTAGTGGTAACTCTTTTAGCTCTACATTTTTTTTTTCCTGCATTCAGAAGCCAACTAAATCTCACCTGGGTGTGTAGGAAGAAAACTACGGCTATGTGGATTCCAAAAAGCTGCACTCTGATTTTAATTTTGGCAGAGAGAAAACATTTATATAACTCAGATGACTTTCTTTCTTTAATTAGGAACTTGAACATCAGAGAGGAGCCCTTATGAATGAAATCCAAGCTGCAAAAAACTCTTGGTTTAGCAAAACCCTGAACTCTATCAAAACGGCCACGGGCACGCAGCCGCTGCAGCCACCACAGGCCACCCAGCCCCCCAAGGAGAGCACATAGTTCCAGCCTCACCCGAACACAGGAGCACAACGATCAAAGCGACGGAAACCCAGGAAGAGTCCTGGTGTCCCTTTGAAAGGAAGGGAGGGAGGCCAGAAAGCAAGCCAGGATCTTTCAGTAGCTCTCAATCTTTCTCGTATGACACTTTTCAAAGGGATGTTATTTAAACTAACCTGATTTATGTTGAATACCTGTGTTCGTGCTTCATGGAAGGCCGTGTTCCGATCCATCATAGTATTATTACACATTATTTTATATGCCTGATATCTGGTTGGAAACAAGTAATTCAGAGCTAAATGCTTTTTATTTAGAATTATTCATAATTATTTTTATCTTACATGAAAATGGAGATGTCTTTTATTCCAAGGTTGAATTGATAGGAAGATATTTGTCACAGCAAAAAAAAAAAAGATTGAAACCTAAACCTCATAACTTTCCAGGACTTCTTCAGATAAAGCACACTGTGGGGCCAGCCATGACCACTGTCAGGTTTCCTCCTGAAAGTGATTCCCTGGACAGCGATAATCCTATCCGAAGGAAAGAACAGATCTGGGGTTGGACAGTTCCCAAAGAGAATTAGTTTATTTTTATTTTCTGTGGGGTACATCTGGAAATTAAGTGCCAAGAACCATGGAATAAGATAGGCTATTGAGAACACACACTAGATAAAAAAGAACTGAGTTTTTATAAATGCAGGATAAAATGAATCACTTTGGTCCTGGTCTTCTAACAGGTCCTTTTCAGAATCCCACAGGAGAATCGCGAGTTCCTAAACAAGCATACAGTTGTGCCTTCTGGCAAATGTGAAGTCAGAAGTGGATATTACGAGTTTCATCTTTAGGAGACCTTTACCAGAGAAGCCTGAAAGGCCCAGGAACAGTTACTGTGCTTAGAATGGAATGTAGAACCAGGGACAGAGTATTCATTTAATGTTGACATATACTTTGCGAAGGAAACACTAATATACTGTAACTTTGTTAAAGTTATGAAATGGGAAATAGAGGTCAGCTTCATATCACCTTAATTTAATACTAGGCCCCTTTTTCTGAGTTCTGTAGCTTCCTAAAAATGTGCCCTTGGTACCCCTAGATGAAGAGATGCAAATGCATTTGTAACATTTTTGACTGCATATAAAACCTTTATAGAAATACTTATCTCATGGAAAGGCAAAGCTATTGTGTAAAAGTTGATGGAAATATTTTTTTTCAATTATATTTAACATGTCTTTATAAATAGTCTTTGCAGGAAATCCTTTGGTAAGGGAAAAACCAATTTTCCCATTTTTTAAGCTGTTTTGGAGGCCTTCGGTCCTTTTACGTCAACCAAACTACTGTCGTCTGTGTACAGTAACATTTATTGATGCTCATCCTTGGCTTCACTGTCGAACATATTCTTTGCAGAGGATCTTAAACCCTGTAGTGGCAGAGTGACTCTCTTCTGCGCCATATGTTTCAGTTAAAAGTGACACACTCTTGGAAGTAAAAATCATGTAAGAGCCATCTCAAGTCCAGGAGCATGCACTACAGGTTGCTCACGGTGGATCCTCTCCTCTAAAATAATCATTAAGCTCTAAAAAGTGAAGTTCCCCTCATCGGTAAGTGTTCTTCTGTCATCTATAGCCTATAAAATTGATGTGGTTGTTTGCTGTCCTTCATTACACTCATCAAATAATACTTTCCTTACAGAATTCCCTTTTTTTTTTTTGTCCTGACATCTTTCATCATAGTTTTCCTTTCACCCCAAAGGAAAATAACTCAGCATTCTGAGTATCTGTGTTGACTTTAACATTCCATTTATGGTGGTTTAGAAAAGTTAATATTTTTTTGTAAAATATAATGGCTAGAAAATTGCATCTTGGTACTTGTTTTTGTAAATCATTTAGTAAAATTTGTTAGCTTTCCTGGTACTTTATGCTTTGATCCCAAGAAGCCTTGTACAAGTTGCCTTATCAGATGGCTAGCTAAATTAAGGATGTTCTTTTGTGTTTTGTGAATCTCATAATTCTACTGTACAGAGCTCTTTTTACATTTCACTGAATGCCTAAATCGCATAATTTTCCTTAAATGGTAGTTGAGAGAGAACTAGCTCCAGGCTCACTTCTTACCTGCAGACCTGGCTCAGCTTTATACTCCCTAACATTTGTTTCTTTAAACAAAATCACCAGGTACAAACATTGTAAACATTTAATCGGTTGCATTTTAACAGATTATAATGGCCATCTATAGATTTTTTTTCCTCCTCCAGTTCCACATCATACTTGGGTGTGTGTATTAGTATCATAGTCTAAACTGTCTCTCACTACAATGCCTTTGGGTGAGTAGCAATAGCAAATACAGAAAGAAAGAAAATGCAAAAGTTGGTATATATTATTCATACAATGTTACAATAGCACTATCCCAGACCACATGCCTTTCACCATATATTGTTTAAAAACTCATGCATTCCAGCATTAAGTATCTGCTAGTTTTAATTTCGGAGAAGGCAATGGCACCCCACTCCAGTACTCTTGCCTGAAGGATCCCATGGACGGAGGAGCCTGGTAGGCTGCAGTCCATGGGGTCGCTGAGGGTTGGACACGACTGCACGACTGAGCGACTTCACTTTCACTTTTCACTCTCATGCATTGGAGAAGGAAATGGCAACCCACTCCAGTGTGCTTGCCTGGAGAATCCTAGGGATGGAGGAGCCTGGTGGGCTGCCGTCTCTGGGGTCGCAGAGAGTCAGACACGACTGACATGACTTAGCAGTAGTAGCAGTTTTAATTTATCTTAACTTGAAGTATATTTGAGAATTCATACTCTTCTTTTGGTTTTAGAAAGAGGTTGACCAGCTCAAATATCCAGGAAAACTTCAAATATTTTAGTGTTTTTCATCTTTTCCTTGGATACATTGTATAAAACATTCCTCCAAAAATCCAACATTTGCAGCATTCTGAAAAGTGAAGAGTTCTCCTTTCATTAAATTCTTCAATATCAGAGAATGAAGTTCAATTTGATAATTCACTCATTAGCTTTTATATCTTGAGAATCTTTAACACATTCCTTAGAGCTGAAAGAAACCAAGTTGAATTTTGCAGTGCATATGTTTTCTAGCTTCCCACATCCTGAGCCATGGCACAATTTGGTTATATTTAGTTACATATAATTTAATGCAAAGAAATTCTCCATTACTGTGTATGAGTGCCTATCAGAAACACTAATAGGAATGTCACGTAGGCCTATGGCCTATCCTTCCATGCAACCAATAATTCTCTTTCCCTCTCCCAACTATTAAGTTCGTGGTTTGTTTTTCATTGGCTTTCTTAAATTTCCATAATAAAGTAGAAAAGTAATCTTTGTACTGATTTTGGGATATTTAATAGTATTTATCTGGTTTCATTGTTTTCAAAACTTTCATCCTCTTATACTATGTATTAATATTTATGTTTCTCAAACCCTTACTCCATTTTCCTAAAATACTTTCCAGTTGATAACGAGTGGCTTCATTTCCTAGCTGAAGTGAGAGAAACAAGAGAATACACAATTTAGGGCACAAGAGATGAAAGATCCTTAAAGAAACTGATTCATTTCTGAGGATAAGAATCACATATGTAACTAATGTAAGGGATTGAGTTTTCTTTTTCTTTAGTTGAGATCAGTCTACTAATTATTCTGGTAAGGTGGTTGTCCAATTTCATGATCGTATTAGGGAAAAAGAAGCTTTTAAAAAGTGAAATGTTTTATCTTTCTGGCACAGAACACTTTTAATACTGAGTAAGATGATTCTGTTGTATAACTTACTCTTAAAAAAAAAATTCTTCTTCTCTTGTTCAAGTATAGGTAAACGAGAGCATGAACTATTGTTTGATTTGAATGCTGTGAGATTTGTGTGTGTGTGTGATTAGTGATTGGTATAACTTTATATGGCTTATCCCTGCCTCTTTGGTATACCCTGGTACCATCCAACTGAATATGCACACGGTGATCAGATACAGAAGGCCAGACCCAGCTCAGTGGCCTGTGTTTCCTACCACCAGATACAAAACTCTTGCCCTCTAGTTGCCATGCTGATGGTCACACTGAACTGGAACTGCTCCAGAACATCTTCCTGTCTCGTCGTGGCTTCCATGTAACACAGGCAGAGCCCTTAGGGATTTTCTTATCTTTCAAGAGCTACCAACATGAAAACTTGCATGTGGGCTGCACCTCGATAGGAGATGATCATCTTGAGTTGTAAGGAGAAAAGTGGATATTCGTGAGTAGCTTAGCAACTATAGGCAGCTGTCAGACATTCCTGTCTTAGCTTCCATCGAAAAGACTACATGTCGAGCTTATCTACAAGTGTGTTTGCTCCCTGCTATAAAAACATCTTCATCAACGTGTCCCACTCTCCCTGCCTCCACCCCTGGTTTTTTGTTAGTGGTATTCTGGAAACTTAAAAAAAAAAAGAATCATTGAGTAGAAAATGAACATTTTAAGTTACTTTCCTTTTTCATTGGCAATAAATTAACATGTAAAATCTCTTCTGTTGAAATGTAACTTTTAATAACTATATATTATATATGGAATAAAATATAGGGAACTGAATGATAAGGACATAAATTCATCAAGACTCTGGTGTCATGAAAGCACAAGAATAAAGTCTGGAATTGGTCCCAGAATCCAAGATCGTAATAGCCTTTGCATCAGTTTCTGTATTTTTGGTATTCTGCATAATGTATGGATCCTTAGTTCAAATAAGAAAGAAAGTTTCTCAGTCAGCCTCACTTCATTTCTTTCAACTCCTACCTTTCCCTTGCTGAGGAGGTAGTAGAAATTCTATGCTATCTGTTTTTATAAATTCTATGATTTTGCCCATGGCTTCTCCAATGTAAACAGGTTCCAGAATAAAAGAGTTGATTAGCTCAAACAGTGCTAATTGACTACGAAAGAAATTGGTGAGCAGCCTCTCTCCTCTATCAACACTGACCAATTAGATGTTTCCATTATTCCATGTATTATGTATAGTACACTCTATAAATGTAAATGTAATGCTTGTTAAGAAAAGTGCAATTTATTGTACATTGTCCCAACAAATGTTTACTTTTATAATTGTTATGAACTTGAATTGGATTAATATCTTGTTTTCATGTGTGAATGAAGCCTTGTGAAATAAACAAATGCAACCGAGAAGGTAGCAAGGTGACTGTTTTTGTGAGCCAGTGATGTTCTCAATGCTTTGTGTTGCCCCTTTGGCCCCATTAAGCAGTAATAAACATTTGTTCTAAAATCAATCTATGTCTTTTTGATTTTTTTTCTAGTTGACTTTATTCTGAATCATCTGAACCTGGTGTTGGTGAAAAGCTTCTTATCTGATACTAGACTCTAGTCACTGTAGCAAGGAGAAATAAATAGGAGTTTGCCCTGCAAAATGATATCCTGTACAGCAGGCACAGCCAAGTGCCCTGTATGCCTCTCTATAGAGATTCCTTGGTTGCAAGTAAGAAACTCTCTCAAGCTAGCCTAATAATAATAAGGTAGTTAATCAAAAGGGGGAAAGTATATTTAGCTCATAATACCAAAGGCCAAAGTTTTGAGCCTGAAGAGGCACAGGGACCAGGGGCTGGAATGCCATTAGGAATGTGAGCAATTGTTCTCATAATCACTCTTCTGCTTGACAGGTGATGCTTGGTGCTACTGCTGCTGCTGTCTCTGAAAAGAGGCACCCCCTGCTTCAAAGTGTGTAATCTCCAAGTTTATATGCCCTGTCTTCAAGTGACCGGCAGAGATGGGCTGGCATCTCAGTGTCCCAATTCAAAATCTTGCAACAATCTGATTGGCTACTATTGGATTAGGTGGCTGCTGCTCGTCTTTCAGAGTACAACCCAGTGGGTGACATCACGTAATTCATGCAGAACTTTGAAAACTCCATAGGCTCTCCTGAAGTGGAGGCAGGGTACAGAGAATTGTGATTTGCACTGGGTTCTAATTTGCATTTTGTTTTGGGTGTTCCTAGAGCCAAATGAAAGCCAGATTAGTCAGCTCCTCTTAGAATTCAGCATGTATTAAAAAAATATTAATCAGAGATTGTAAAATTAGTTTTGTGTCCTGAACCCAGACTACAGACATCTTTTGTTTGGCCCATGTAGCAATGAAAACAATGAGAAATTTTACATAAAAAGTAAAACTGTCAAATTATCTAGAAAATATCTACTGAACTTGGCAGTTACAAGGTCATGAATGGTCCTGTCATGAAGAGTAAGTGGAACTCGCTGTTCATTATTGATTAAAGGTCCTAGAAGTTACCTGTTAACCTGTAGGTTTTGTCCAGGAGGGACACAAATCCCATTTTCTTTCCAGTGGAATAGATGACTCCAAAAGGTAGATATAGTTTTACTACTCTGTAGGACAGTAAGTAATTTGTGTCTAACTTTGCAACCCTACACTAATATTCCATTGTTAAATTGTCTATAAATACTTAGCGCTGCAAATGCACTTTTTGGCAGCTTTAACAAGGCTCTGGTTCCCTCACTGCTTTATGCAATGAGTTGTATAAAATATTTGTTAATATTCATTTTCTACTTGCATGAGAATCAATTTCACCTTTTTGAAATTAATGCTTTTAACAAAACTTTGGAGCGCTGTCAAAGGGACACTCAGCAAAATCTTTTAAGATTTTTTTTGATGTGGATAAAGACTTTTTTAAAGTCTTTATTGAATCTGTTACAAAACTGCTTTTGTTTTATGTTTTGATTTTTTGGCTGTGAGGCCTGGGATCTCATTCCCCCTACCAGGGACTGAACCTGCACCCCCTGCATTGGAAGGCAGAGTCCTAACTGCTGTGCCACTAGGGAAGTCCAGAATCAACGCTTTTGAAAGTTTACTTGCAAAGAAAGTTTGTGAGGAAGTTCAGGCTTTAGAAGAACAAGCTTGCCAGATAGAAACTACAAGAATTTATAGAAAGAAACTACACAATTTCCAAACATAGAGTCTATAATTAGTTTGTTCATGGTTCTCATACTATCCATATTTTTAGACATCAGCATAGCAAAAATCATATACACAGTGTTTGATTTTAGGGAGTCTAATTTTAGAGGAAAGGCTCAGGTTCCCGAGTTTCATTTATTTGAGGGACTAGAACTGGACACCGTGACCCTGATGTGTGTGTCATTGATGATAGTCTGGCTTTATCTCAGGACACAACGTTCACTTTCTTCCCCTTGATTTGGGATCTCAATGGCACCCCACTCCAGTACTCTTGCCTGGAAAATCCCATGGACGGAGGAGCCTGGTAGGCTGCAGTCCATGGGGTCGCTAAGAGTCGGACACGACTGAGCGACTTTACTTTCACTTTTCACTTTCATGCATTGGAGAAGGAAATGGCAACCCACTCCAGTGTTCTTGCCTAGAGAATCCCAGGGATGGGGGAGCCTGGTGGGCTGCCGTCTATGGGGTCGCACAGAGTCAGACACAACTGAAGCGACTTAGCAGCAGCAGCAGCAGTACCATTCAGGTATGACCTAAACCAAATCCCTTATGATTATACAGTGGAAGTGAGAAATAGATTTAAGGGCCTAGATCTGATAGATAGAGTGCCTGATGAACTATGGAATGAGGTTCGAGACATTGTACAGGAGACAGGGATCAAGACCATCCCCATGGAAAAGAAATGCAAAAAGGCAAAATGGCTGGGGAGGCCTTACAAATAGCTGTGAAAAGAAGAGAAGCAAAAAGCAAAGGAGAAAAGGAAAGATATAAGCATATGAATGCAGAGTTCCAAAGAATTGCAAGAAGAGATAAGAAAGCCTTCTTCAGCAATTAATGCAAAGAAATAGAGGAAAACAACAGAATGGGAAAGACTAGAGATCTTTTCAAGAAAATTAGAGATACCAAGGGAACATGTCATGCAAAGATGGGCTCAATAAAGGACACAAATGGTATGGACCTAACAGAAGCAGAAGATACAAGAAGAGGTGGCAAGAATATACAGAAGAACTGTACAAAAAAGATCTTCACGACCCAGATAATCACCATGGTGCGATCATTGACCTAGAGCCGGACATCCTGGAATGTGAAGTCAAGTGGGCCTTAGAAAGCATCACTACGAACAAAGCTAGTGGAGGTGATGGAATTCCAGTTGAGCTATTTCAAATCCTGAAAGATGATGCTGTGAAAGTGCTGCACTTAATATGACAGCAAATTTGGAAAACTCAGCAGTGGCTACAGGACTGGAAAAAGTCAGTTTTCATTCCAATCCCAAAGAAAGGCAATGCCAAAGAATGCTCAAACTGCCTCTCAATTGCACTCATCTCACACGCTACTAAAGTAATGCTCAAAATTCTCCAAGCTAGGCTTCAGCAATGTGTTAACCGTGAACTTCCTGATGTTCAAGCTGGTTTTAGAAAAGGCAGAGGAACCAGAGATCAAATTGCCAACATCCGCTGGACCATGGAAAAAGCAAGAGAGTTCCAGAAAAGCATCTATTTCTGCTTTATTGACTATGCCAAAGCCTTTGACTGTGTGGATCACAATAAACTGTGGAAAATTCTTCAAGAGATGGGAATACCAGACCACCTGATCTGCCTCTTGAGAAATCTGTATGCAGGTCAGGAAGCAACAGTTAGAACTGGACATGGAACAACAGACTGGTTCCAAATAGGAAAAGGAGTTCGTCAAGGCTGTATATTGTCACCCTGCTTATTTAACTTATATGCAGATTACATCATGAGAAACGCTGGACTGGAAGAAACACAAGCTGGAATCAAGATTGCCGGGAGAAATATCAATCACCTCAGATATGCAGATGACACCACCCTTATGGCAGAAAGTGAAGAGGAACTCAAAAGCCTCTTGATGAAAGTGAAAGTGGAGAGTGAAAAAGTTGGCTTAAAGCTCAACATTCAGAAAACGAAGA
>NW_011494861.1:16398102-16402274 GCF_000754665.1 Bison bison bison
AAAAGTTGGCTTAAAGCTCAACATTCAGAAAACGAAGATCATGGCATCTGGTCCCATCACTTCATGGGAAATAGGTGGGGAAACAGTGGAAACAGTGTCAGACTTTATTTTTGGGGGGCTCCAAAATCACTGCAGATGGTGACTGCAGCCATGAAATTAAAAGATGCTTACTCCTTGGAAGGAAAGTTATGACCAACCTAGATAGCATATTCAAAAGCAGAGATATTACTTTGCCAACAAAGGTCCGTCTAGTCAAGGCTATGGTTTTTTCCAGTGGTCATATATGGATGTGAGAGTTGGACTGTAAAGAAGGCTGAACGCCGAAGAATTGATGCTTTTGAACTGTGGTGTTGGAGAAGACTCTTGAGAGTCCCCTGGACTTCAAGGAGATCCAACCAGTCCATTCTGAAGGAGATCAGCCCTGGGATTTCTTTGGAAGGAATGATGCTGAAGCTGAAACTCCAGTACTTTGGCCACCTCATGCGAAGAACTGACTCATTGGAAAAGACTGTGATGCTGGGAGGGATTGGGGGCAGGAGGAGAAGGGGACGACAGAGGATGAGATGGCTGGATGGCATCACTGACTCGATGGACTTGAGTCTGGATGAACTCCGGGAGTTGGTGATGGACGGAGGCCTGGCGTGCTGTGATTCATGGGGTCGCAAAGAGTCGGACACGACTGAGCGACTGAACTGAACTGTACCCAATTACTCCTGATGGCAGCAGTGCGAGGAGGCAGTTTGCTTCTACATGATACGTGGAAGGGCAATTATACAACTGGAGAGAAGCAGCACTGAATTTCTGTTGACTCTTAAAAATGGGAAATTCTGAGGTGTTTTATGTGCTGGCAGAAAAGGAAGAGAGAAAAAGCTCTGTGATGATCTGGAGGAAAACCATTGCAGACTGAAAGCAAGCGCAGAGCACAGACCGGGAAGTGAGAACAAACTCAGTGGATTCAGGAGTGACAAAAATGCCAGTGTTTTTAATCAGGGAGAGGGGAGCTGGTGAGAGATGAGTTCCCCTGGATAAAGGAACTCAACAGTGAGATTTAAGGTCATGCAGAACAGTCTAGGTTGTGTAAGGAGTGTGGACTTTATTCATTTGAAAAGATTACCTTGGCTACTCTGGAAAACTAACTGTAAAGGCACAGTGGGGAAGCAGAGAAACCAGCTAAGTGGCTAACAGTCCAGACAAAGTACTCACGCCTTGGCCTTGGGTGGTAGCAGTGGACGTCGTGAGAAGTGGTTTTATTTTCAACATACTTCGAAGATAAAGCCACCAAGACTTGGCAGAGCATGGGATGTAGGACTGAAATTGAAGGCTCAAGTATGACTCCTTGGCCTGAGCCACAAAGAGAATGAGGTGACCATTCACAGAGCTGGACAATAACTGGAAAAGCTGATCTGGGGTGTGAGGATGAGAAATCCGGAGGTATGTTGTTGTTTTTCGGTTGTTTTGTTTTTCAGACAAGCTGAATTTGACGTGCTTATCAGACATCCAAGCAGAGGCAGAGCCTGGAGCTCAGAGGAGTGGTGGAACTGAGCAGTGATGTCTGAGTCACTGGTAACTGGTGGTATTTAAAACTGTGACCTTAGGCTATCTGGTGGGAGAAATTGCCCCAGGTGCATAATCGAGCAAATTTAAAAATCATTGGGTTAGGTCAATTTCTCACACAGTGAAATGGGATATTTATTCCTATTTAATTAAGTACCTAAAGAATTCCAGGTTTCCAGTTAGACTTTTTTGTTTTGGCTGTGCTGCAGGGCTTGTGGGATCTTAGTTGCCCGATCAGGGATTGAACCCAGGTCCAGCAGTTAAAGACAAGTCCTAACTATTGGGCATTAGGGAATTCCCTAGACGCATTAAAACAAAACAAAAAAACTTGAGATATAACTAAAAAAAAAAAAAACAAAAAACAAAACCCCAACAAACCCACAGATCTTAGGAGTTAGTTCTATGAATTCTGACAATGGCATGTATCAGTGTTTCTATCATCCAGGGAAAATTCCCTCCTGGACCTACTTAAATATACCTTTTAGTTAACTGTATCGCTTCCCTAGTGGATCAAACAGTAAAGAATCTGCCTGCAATGCAGGAGATTCTGGGGTTCCATCCCTGGGCCGGGAAGATCCCCGGAGAAGGGAATAGCAATCTACTCCAGTATTCTCGCGTGGAGAATTCCACGGTCAGGGGAGCCTGGCGGGCTACAGATCACTAGAACAAACAAAAGAAAACGCAAATTACAGTTCAGTGAAATTTCTACAAAGTGAACACATCTGTAACCAGCATCCACAGCAAGAAAACAAAATACTGTTTGAACCGCAAAAGCCCCCTCGTGGTTCCTTTCTGTCATTGTCTCTCCTGCTTAAGGAAAGACTAGTCCGATTTTTAATGTCTCGCAGTTTTAGACTTCGTTTAAAGGGAACCAAACGATAGGACTTCCTCCTGGCGTCTTTTCCTTTAACATCAGGTTGGAAATTCGTGCACGTTGTGCATACCTGTCATTTGTTTTTGTACTGCCCTTCACATTCTTGACCATAATGGTCCGCCTGCTTTTTATACTCCTTTTCCTCCTTTGACTTGCAGATTCTAATCTCTACCTCGGACGACATTATAAAGCCGAATGCGGGCTATTTGACTTCTCAGGGGTTATTGTTTATGTTTTCGACGGGCTGCCAAGAGCTATAATAATCTGAAAAGAGGGTTTCTTAAGGGTCTTAGGAAGCCAGATAACGGGAGCTAGAACAGGAGCAGAACGCATCCCCAGGAAAGCTTGGCTCATATTTTCTACGGTCGATGTTGTTCAGTCGCTAAGTCGATATCTATGGTCTAAAGGCTCACTTAAACCGACTCCAAACCTGGGTGACAACTAGAGATTCGCAGAATGGTCGGTGAGGACTCCACGGGAAGTGCTTCCACGGTGTACGGAGGGAAGGGGACAAAAAAGAGAGTCGCTCAGTCACGTCCGACTCTTTGCAACCCCATGAACTATTACAGCCCGTCAAGCTCCTCTGTGCACGGGGTTTTACAGGCAAGAATACTGTAGTGGGTCGCGGGGCCGCAACCCCCGGGCCCACGGAGATAACCATATATTACTATGCTTACTACCCGAGCCGCGACGCGGGTCCGGGTCACGTGCAACCCCTCCTCCTCTCCTGGTCCGTAGTGACGTCACCACGTCGTACACGCTAAATCGTGACGTCTCCAGGTGCAGCTGTATTACTTGCCCCGCCGCGCCAACGGGTCCGGTCACGTGGCCAATGCAACTCCACCTCCTCTCGCGGTCCGTGATGACGTAACCACGTTGTACACACTAAGTCGTGCCGTCTCCAGAGCGCCAGAACGTAGTGAAAATTAAAACTATTCTCTTCAGGACTCTGCAGTTAACGTTCTCGTTCCCTCTCACATTAATATAAATAGGTTTCCTTTTCTCCCCCTTTTTTTCCTGGCCTCGTAGAAGTTCACAAATTAGTCTTACACAAGATGGCCGCCTCGATGGCCCCGGAACCTAGAGCGCACGGAAACAACCAACTCTGTCAACTTCCGGTTTCGACCCCGCAGACTTCCGGGGTTGGGTTATGGTTATTACCGTACGGAAGGCAGCAGTTCCGAGCTGCGACTGCGCGGGCGGGACAAACTGGGTCAAAGTATACTCCGTAGAGTTCCAGGGCTGGGAGGTGGAGGTGTTACTCTTCTCGAACTGCCGGTTTGATCGCGAGAGTTGAGTGTTGCTAAGAGACGAGATGGCTGGGGCGGGGCCAGGAGAGTCGAGGAGGAGCTGAGCCCGGTAGGCGGTGTTTGAGGCTGGCTGGGCGGTGGCGAAGGACTCGCGAAGGTTCCAGAGGCGCCGCGTGCGGGAGGCGGGCCGAGATCTCGCGCAGGGTCAGGTGTGCTCGCCGGCTGTGTCCGCGGCTACTCGTGCCGGTGTTGTCTGCGCTCGCGGTGAGAGCGCGGTGAGAGCGTTCGGTGCCGCGTTTCACGTCCTCCGTCCTACGCCGCTGCAGCCCGGGCCTTGCCTGACGCAGCCCGATCATGTCTTCAGCTTTGGAAGAGGTAAGGAGTTCGGCCCCATCTTCCTCGCTCGGCCTTGCTACAGCTTTCCGCTCCGTCTCCCGCCCGTTTCCCGTGCCGAGCTGCCCTTCGGCCGCTGGCGGCACCTGCCAGTCGGGCCG
>NW_011494861.1:16402374-16427659 GCF_000754665.1 Bison bison bison
GGGCCGCCAGCCTGCGTCCTCGGATTCCCGCCCTTGCCGCCTAGCCTCCCATCCGCCCAACTGCAGCGGCCTCGGTGCCGACCCGGCCGCTGCGGGCCTCGGGGCCTCCGCTTCCCCCCGGAAAGTTGCTTTCCGACGCCTCCACGGCTCGGTGTGGGTGAGCGGGAGATGTGGTTCCAGGTGGCAGGTAGGTGCGGTGGTGGACCTGAGGGCTGGTCACCTTCACGTTATCCTCAGGCTCCTCCGCTCGGGTTACACTAGCCTGAGGACGTGAAGCTTCGTTAAATTACAGCTGATTGCAAAAACTGTTGTTCTATGGTAGAGGGCGGTTGGAAATGGGAAATTCTCGGTCCTAGCACTTAAATCTCTTAGTCATGTTTTCTCTGCACGGACTTTGGACAAGTTATGGTGCTTCTGTGGGTCACAGTAGTATCCATTTCATAGAGTCGTAAAGACCAAGAGTTCTAAATGTTGAAAACAGCAATCTGCTATAGGCGTTTTCAAAAATAAATAAATTGAAAAGTTAGTTGTAACTTAGTAGTGGTAAATAGCTTTTCCTCTTTTAAGCCCTGTAAACTGAACAAAGGCAGTATTTTTGGAGACTGCGCAGTGGCAGAACGGGAATCATAAACTTGATTTGCTCTTTTTCTGACTTAAGATGTCAATACTGTTATTCACAGTAAAGTGTTGAGTATCCACTGACTAGATTTGTTCTTTGGAAATCTAATGGTTAATATGAGCAAGACTGGGAAATCTCACAATTGACTTTCGTGAATCTGAAAATTTGCTTTAAATGAAGAAAACGCGCATGTGTGTGTTATTCTAGATAACTTGCCACAAGTTTGTTGTGTGTTAAATATAGGCCTGATGGTACCATGTGCCCTGAGGAAAGAGTCTCTGAAGTGGCTTTTTTGTGTTTCAGTCGCTCAGTCCTGTCCGACTCTTCGCGACCCTATGGACTGCAGCATGCCAGGCTCCCCTGTACCTCACCAACTCCTGGAGCTTGCTCAGACTCATATCCATCGAGTCAGTGATGCCATCCAACGATCTCGTCTTCTGTTGTCCCCTTTCTTACCCTCAGTCTTTCCCAGCATCAGGGTCTTTTCCAATGAGTCAGTCTTCACATCAGGTTGGCCAAAGTACTGGAGCTTCAGCTTCAGTCCTTCCAATGAATATTCAGGATTGATTTTCTTTAGGATTGACTGATCTTGCAGTGCAAGGGACTCTGAAGATTTTCTTCTCCAACACCACCATTGGAAAGCAACAGTTCTTCAGTGCTCAGCCTTCTTTATAGTCCATAAAGAAGTGGCTTTACAGTCCTACATATGGATAGTTCTGTACTAGTCATCTTCAAAGTAGGGAGCTTTCTAATTGCAGTGTATACAATTTAGGGACAGTTTGGATTTTTGGTTTTGTTTGAGATGAAAGTCACAGGTTTTAACCATTTTCGAGTGTACAGTGCAGCGCTTTTTAGTATTTTCACAGTGTTGTGCCGTCATCAGCATTGTATAATTTTTCAACTCTCAGAGAAATCTGTCGAGCAACCATTAAGCAGACACTTCCCATTACTCCTCCCGCCAGCCCCACCAGTCTAGTTGTGTCTCTATGGATTTGCCTGTTCTGAGCATTTCATAAAAGTGGAATGTTACAATATATGACCGTTTTGCTTTTTGCCTTCTTTTACTTAGCATAATGTTTTCAAGTTCATTCCTTGGTGAAGCATGTATTTCTTTATATGGCTGAATAGTATTCTTTTGTTTGGATATACCACATTTTCTTTATTCATAAGTTGATAGACACTTGGATGATTTTCACTCTTCGGGCCCCTAGAACAGTGTTGCCCTGAATACTTGTGTACACCTTTATATGTGGATATATGGTTTTCAAAGCTCTAGGTATATATCTGGGAGTGGAATTGTAGGATCGTATAGTAACTAAGAAACTGCTGAACTCCTTTCCGAAGTGCACCACTTTACATTGCCACAAACAGTGTGTGGAGGTTTCAATTTCTGCACGTCCTCAACAACACTTGTTGTTTGCTGGATTTTGTTGTTAGTCATCCTAGTGGATGTGAGGTAGATTTAATATGTTTGCTTAATGATGTTAAGCATCCTTTCCTGCGCTTGGTGGCCATTTGTATATCTTTGGAGAAATGTCTACAAATCCTTTGCCTGTTTCAAGGCACTTTGGTTTTAATGCTTCCTAGTGAAGAATTTGGAAATAAAAAAAAGTATGTTTATGAATAGGGATAAAAGGGAGATGTGATTTTGCATAAGGAAAACAAATGAATACCTAGACAAATTAAAATGCTGTATCTAAGGTATGTGTACAGGAAAAGTCCCAAGGGATCAATTTTACTGGTCATATCTCTGCAAATAACAGAGAACTGAGGAATTACCTTAAACAGGCTTGCTGTAAGTTGCTTCAGACTTTGAGTGGATATCTTATTTTTGTAGTACTATAGAGTTTGACTGTAGAGAGGGCTTAGGGATCTCTTGCATAATTGTCTGTTTCTTTTTCTCCTAGAAAAAGGATTTCTATTTCAGTCAAGAAGTAAAACCTCTTGTTTAGACTATACATTTTCATTTGTTAATCCTTACTCTGAAAACAGAATATACTCATTGTGCATTTTAATTTTTTTGTCATCTTTTTATTATGATGTGAATTTTTAAAACCATGATAACAGAAAAGATTGATTTGAACTAAAAGGACTTGGTACTATGCTTAAAAGATGAGCTTGCAATTTTTGTCTTAGTAACATGAATTTTGGGAGGCGGTGATAGAATTTGTACAGGAGACTGGGCACAATTGGACTTTTTATACCAAGTTCGCAGTTACAGATAGGTGAGACAAGCGCATTTGAGTGAAATGAGATAAAAGACCTGGGGTAAAAGGCATCTATACGGAAAATGCAGAAAGTCTTTGCATTTTCTAAGACTCATAAACACTTTCAAGCTGTTCTTTGGGTATTATACCAAGTTACCAAGCATTTAAATATTTTTATATTGAACCTTACATGATCTCTGGCTATAATGTCAGTCTTCCTGTCAAATTGCTAGTATCAAGTGAGAATGTAAAGTCATTTTAACAAAAATGAATCCCTTGTTTATAAAGATCTCATGCGTTTGCAGTAGGTCAGAAGATAAGTGGGAAAAAGTTTTTAAGCCCATTAATTTTTTAATAGTGTCTTGGTCTCTCTCTAGAAAGAAAGAGAAATCGGCCATGTGTTGGCGTGAGAAGAAGGAACAGGTGGCATTCGCAGTGATCAGGAGTGTGGTGGATTGTTTGCCCAGGTTTTCCCCCTTCTGTGCAACCCAGTCCCAGACTTCTGATGGTAAAATTAACCAGGAGCTTTAGAATCAGACAACTTATTATAAGAAATATGTCTTTTTTAATCTTTTGTCTTAAAATAGTAAGCTTTTTTATTTATACTATTTGAGGTGGGAAGATCATTGAGGACCAATCATTGATGGAACGTAGAGGATTACCTCAGTCGAGTAGCTGTATCATTTCACCATGCTTATCATGTACTCATTTATTTTAATATTTAAAAAATTCCTAGTATCTGATGACAGGATTGCATGTTACAGTGAAATCCATGAATCCCTTTTTGTTGAATTTATTCATCTTATCAGGAAATACTTATAAATCACAAACGTATCTTGTAAATACAACTTTTAAAACAAAGGCAGATAGCAAACAGTCTACCAAACTGGAAAAATCTGGCTTGATTACCTATTGTTAATTCCAAGTTTTCCTTTTTAAAAGAAAGGGACCTTGAGTTATTTACAATTCAGTAGGCTGGAGGAAAGACTCCTAGTTGCTACCAATCCTAGACAATTTAAGTGACCCTCTTATTCTTAGCTCTTAGTTCAGTAAGTTGAAATGATCAATATGCACAATATCAGACTATCTTTTTTATCATATCTAATTTATCTTTTATTTTAACACAGCTCCAGAAAGACCTAGAAGAGGTGAAGGTGCTGCTGGAAAAAGCCACTAGGAAAAGAGTACGTGATGCCCTGACAGCTGAAAAATCCAAGATTGAGACAGAAATGAAGAATAAGATGCAGCAGAAATCACAGAGGAAAGCAGAACTTACAGAAAATGAGAAGCCAGCTGCTGTGGTTGCTCCTATTACAACAGGATATACAGTGAAAATCAGTAATTATGGTATGACTTGTCCCTCACATCACATCCAGCTCTTTCTGCCTCTGAGGAGGCCTGTTCTTCAGTAGTGACTAACAAAATCATTTTTGAAAAGTTCTGAGTGAGTGTTTTTGGTCATTCGAAATAGAGGACCCATCAGCTCTTATTTAATAAGATGGTTTTTAAGAGATTAAAAAGGAACCTATTCTGAAATATATTCAGTATATGTGGACTCAGCTTTGTATCTGTATATGTTTATCAAAGAAAATTTGGATAATAGAAAAAAAACATGAAGGAGAAAATAATAGTAATTCTACTATTCAGAGATACTCTAGTAATAACCATAATACTGTTTAGAATACAATATTTTATAAGGGATATAATGCATGTCCCAAAAAAACACAGGTACAATTAACATTTTTAAACTAAAGTGGAAAAGCATTAATCAATACTTGTTTATTTTACCACAAATTGTAAGCATTCAGTATTTCCAACTCATTGGTAATAGTGATACATTGATATATGTTAGCTTGCTATGTATTTAAATTTTTTTTCTTGTGTGTATGTGTATATACACTTTTTTTTTGGGTTTGCTGAATTTTCATAGATATCTCTTTTACTGGAGTATAGTTGCTTTACAACATTGTATTAGTTTCTGTTGTACAACAAAGTGAATCGGCTATGGGTATACTTACGTCCCCCGTTTTGGATTTCCTTCCCATTTAGGTCACCACAGAGCACTGAGTCGAGTTCCCTGTACCATGTAGTCAGTTCTTATACCTGTTTTATACACAGTAGTGTATATATGTAAATCCAGTCCAGCCCACCACCGCCGCCCCATTCCCCCTTGGTATCTGTGTGTGTTCTCTCTGTGTATGTCTTATTTTTACTTTGCAGATAAGTTCACCTATACTGTTTTTCTCTTTCTGACTCACTTCACTCTAAGACAATCTCTAGGTCCATTTACATCTCTGCAAATGATACAGTTTCATTCGTTTTTATGCTGAGTAATATTGCATTGTATGTATGTACCACATCTTCTTTATTCATTCCTCTAGATGGACATCTAGGTTCCTTCCCTGTCCTGGCTGTTATAAATAGTGCATCAGTGAACATTGGGACGCATGTGTCTTTTGAATTATGGTTTTCTCTGAGTATGTGCCCAGAAGCGAGACTGCTGGATCGTACAGTAATTCTGTCTTTACTTTCTTAAGGAACCTCCAGACTGCTCTCCGCTGCGACTACACCAATTTACATTCCCACCAACAGTGGAGGAGGGTTCCCTTTGCTCCATACCTTCTCCAGCATTTGTTGTTTGTAGGTTTTTTGATGAGGGCTAGTTTCATATATATGGACAGCTTTTGCCTTCCTGTTTCCTATTTCACTTTGCCAAACCACCACCCATATTAACTGAGGAAGGGAATCCAGTTAAATTCAAAAAACATTTCTGAGCATCTAATATCTTGTATTGTACTTGGACTTGTGAATACGAAACAGTGAGCAAGACCCAGTCCCTGCTCATGGTGTGGTTGGGACATACACACCTGGTACCATAACAATGTCATAATACCATTTTTCCTCAGTTGACTGTAGACTTTTATTTTGGAAGCAGTACAGCTTGAAGTCTGAGTAATGAGCTCATGAAGGCAGGGATAATCTTTTTTTCTTTGTACTCTCAATATCTAACACATAGTAAGTACTTAATAAATACTTGCTTAACCGAATAAAGCTTTATAAAGTATTATGAGACTATAGCTGATAACTCTGCTGGAAGGTAAGAGTCAGGGAGAATTAGAAGAAACATCTCAGTTTAAAAGGTGCATTCAGCACTTGTGAAGAAAAGAGAATTGTATGAGCAAAGGACATAAAGAGAGATATGAAGGTCATCATGTGTTTCGAGTATTGTCATAGCAAAAAGCAGTTTAAGTGCTGTGTTTAAGTGATGTGCTGCAGTACTGTAGGAAATATGCTAAGTACTTCTTTGACTATAGAAAACTGGCCTGAAGGTGGTAGGGCTATGGCATCTTAACTAGGAATCTAGGTTTGTGTTTAGGGAGAAACTTATCGGTGGGGAGGATGGGTTGAATGAATGGGAACAAACTAAATTAAATTCTCCAGAACCCTCTAGCACATTTTTTTTTTTTAACACTACATTTCTATTATACTGGACCAGGTAAGAAAATGTCATATATATAGTATACAATAAATAAATAAAAATATATTTTGTTATGTAATATGCTTTTTATATGATGTTTGTGTGTTTTCTGTAAACCCTCTAGGTTAGAGACTAGTTTGATAATATATACTGAAGTAACATTTATTAGATGTTGTTAGTCAAATTTGGTGTATTTGGATGAATTTGACTCTAAATTTATATTCTGCTTTATCAGGGAAAGGGATTGAGGAAGCTAGGATTGCATTTGTTGAACTGCTTAGAGAAGTGGGTATGATTATGGAATTAGATAATTATCTGAATTTTTTTTATGAACTATATGCATTTGCTGTTCCAGAGATAGTATCAGGCTTTACTTCTGTTGTTTTCTGTTGTTATTGTTGGCAGGATGGGACCAGTCAGATAAGTTTGTGAAAATCTACATTACCTTACCTGGAGTTCATCAAGTGCCTGCTGAGAGTGTGCAGGTGAATTTCACAGAGAGGTGAGTTCTCACAGTGGAGATGATTGCTTTATAATGGGTCCTTTCCTTTGCAGTTTCTAAAATTCTGCTTGAGTATTAATTATCCTTTACATCTGCTTTAAAAGTTGAGTCTTCTGCTCTGAGATGGCCAAATGCACATCCTAAAATAGAACTGTGGCTTTTTTTCCACAGGAACTGATTATCACCTTTTATAGAACTAGAAAGATAATGTACTTACTATTGTGTTGTAGGTCATTTGATCTTTTGGTAAAGAACCTAAATGGGAAGAGTTACTCCATGATTGTGAACAATCTCTTGAAACCCATCTCTGTGGAAGGCAGTTCAAAAAAGGTAAGTTTACGTTTTTGGTCATAATACTGTGAAATCTTAGGAAATGAAGATGAACTGGAATTAACTTATCCTGCTGCTTGTTTTTTAAATAAAGTTTTATTTGGACATACCCATGTCACCTGTGTACATGTTGTCTGTGGCTGCTTTTGTGCTACAATGGCAAGTTTAAGCAGCTACAGTATACCGTGTGGCCCACAAAGCCTGAAATGTTAAACTTATCTAGTAGCTCTTTACAGAAAAAGTTTGCCAGCTCCTGTTCTAGAAAAGTAGATTATAAGAATACTGCATTAGAATCAGGAGGGTATTGAACAAACAGAAAATAGTTAGAATGAGACTTGGGTTTTAATGCCAGGTTTATCACTTGCTGTGACCTTTGGCAGCTCACTTCATCACTTTGTACCTCAGTTTTCTCATTTGTACAATGGGAATAAAATCTGTTTCACAAAATTGAAATAAAGTGTCTTCGAAAATATTTTTCACTGATTCATATAATCTGTACCTAATTTAAATAAAGTTTAATGCCTCTGGTATATAGACACGCCATTCTGCTGTGTTTACATAGTTAATGAAGCAGCTGAAAGGTAACTTTAGAATATAGTTCAGTGATTAGCTTATGACTCCCTGCTCCTTTCTTTGTCCACTAATGGCATAGTTGAAGGTAGTACTCAACTCCTAGAGTCATATGAATGTTTGTTGAGAGGGTTATATGTTCTTGCTCTTTTTGCATATTCATCTTCCAAACTCCTTAACCAATACTGCCTGACATGGTTTTCTGCATGACTCTGACTGCTCTTACCATATTACTCTGTCCTTCAGTCATCAAAATCCAGCATTCCTCCTTATTTTCAAATAACCAAAATCATCCCTTCTTGCAGCCTTTCTCCTTGCCATGTCAACTGCCTGGAAGGCCCTCTTTTGCTGGATCTTGGGCCACGGCTCAAATTTCACCTCAGAAAGGCTTTCCGAGTGAAGTTCCTTCCCTAGTCCCCATTAATATCCTCTTTAATCTCCCCCAGTCCCATTAATACCCTCTTTTGATAGCACCTAGTATTTGAAGGTATTCCAGTTTTACTTGTATATGATTTCATTTCTCCATAAGTCTTCAGACTCCAGCCTATTTATAAAACTATTACTAATACCTAAACAGGTCCTGTACATAACAGTAACTCAAGTAATTGAATAAATAATTATATTCTAAATATTCATGCTTATCACCATGTGTTCTAAGTTGTACCTGTTTTCTACTTTTTTCCTAGGTCAAGACAGATACAGTTCTGATCTTATGTAGAAAGAAAGCAGAAAACACGCGGTGGGACTACCTGACTCAGGTTGAAAAAGAATGCAAAGAGAAGGAGTGAGTCTGTTCTCATTTATTTGAGAATTATAATGTATTTTTTACTGGGATTATAGATTTTCATTGATAGTAGTCTGTAATTTGTATTATAGTCTATAATTTGACCACTTACCTTATGTCCTCTGACTGACCAGCCCATGTCTGCTTCCAGCTTGTCAGAGGGCACCAGAAGGGGGCATGTGTCTAGCAGGTTGCTTCTTAAGGAGGTCTTTGTACTTGTGGTTGGTTGTTTTTGCCAGTTCTTAACCCCGGGCTGTGGTGCTTCTATACAGGTAACTGCTCGTTCCTGGGAGACTGCATTTCAGTAGCTACAGAGTAGCCCAGATACCCATATACAGTTTTTGAGTTCCACAAGTTTCTGCTATATAATTAGAATTTCACTATCACTGGTGGGCTTCCCTCATAGCTCAGTCGGTAAAGAATCTGCCTGCAATGCAGGAGACCTGGGTTCGATTCCTGGGTCAGGAAGATCCCCTGGAGAAGGAAATGGCAATCCACTCCAGTATTCTTGCTTGGAAAATTCCATGGACAAAGGAGCCTGGTGGGCTACAGTCCATGGGGTCGCAAGAGTTAGACACGACTGAGCGACTAAACCACCACCACCATCACTGGTACAGAGTGAAAAAGAGAATATTTTTATCTTACTTAGTAATGGCTATTCTGAAAAACATTTTTATTCAGAGCTGCTTCCATTATAGGTCAAACATTCCTCTGTTCTCCTGCAGTGGTAATGTACTCCATTGTGTCAATTAGCCATCAACATCTCTTATTCCCCCTTCCCATAGCCACTGGGCATTTGGGTTGTGGTTGGCTAAGGTTAGGCATTATCTGTGGAATTGCTTTTAAATCTAGAATGGGTCACCTGAATATAGGAACCTGTCTTACTGTTACTGTATCCCAAGAATCTGGCACTTAATGAGGTGAGTGGAAAAGTTAACGGGCCCAGTTTGCACACTGATTAAACTAGAAGTGTGCTTTTATACCACCAAGCCCAAGACTCTTGTATTTCAGTCTTAAGAGGAAGGCTTTTCTAATTAAAATACATATGTACTTCAGTATGTGTCTATGTGTTATAATGTATGTATGTTTTATAATACATGAGGAAACATGGTTTTAAAACATTAAAACAGTTCAGAAAGGTAAATGATTATTTACTTACCTTTTCTGCTAAAACTCCAGGAAATGCCAGGGTCCCAAGATAACAACCCCTTACCGTTTTTGATGACATTCTTTGATGAGCTAGCTGTGGGTATATATTGTCTTAGATAAATTCATGCATGTTTTGATTCTTTCTTTTAGGATATTGTCTGGCTCTTATCTCATGTACTTCCTACAGCCTAATTAGTCTCTCTGTACTTAGTAATCATAAGGTATAAAATGTTATATATATATTCCTTCACTATTTATTGTGTATTTTTTTTTAATAGAAAGCCCTCCTATGACACTGAAACAGATCCTAGTGAGGGATTAATGAATGTTCTAAAGAAAATTTATGAAGATGGAGATGATGATATGAAGCGAACCATTAATAAAGCCTGGGTGGAATCAAGAGAGAAGCAAGCCAAAGGAGATACAGACTTCTGAGACTTTAAAGTCTTTTGGGAACTGAGATGTGGAAAAATGATGTTTCCAATAAGGAAATGTTGCTGAGCTGCACAAATAAATCTGACATATAACTACTTACACAGCCTTCTTCTAAGTAAAGGCAGTGAATTCTCCATTTCCTGCTGGAGGATTTATTTAAATAAAATACGCTTATTAAACACTTCCTCCATGGATGGTTTCTTTAGTAACCAGGCCATTTTATTCAAGAAGAGTAACGTTGTATTCTGGTGTGAAATGTAAAAAAGCGAATCTTGCCTAATGAAAATGCCGCATCGTGTGTATTGTTCAGCTCAGAGGTAGAAAACAAAGTTCGTGCTTGCCTTTCAGTTCCTAACATCAGCTCCCGCCAGTGTAAGAATAAAAATAAAGCCTGAATTTTTACATGAAATGCAAATTTGTACCTGTGTTTTAAGGTTGTTACAGAGGTTGATTGCTTTACTCCCACAGCTTAAGTAATTCACATAGCATGTATCACAATGGCCTAATCACAAATATTTTTCTCTAGGCTTAAATATATTTATGAATAAATTAGAACTAAATCTAAACATAACAAACACATTTGTATGGTACTAATAAGGATTTTTGCTATGGATCAGATAGATGGCTTATAAAAACAGTAACCCTAGAGCAATAATAAATGTGCACATCCATGTATTTTATGCTCAGAAAAGTTAGTAAAGCTATTCTGTCCAAGAGTATGTTAGAAATGTCAGGTTTTTAGGGGTATTGTTTATTTAAAGGTGGTTATTCCTCCTAAAATGACAAGAGCAAGATGCACAACCCCCCCACAATAACCAAAAACATTGAAAGAATTCTAAAATTATTATTAACAGTTTCTTAGAAAAAGGAATGTAAAGTGACCTTTAACATACAAAAGTACCTTGTTCAGAAGAGAAATAATTTTAAAACACTCTAAAACGTACTGACTGTTACGGTATGGGGCAATATATATATGGTAATGGATTAAAAAGGTTGAGAAGCTTAAAACTTGTATAGAGGAATACTTGGTAGTATTTACCAGAATTATATATGTATTTATCCTCTCACAATTCTACTAGGCTCTTTCCCAAAGATAACACTGGCAAAAATTTGGAGTGATACTGAGGTATACACAAGATTGGAGACACCCAAATGTCAACTCATAGGGGAATGGGTGAGTGAACTAGTACTTTGAAACATCCACACAGAAAGTACTGATGATAGTCACCAAAAAATGAAGATGGTTTCCATATACTGATACACAGTGATCAACCAGGAGACAGTAAGTGGAAAAGCAAAGTGCAGAACCTTGTTTCTGTTAAACCTACCTTAGTGTCGGCCAGGGTGAGAAATGTGAATATGTAATATATATATATATATATTTGCATATAAATAGACCGTGGAAGAAAAAACTCAAAACTAATAAAAACGGCCACCAATAGGGAAAGAAAAGAGATGGGATGGGAGCAATCCTGTGAATGTACCTTTTCCCATTGTTTTGACCACCTACAATTTAAGAATTTAAAACCTAAAAACCTGGGGATGGATCAAGATGGCAGAATAAAAATATGTGGAACTCACCTCATACAAATACAGCAAAAATACACCCACCTAAAGAATAATTCTCACCAAATGCCCACTGAACACTGGTGACAAATCTCATAGAACCAAAGTGGCAAGAAATATCACCATGTAGCTGGGTAGGACGAAACTGACCAGTTTCCTCACCCTGGGATCCTTCACCAGCTGAAAGGTCAGCTGGGAAAGAAAGCCTCAGGTGCAAACGTGGGGTGCAACACCCAGCTTGTGGCAGGCAGGGCAGAAAGAGATCAGCACGGAGGGTCATGCCACCTCTGCACTTCCTAGCCCAAGCGAAGGGAATTGTACAGTATTTTATAAAAACCTATAAGGGAGAAGAATCTGAAAAAATAACCGATACGTGTATGTATAGCTGAATCACTGTGGTACACCTGAAACATTATTGAATAAGTCAACTACATTTCAATTAAATCATGATCAAAACAAAATACCTTAGGAATGAACTTGGTGGCTCAGCTGGTAAAGAGCCCTCAATGCAAGAGACGTGGGTTTGATCCCAGGTTGGGAAGATTGCCCGGTGAAGGCAGTATTCTGGCCTGGGGAATTCCATGGACTGTATAGTCCTTGGGATTGCAGAGTCGGACAGGACTGAGTGACTTTGACTTCACTTCAGGAATGAATCTAATCAAGAAGGTGAAATACATGCTGAAAACTATAATAAACACTGATAAAGGATATAGAAGGTGGTTCAAAGAAAAAAACATGCCATGTTGTTGGATTAGAAGAACTAGTTAAAATGGCCATACTACCCAAAGCAATCTACAGGTTTAATGCAATCAATGTACCCATGACATTTTTCACAGAACTAGAACAAGTAATCCTAAAACTTATATAGAACCACAGAAGATCCAGAACTATCAATGCAATCCTTAGGAGGAAAAACAAAGCTGGAGGCATAACCCTCCTAGACTTCAGACAGTACTACAAAGCTACACTAGGCAAAATAGTATGGTGTTGGCACAAAAACAGACATGGATCAGTGGAAGGGAACAGAAAGTCCAAAAATAAACCCACAAACCTGTGGTCAGTAATCTTCGATAAAGGAGGCAAGACTATAATGGAGAAAAAGCCTCTTCTGCAATTGGTGGTGGGAAAGCTGAACAGTTGCATGTAAATCCAGACTTATTTCAGGAAAATAAATTAAGTTCCTTACAGAAAAATGACAGCTGATGCAGAAAAATCATGGAATTTAGAAAATCACCATTAATTGAAACAGAGGTCAGGGTAACAACCATCAGTGAAATGCTAAAATCATTAATGACACCCCTTCAAATACAGGGGTGACGCTGCCCCTCCCAAATCCACTGAACTTAAATCAGGAGGCAAGGGATGAGACTGCCGGCAAAGAGAATAGTGGAAGCAAAGGCATCAAACAGTGAAACTGTGGCCACTTCAAGTATCAGAACTAAGAAGCACACAACAAAGGCCTATCAAGGAAGGCATCACATATGTGAAGGAGCTAACACTTAAATACCAGTTTTAAGCAAAGTTTTAAGCAAAGGAATGGAATGAGAGTTTGCTCTACAGACAAGTGACTGTAGAGCAAAAGTTGGACAACCAGATATGAGCCTTCTGATCCATTCCTAAAATATTAAACCTGAATCTGGTCAAGCTACTGGATGTAAATACCACTTTATAGGAATAGACTAAGTTAAAGGACACATAAAGAAGCAAACAGCCAAATGTTGACATTCTATAGGACCAATAACCTGGCTCCTCCAACAAATGAATTACATGAAGAAAAAAGGGAGGAGTAGAGATGGCAAAAAAAAAAAAAAAGTTAACAGTACTTGAACCTGATTCAAAGGAAAAGGTAGGTTATCAGTGATATGCCAGAAGTCAGCAGCTTTCATGGTCTCCTTATGATCTGTAATCAGTAAAGTCACTCAGTCATGTCCAGCTCTTTGCAACCCCATGGACTGCAGCACTCCAGGCTTCCCTGACCAGCATCAACTCCCGGAGCTTGCTCAAATCCGTGTCCATCAAGTTGGTGATGCCATCCAACCATCTCATCCTCTGTCGTCCCCTTCTCCTGCCTTCGGTCTTTCCCAGCATCAAGGTCTTTTCCAGTGACTCAGTTCTTCGCATCAGGTGGCCAAAGTACTGGAGTTTCAGCTTCAACATCAGTCCTTCCAATGAACATTCAAACTTATTTCCTTTAGGATTAATGGTTTGATCTTGCAGTCGAAGGGACTCTCAAGAGTCTTCTCCAAAGCCACAGTTCAAATACATCAATTCTTTGGTGCTCAGCTTTCTTTATAGTCCAACTCTCACATCCATACATGACTACTGGAAAAACCATAGCCTTGACTAGATGGACCTTTGTTGGCAAAGTTATGTCTCTGTCTAGGTTGGTCATAGCTTTTCTTCCAAGGAGCAAGCATCTTTTAATGGCTGCAGTCATCATCTGCAGTGATTTTGGAGCTCCCCAAAATAGTCTGTCACTGTTTCCATCGTTCCCCATCTATTTACTTGAAGTGATAGGACTGGATGCCACGATAATAGTTTTTAATGTTGAGTTTTAAGCCAGCTTTTGCACCCTCCTCTTTCACTTTCATCAAGAAGCTCTTCAGTTCCTCTTCACTTTCTGCCATAAGGGTGGTGTCATCTGCGTATCTGAGGTGAATGATATGTCTCCCAGCAATCTTGATTCCAACTTGTGCTTCATCCAGCCCAGCCATTTCACATGGTATATTCTGTATGTAAGTTAAATAAACAGGGTGACAATATACAGCTTTGACGTACTCTTTTCCCAATTTGGAACCAGTCTGTTGTCCCATGTCCAGTTCTAACTGTTGCTTCTTGACCTGCATACAGATTTCTCAGGAGGCAGATAAGGTGGTCTAGTATTCCCATCTCTTTAGGAATTTTCCAGTTTGTTGTGATCTACAAAGGCTTTGGTGTAATCAATAAAGCATAATTTGATGTTTTTCTGAAATTCTCTTGCCTTTTCAATGATGCACTGGATGTTGGCAATTTGATCTGCGGTTACTCTGCCTTTCCTAAATCCAGCTTGAACATCTGGAAATTCACAGTTCACATACTGTTGAAGCCTGGCTTGGAGAATTTTGAGCATTACTTTGCTAGCGTGTGAGATGAGTGCAGTTGTAGCGGTAGTTTGAACATTCTTTGGCATTGACCTTCTTTGGGATTGGAATGAAAACTGACCTTTTCCAGTCCTGTGGCCACTGCTGAGTTTTCCAAATTTGCCGGCGTATTGAGTGCAGCACTTTTCACAGCATCATCTTTTAGGATTTGAACTAGCTCAACTGGAATTCCATCACTTCCACTAGCTTTGTTCATAGTGATGGTTCCTAAGGCCCACTTGACTTAGCATTCCAGGATCTAGGTGAGTGGCTCTAGGTGAGTGATCACACCATCATGGTTATCTGGGTCATCAAAGATCTTTTTTTGTATAGTTCTTCTGTGTATTCTTGCCACCTCTTCTTAATATCTTCTGCTTCTGTTAGGTCCATACCATTTGTGTCCTTTATTGAGCCCATCTTTGCATGAAATGTTCCCTTGGTATCTCTAATTTTCTTGAAGAGATCTCTAGTCTTTCCCATTCTGTTGTTTTCCTCTATTTCTTTGCACTGATAACTGAGGAAGGCTTTCTCATCTCTCCTTGCTATTCTTTGGAACTCTGCATTCAAATGGGTATATCTTTCCTTTTCTCCTTTGCCTTTCAAGTTTCTTCTTTTCTCAGCTATTTGTAAGCCTCGTCAGACAATCATTTTGCCTTTTTGCATTTCTTTTTCTTGGGGACGTTCTTCATCCTCCTGTACAGTGTCACAAACCTCCTTCCAGTGGTTCTTCAGGCACTCTAACAGGCACCTAATCCCCTAAATCTATTTCTCACTTCCACTGTATAATCATAAGAGATTTGATTTAGGTCATACCTGAATGGTCTAGTGGTCTCCCCTACTTTCTTCAATTTAAGTCTGAATTTGGCAGTAAGGAGTTCATGATCTGAGCCACAGTCAGCTCCAGGTCTTGTTTTTGTTGACTGTATAGAACATCTTTGGCTGCAAAGAATATAATCAATCTGATTTTGGTATCAACCATCTGGTGATGTCCATGTGTAGAGTCTTGTGTTACTGGAAGAGGGTGCAGCCAAATAAAAAAGTTGTCTGCTTTTCTACTTTGCTAATTCTACTACCTTAGTTCAGGCCCTTGTCATCCTGAACAATTAAGATATCCTCCTAGCTGTCTATCTTGCTTGTAGTCTTTCCCTTTCATGGCCACCCACCACCACACAGCTGTCATTCCTTTGCTTAAAACTCTGACAGCTGGTATTTAAGTCTTAGCTCCTCACATGCGATGCCTTCCTTGATACAGCCTTTGTTGTGTGCTTCTTAGCTCTGATATGTTGAAGTGACCGCAGTTTCACTGTTTGATGCCTTTGCTTTCACTGTTTTCTTTGCAGACAATCTCATCCCTTGCCTCCTGATTTAAGTTCAGGTGTCAGCTCCAGGAACATCTTCTAGACGGATGTTAGGTAGGTGCTTCTGTACTACCCCATGGGTATTTTAACACTGGGCTGAGTTACAGCAAAAGACAACTTTTTCTCCCTTTATTCATTTCTGTTACAGATGAAATAAATATGAATACAGCAAATACATACCATTCCAGCAGGACTTTTCCTCCTGGGATAGGTTTTGAGGCCTTAAAGAGGCACATTTTGTTCTAAGGGCTCTTGAAGATGGAGCACGAAAACAAGTAGTGATTCTCTTTTGGCTGAGCCATCACACAGAGGTTGAGCATTAGTTAGATAATCCAGAACATCACATTTACCTTCCAATGTACTGTCTTTACAATCAACTAAAAGTAAAGTGAGCTGTGCAGATCTGGGTAGCCAGCCCAGGATTAAAAATTGCCACACACGAGCTACATGTCAACGAGCTGGAGGAACAGTAAAACAATACTGCTGGATGAAGTAATGCTCTTTAAAAAAATTCGAACACTTACATGTTGCTAAAAGATTAAACTTGAAGGAAAAGACAACCATACAGAACATATTTTCACAAACTTTTTTTTTTTATTACTGTTTGCACTATGCTTGGGAACAATATGTTTAGAAAAATATTATTCACTGACAGAACACTCAAATAAAAATCAGGTTTTTATCTATTAGAAAAGTCTCTTCTTGCCTAAATGGTTTTCCTGCAAGGTCAGTAGGTTCTGGAGCTGATCACCATATTGCTCGCTGGATCCCAGACAGTTGCCCATGATCAGCTAAGTGACGGAAGACAATACGGCTGAGCCTCCAGCGCCTCTTTACGCCTCGTGGACGGGACGTCATGACACATCGATTTCTGATTCTAACGGGGCAGCTATCCCGGGGAAGGGCAGCAATTTCTTCATCAGCCACCTCCTAAGGGAAGTCACAATGTTATTTACACGGATCACACGCCTTTATTTATTCTAGATGATGAGTCAATGCTCAGAGGAGGAGAACACAAAAGGCTAGATTCATTAATGCAGCCAAGTTTGGCAAAAGAGCCCTGGATACCATGATGAATTTTACTGAGTAGAAACAAACAGGCCAGAAAGAAACATGACAGAATTGTTTGACATACTTGCAATGTAATTTTTCAAAATTAAATTGAAACCTAACGAACATAACCAAGAATCCACAAACTAAGTGTAAAGCTCAAAAAGCTTTCACCAATAGAAAACAGCTGTGTAACCAGCAACTAGACTAAGAAACAGTATCTGTACCCAAGACTTCCCTCTCCTTCCTTTCGGTCACTGAGCTCCTGGCTAACGTTCTCATTTCTCTTTTGGAAAATACATGGATGCATTTCTGTTGTCTCCCCAAATGATTTTCCCAGCTTCACTGAGAAAATCGATATATAACACTGTGTAAGTTTAAGAGGTACAATGTGATGTTGTGATACATGTATATACTGTGAAAAATAATTACCACAATAAGGTTAACACCTCCATCACCTCACATAATTACCCTGTGTGTGAGAGAACATGAAGATTTACTCTTTAAGCAACTTTCAAATATGTAATACAGTACTGCTAACTATGGTCCAAATACTGTACTTACTTAACCCCAGAACTTATTCACCTTTTAACTGGAAGTTTGTACCCTTTAGCCAGCACCTCCCCATTTCCCCTAATCCCCAGGGTCTGGTAACCGCCATTCTACTTTTTCTATGAATTTGGTTTTTCAGACTCTTAAATATAAGTGAGATCATACAGTATTTGTTTTTCTGACTTACTTCACTTAGCATAATGCCCTCAAGGTACATCTGTGTTATTGCAAAGGGCAAGATTTCTTTTTTTAATGACTAAATAGTATCATACTCTGGGCTTCCCAGGTGGCTCAGGTGGTAAAGAACCTGCCTGCCATGTGGGAGTCCCAGGTTCAATCCCTGGGTAGGGAAGATCCCTAGGAGGGCATGGCAAACCGCTCCAATATTCTTGCTGGAGAATCCCATGGACAGAGGAGCCTGGTGGGCTACAGTCAGCGGGGTCGCAAAGTCAACATGACTGAGCACACATGCAGTATCACACTACCGTACTCTGTGCCGCTCTGTGTGTGCAAATCACATTCCTGGAATGGCTCGTTCACCCGCTGATGGACAGTCAGGCTGCGTCCATGCCCTGGCTACTGTGGATAATACTGGAGTGAACACGGGGATGCAGCTCTCTCTTCATTTCTATCTAGTGATTTCATTTCCTTCAGGTTTATACTCAGAAATGGAATTGCTGGATCATACATGGTAGTTCTAATCGTTACTATTTTGAAGAGCCTCCAAACTATTTTCCACAGTGGTTGTACCAATTTACATTCCCACCAGCAGTGCACAGGGTTCTTTTCTCCACATCTTCACCAACACTACCAGCAGTGCACAGTGTTCTTTTCTCCACATCTTCACCAACACTTATCTCATCTTTTGGACAGTAGCCATTCTGACAGGTGTGAGATGATAGCTCTTTGTAGTTTTTGTTTGCATTTCCCTGATTAGTTGAGCATCTTTTCATGTACCTGTTGGTCACTTGTGTCTCTTTTGGAAAAATGTCTATTCAGGTTCTCTGCTATTTTTTAATCACTTTTTTTTTGGGGGGGTGCTATTGAGTTGTATGACTTCCTTATATTTCGGGGATATTAAACTCTTTATCAGGCACATGGCTTGCAAATATTTTCTCTCATTGTGTAGGCTGCCTTTCCATGTTGTTGCTTTCAGTGTGCTGTAGTCCACTTGCTTTTCTTTGTCGCTTGCGCCTTTGGTGTCACAACTAAACAAAAAATCACTGCAAAGATCAATGTCAAGGAACGTTTACCCCTTGTTTTCTTCCAGCAGTTTCACACTTTCAGTTCTGTCTTTTAAGTCTAACCCGTTTTGAGTTTCTGTAAGTGGTGTTAAGATAGGGGACCGATTCTACTCTTCTGCATCTGAGTATCCAGTTTCTCCAACACCACTAACAGAGAAGCTATCCACAACACCCACTGAGTATTTTGGCTCCCTTGTCAAATACTTGTTGACCACTTATCTGTGGATTTATTTCCAGGTTCTCATTTCTGTTCCACTGGTATATGTGTCTGTTTTTATGCCACTACCATACTGTTTTGAATATTATAGCTTTGTAAATCAGGAAATGTGATGCCTCCAACTTTGTTCTTCTTTCTCAGGATTGCTTGACTCTTTGATGGTCTTTTGTAGTTCCATACAAATTTTAGGATTATTTTTTTCTATTTCTGTGAAAAAAATGCTATTGGAATTTTGATAAGAATTGCACAGACTCTACAGATGGCTTTGTGTAGTATGGGCATTTTAAAAATATTAATTCTTCCAACCTATGAACATGGAATATCTTACTTATTTGCATCTTGATTATGGTAAATGTTTCTTTTAATGTGCTGCTGAATTTGGTTTGCTGGTATTTTACAGGGAATTTTTCCATCTCTATTCATTAGGGATACTGACCTATAGTTTTCTTTCTTTGTAGTGCCCTTATCTGGCTTTGCTATCAGGGCAATGCTGGGCTCATAAAATGACTTTTGGAGTGTTTGTTTCCCCCTTACTCAATTTTTTGGAAGAGTTTGAGAAGAATTGGCACTGCTGCTGCTAAGTCGCTTCAGTCCTGTCCGACTCTGTGTGACCCCATAGACGGCAGCCCACCAGGCTCCCCCGTCCCTGGGATTCTCCAGGCAAGAACACTGGAGTGGGTTGCCATTTCCTTCTCCAATGCATGAAAGTGAAAAGTGAAAGTGAAGTCACTAAGTCGAGTCCAACTCTCTGTGACCCCATGGACTTCAGCCTACCAGGCTCCTCTGTCCATGGGATTTTCCAGGCAAGAGTACTGGAGTGGGGTGCCATTGCCTTCTCCGGAATTGGCACTAGTTGCTCTTTAAATGACTGGTAGAATTTATTCATGAAGGCATATGGTCCTGCACTTTTTTCTGATTACTGATTCAATCTCCTTACTCATCATTGGTCACTTCAGATTTTCTATTTATTCATAATTCAGTCTTCATAGGTTTTATGTTTCTAGGAATTTATCCATTTCTTCTAGGTTAGCCAGTTTGTTGGCCTACAGTTGTTCTTATCAATTCGTTATGATTCTCTGTATTTCTTTGGTATCAGTTGTAATATTTCCTCTTTTGTTGCTGATTTTATTTGAATCTTCTCTTTTACTATGTTAGTCTAGCTAAACGCTCATCAATTTTATCTTTTCCAAAAAATCAGCTCTTAGTTTCACATATCTTTACTGTTTTTCTGGTTTCTATTTTCATTTATTTCTGTTCCAATCTTGGATTCTGCTAATTTTGGGCTTATCTGTTTTTCTAGTCCCTTGAGGTATTAGGTTATTTCCCATAACATTTTTGAAGTATGCAAGTGTGAAACCTCAGAAGGCCAAGTAGAAGGAAATGTTTGACATGAAGATGAAGAGGAGGAAGCATAGGCGCACACAGAGCCTTGACATCAACAGTAAAGATTCTGACTGCTGGAGATGCAAAGACAAGTGATCAGGTGAGATTTACATTTTTAAAACATCATTTGCAATGTAAGGAAAAAAATATGGTAAGGGCAAAAACGGTTCGGGGGGAAAACATAGATTACTGCAGTAGCTAGCACTAAGGTTTTGTCAGGACAGATTTATTCTTATGTATGTGCTTAAATGTATGTGTATTGTGCATGTGTTTGTGTGGGATTAGACCCTTACTAAACTATGATGGAAGCAAAATAATTACTCTAACATATTAAAACCACATAAATGAGAAAATGTATATGAAATCCGCTCAGTTTATATTGGGCTTCCCTGGTAGCTCAGAGCAGGTACAGAATCCACCTACAATGAATGAGACCTGGGTTTGATGCATGGGTGGGGAGGATCCATTGGAGAAGGGCGTGGGAACCCACTCCAGCATTCTTGCCTGGAGAATCCCCATGGACAGAGGAGTCTGGTGGACTGCAGTCTATGGGGTCACAAAGAGCTGGACATGACTGAGTGACTTCACTTTCACTTTTATATTAATTATTAAACAAGTTTATATTAATTATTAAACATTAAGAGTAGTTCCTGACCTCCAGAAGCTCACACATATGTTGCTATTAAGAAATACTGACAAATAAAAATTACAAAACACTGACGGAGAAAAATCAAAGACGAAAATAAATGAAGTGATATACTTTAAAAAAAAAAAAGAAAGAATGATAAAATTATATGAAACATGATTAAGTCAATGAATGGTAAATAGTAAGAGCTACAAAAGGAACTGAACAGGAGAAATGATTGGGCTGGTGAAATGAAGTTAAGTTTTATGGAGACGGAACATGAAGAACAGCTACAAATTGTTTACGTACATATGAACATAAAAGGTTTAAGGCAGTGTACAAATGAGGAAACTAGGCAAAGGGAAAATGAAACAAAAGAGCATTCTGTGAGAGCCTATAAATTCATTAGCACTGGGACAGAAATTCACCTTGTAAGCTAGTTGGCAGGCAAGAAAGAGCCATGTAAGTTCCAAGGATTAAGAGAAGCTCTGCACAGCTATTGATGGTTCTCAAACCACAGACTCTTCATGGAGGTCTTCATAAATTTGTCCTCCCTAACATCTTAAGCTTTGTTTCTCAGGAGCCACTTCTTATTACTGCCTAAATATAGGCAAGTAGCTTAATGTCATTACAATAAAAGCTATAACAGAGTGGTCCAAGGCACTCCGTTCTCTGCTTCAGTTCAGTTCAGTTGCTCGTTGTTTCCGACTCTTTGCAACCCCATGAATTGCAGCACGCCAGGCCTTCCTGTCCATCACCAACTCCCGGAGTTCACTCAGACTCACGTCCATCGAGTCAGTGATTGCCATTCAGCCATCTCATCCTCTGTCGTCCCCTTCTCCTCCTGCCCCCAATCCCTCCCAGCATCAGAGTCTTTTCCAATGAGTCAACTCTTCCCATGAGGTGGCCAAAGTACTGGAGTTTCAGCTTTAGCATTATTCCTTCCAAAGAAATCCCAGGGTTGATCTCCTTCAGAATGGACTGGTTGGATCTCCTTGCAGTCCAAGGGACTCTCAAGTCTTCTCCAACACCACAGTTCAAAAGCATCAATTCTTCGGCACTCAGCTTTCTTCACAGTCCAACTCTCACATCCATACATGACCTCAGGAAAAACCATAGCCTTGACTAGACAGACCTTTGTTGGCAAAGTAATGTCTCTGCTTTTGAATATGCTATCTAGGTTGGTCATAACTTCCCTTCCAAGGAGTAAGCGTCTTTTAATTTCATGCCTGCAGTCACCATCTGCAGTGATTTTAGAGCCCCCAAAAATAAAGTCTGACACTGTTTCCACTGTTTCCCCACCTATTTCCCATGAAGTGATGGGACCAGATGCCATGATCTTCATTTTCTGAATGTTGAGCTTTAAGCCAACTTTTTCACTCTCCTCTTTCACTTTCATCAAGAGGCTTTTTAGTTCCTCTTCACTTTCTGCCATTAGGGTGGTGTCATCTGCATGTCTGAGGTGATTGATATTTCTCCTGGCAATCTTGATTCCAGCTTGTGTTTATTCCAGCCCAGTGTTTCTCATGATATACTCTGCATATACGTTAAATAAGCAGGGTGACAATATACAGCCTTGACGTACTCCTTTTCCTATTTGGAACCAGTCTGTTGTTCCATGTCCAGTTCTAACTGTTGCTTCCTGACCTGCATACAGATTTCTCAAGAGGCAGGTCAGGGGGTCTGGTATTCCCATCTCTTGTAGAATTTTCCACAGTTTATTGTTATCCACACAGTCAAAGGCTTTGGCATAGTCAATAAAGCAGAAATAGATGTTTTTCTGGAACTCTCTTGCTTTTTCCATGATCCAGCAGATGTTGGCAATTTGATCTCTGGTTCCTCTGCCTTTTCTAAAACCGGCTTGAACATCAGGAAGTTCACGGTTCACGTATTGCTGAAGCCTGGCTTGGATAATTTTGAGCATTACTTTACTAGCATGTGAGATGAGTGCAATTGTGCAGAAGTTTGAGCATTCTTTGGCATTGCCTTTCTTTGGGATTTGAATGAAAACTGACCTTTTCCAGTCCTGTGGCCACTGCTGAGTTTTCTAAGTTTTCTGCTTATCTGGCTGAATTTAGATAAGATTTAAAAAGAATCCATGATAATGAAAAACCTGTATATTATTCTCCAAATTTATATGAATGAAATAATTTTTACTCTAAGCTTTTGATAAGTTTAATGGCCTTGAGTATGAGTTATAGACTCTGATAAGACTCTTGAATGCAGGTATTTTAGCTAACAGTTAGGCACAGGACTTATGCTTCAGGAAGCCTGAGCTGACATTCTCTTTTTCAAGTTAAAGAGTATGACAAGAAGTCAAACCTATACGGAAGGCCACCTCATGGGTAAAGAAATTCAGAAGCAGGCTTAGGGATGGCCTTGGATAAGGAATAGTGTAGGTCATGTGCTGGGCACGCTGAAAGACTGGGATGAACTGGAGAGACACTATAGGTCAAATAACTCCAATTTCTGTGTGGTCACCATGCCTCAGTACTTTCTAAGTATCACCTAATGAAATGGTTGAAAGGCTAGTTAAGAATGAATAATTTTTTTATTTGAAAATAATCAAAAGTTTCAATGGTATTTGTTTATGTTGACCAAGAAAACGAGATTCTAGTCTCCACAAAGTATACTAAGTTTCAACAGTATGAAGTGATTTGAGTTAACGATTTTCTGGCAGATACTCATCTTAATTAGCTAACCTGAAGGTGTTTTGGAAGAATAGTATTCTTCCTGAGAGAATTGATCCGTAGCCTCTCATCTGCATACTCGTAGGCCATTTTTCTTCTCTTTACATCACGCAACATTCTCCAGTCGACATAGTAACTTCGAGCTTGGCCTGAAGCTGATGAAGGAACCACCTAAAAGAGACAAGGAATAAGTGAAGGAGAGTCAGACCCAGGGTTTGCCAGAGGATCAAAACCCAACTCCACCCACCAGGGGACAGTGACCAGCCTCTCAAAGAGAGAAAACCACTGTTCCGCAACCCACACAATAATCTGCAAATTCAGGCCAGACACTACCCTGGGACTACCTGGCCCCTGGCCCTCGGTGGGTGGACACTGCTGGGATGCAAAAGGATGTCTCCCACAGAGGAACACTTCTCTAAAGTCGAGAAGCGTAACCAACCTAACCACATACATAAAATACAAACAGCACTTGAGATAAAATGAGGTGACAGAGAAATATATATAAGGTGAAGGAACAAGATAAAACCTCGTAAGAAAAACTAAGTGATGTGGAGGTAGGCAGTCTACCCAAGAAACACTTCAGAGTAATGGCTGTAAAGACGATCAAAGGACTTGGCAGGAGCACAGATGCAGAGAGCAAGAAATTATAAGCTTTCAAAAAAGAATTAGAAAATACAAAGAACAATGAAACAGAATTAAAGAATGCAATAACCAAAATGAAGGATATCTCACATGCTAGTAAAGTAATGCTCAAATTCTCCAAGCCAGGCTTCAGCAATACGTGAACCGTGAACTTCCTGATGTTCAAGCTAGTTTTAGAAAAGGCAGAGGAACCAGAGACCAAATTGCCAATATCTGCGGGATCATGGAAAAAGCAAGAGAATTCCAGAAAAACATCTATTTCTGCTTTATTGACTATGCCAAAGCCTTTGACTGTGTGGATAACAATAAACTGTGGAAAATTCTACAAGAGATGGGAATACCAGACCCCCTGACCTGCCTCTTGAGAAATCTGTATGCAGGTCAGGAAGCAACAGTTAGAACTGGACATGGAACAACAGACTGGTTCCAAATAGGAAAAGGAGTACATCAAGCCTGTATGTTGTCACCCTGCTTATTTAACGTATGTGCAGAGTACATCATGAGAAACGCTGGGCTTGCAAGAAGCACAAGCTGGAATCAAGATTGCCGGGAGAAATATCAATCACCTCAGATATGCAGATGACAGCACCCTTATGGCAGAAAGTGAAGAGGAACTAAAAAGCCTCTTGATGAAAGTGAAAGAGGAGAGTGAAAAAGTTGGCTTAAAGCTCAACATTCAGAAAACGAAGATCATGGCATCTGGTCCCATCACTTCATGGGAAATAGATGGGGAAACAGTGGAAACAGTGTCAGACTTTATTTTTG
>NW_011494861.1:16427759-16431976 GCF_000754665.1 Bison bison bison
CCCATCACTTCATGGGAAATAGATGGGGAAACAGTGGAAACAGTGTCAGACTTTATTTTTGGGGGCTCTAAAATCACTGCAGATGGTGACTGCAGCCATGAAATTAAAAGACGCTTACTCCTTGGAAGGAAAGTTATGACCAACCTAGGTATTATATATAGAAAATCATAAAGATGCCACTAGAAAGCTACTATGGCTCAATGAACTAGATAAAGCTGCAGGATAGAAAATTAATACACAGAAATCTGTTGCATTTCTCTACACTAACTACAAAAAATCTGGAGGAGAATTAAGAAAACAACCCCATTTATCATTGCATCAAAAAGAATAAAATGCCACCCTTGTGGCTCAGATAGTAAAGACTCTGCCTGCAATGTGAGAGACCTGGGTTCGATCCCTGGGTTTGGAAGATGCCCTGGAGAAGGGACAGGCTACCCACTCCAGTATTCTGGCCTGGAGAAGTCCACGGACTGTATAGTTCATGGGGTCACGAAGAGTCAGACACAACTGAGCCACTTTCAGTTCACTTCATATCTACCGAGGGCTTCCCTGGTGACTCGGTGGTAAAGAACCTACCTGCCAATGCAGGAGACATGGGTTCCATTCCACCATCAGGAAGATCCTCTGGAGAAGGAAACGGCATCCCACTCCAGTATTCTTGCCTGGGAAATCCCATGGACAGAGGAGCCTGGTGGGCTACAGTCCATGGGATCTCAAAAGGGTTGGACACAACTTAGCAACAACAATAAAACCTACCAAAAGAGGCAAAAACCCGTACTCCAAAAACTGTAAGACCCTGATGAAACAAGGCACAACACATGGAAATATATACCATGTTCTTGGATTGGAAGAATCAATATTGTGAAAATTACCAATTTTATTTTGAAAATCACTAATACTACCCCAGGCAATCTATAGACTCAATGCAACCCCTATCAAATTATGAGTGGTATTTTTTAAAAACTAAAATTTTTTTTTTTATTTGTATGGAATTATAAAAGACGGAATAGCCGAAGTAATCTTAAGAAAGAAAAATGGAGATAGAGGAAATCAGGCTCCTTGGCTGCTGACAATACTGCAAAGCTACAGTAATCAACAGAATATGGTCCTGGCACAAAAACAGATTAACAGAACAGGACAGAAAGTCCAGCAATAAATCCCTGCACTAGGGTGAATTCATCTACAACAAAGAATATACAATGGAGAAAAGACAATCCATCCAGGAAATGGTCCTGGGAAAAGTGCACTGCTACATTTTCCTAGAAGAAAACATAGGCAGAACAGTCTTTGACATAAATTGCAGCAATGTGTTTTTGGACCCATCTCCTAGAATAATGGAAATAAAAACAAAACTAAACAAATGGAACCAAGTCAAACTTATAAAGTTTTGCACAACAAAGGAAACCTATAAACAAAATGAAAAGACAACTCATGGACTGGGAGAAAACATTCACAAGTGATGTTACTGACAAGGGCTTGATTTCCAAAATACACAAACAGCACATGCAGCTCACTAACATGAAAACTAACAACCCAATTAAAAAATGGGCAAAAGATTTAAATGTACATTTCTCCAAAGAAGACATACAGATGGCCAAAAAGCAAACAAAAAGAAGCTCAACGTGATTAATTCTCAGAGAAATGCAAATCAAAACTACAATCAGTTATCACCTGATACCAGTCAGGATGGCCATCATCAAGAAGCCTACAAACAGTAAATGCTGGCGAGAATGTGGAGAAAAGGAAACCATCCTATACTGCTGGGTCAGAATGTAAACTGGTACAGCCACTATGGAGAACAGCATGAAGTTTCCTTAAAAATCTAAAAACAGAATTACCAGCAATACGATCCAGCAATTCCACTCCAGGGCATATACCTGAAGAAAACCCTAATTCAGAAAGATACATCCACCCCAGTGTTCACTGCCACACTATTTACAATAGCCAGGATATGGACACAACCTAAGTGTCAATCACAGATGTATAATAAAGATGTGAGGTATATACACACACCATGGAATATTACTCAGCCATAAAAAATGAAACAAGGCCATTTGCAGCAACATGGATGGATCTAGAGATTATATTAAGGGAAGCAAATCAAAGACTCATGATATCACATAAATGGAATTTTTAAAAAATGATACAAATGAACTTATTTACAAAATAGAAATGGACTCACAGATATAGAAAACAAACTTACGATCATCAGAGTGGAAGGGGGGAAGAAGAGATAAATTGGAGAGTGTGGGATTAACAGATACACATTAGCATGTATAAAATAAACAATAAGAATTAGGGGCAGCGGCCGGGAGGAGCTACCCCCGCATCCGAGGTCAGGGGCGGCGGCTGAGAGGAGCGACCCCACGCCCCCACACCCGAGGCAAGGGGCAGCAGCCGGGAAGAGCTACCCCGTCTGAGGCCAGGGGCGGCAGCTGGGAGGACCAACCTCACGCCCGAGGCCAAGGTCAGCGGCCTGGAGGACCAACCCGACGCCCAAGGAATGGTGGCTGCGCAGGCGCAGGAGGGCCTAGAGAAGCTATCCCACATTGAAGGTCAGGAAGGGCGGCGGTGAGGAGATACCCCTCATCCAAGGTAAGGAGCAGCAGCTGAGCTTTGCTGGAGCAGCCGTGAAGAGATACCCCACGCCCAAGGTAAGAGAAACCCAAGTAAGATGGTAGGTGTTGCAAGAGTGCATCAGAGGGCAGATACACTGAAACCATACTCACAGAAAACTAGTCAATCTAATCACACTAGGACCACAGCCTTGTCTAACTCAATGAAACTAAGCCATGCCCGTGGGGCGACCCAAGACGGGCAGGTCATGGTGGAGAGATCTGACAGAATGTGGTCCACTGGAGAAGGGAATGGCAAACCACTTCAGTATTCTTGCTTGAGAACCCCATGAACAGTATGAAAAGGCAAAATGATAGGATACTGAAAGAGGAACTCCCCAGGTCAGTAGGTGCCCAATATGCTACTGGAGATCAGTGGAGAAATAACTCCAGAAAGAATGAAGGGATGGAGCCAAAGCCAAAAGAATACCCAGCTGTGGATGTGACTGGTGATAGAAGCAAGGTCCGATGCTGTAAAGAGCAATATTGCATAGGAACCTGGAATGTCAGGTCCATGAATCAAAGCAAATTGGAAGTGGTCAAACAAGAGATGGCAAGAGTGAATGTCGACATTCTAGGAATCAGCGAACTGAAATGGACTGGAATGGGTGAATTTAACTCAGATGACCATTATATCTACTAATGCGGGTAGGAATCCCTCAGAAGAAATGGAGTAGCCCTCATGGTCAACAAGAGAGTCCGAAATGCAATACTTGGATGCAATCTCAAAAATGACAGAATGATCTCTGTTCGTTTCCAAGGCAAACCATTCAATATCACAGTAATCCAAGTCTATGCCCCAACCAGTAAGGCTGAAGAAGCTGAAGCTGAACGGTTCTATGAAGACCTGCAAGACCTTTTAGAACCAACACCCAAAAAAGATGTCCTTTTCATTCTAGGGGACTGGAATGCAGAAGTAGGAAGTCAAGAAACACCTGGAGTAACAGGCAAATTTGGCCTTGGAATACGGAATGAAGCAGGGCAAAGACTAGTAGAGTTTTGCCAAGAAAATGCACTGGTCATAACAAGCACCCTCTTCCAACAACACAAGAGAAGACTCTACACATGGACATCACCAGATGGTCAACACCGAAATCAGACTGATTATATTCTTTGCAGCCAAAGATGGAGAAGCTCTATACAGTCAACAAAAACAAGACCAGGAGTTGACTGTGGCTCAGATCATGAACTCCTTATTGCCAAATTCAGACTTAAATTTAAGAAAGTAGGGAAAACCACTAGACCATTCAGGTATGACCTAAATCAAATCCCTTATGATTATACAGTGGAAGTGAGAAATAGATTTAAGGGCCTAGATATGACAGATAAGAGTGCCTGATGAACTATGGAATGAGGTTCGTGACACTGTACAGGAGACAGGGCTCAAGACCATCCCCATGGAAAAGAAATGCAAAAAAGCAAAATGGCTGTCTGGGGAGGCTTTACAAATAGCTGTGAAAAGAAGAGAAGCAAAAAGCAAAGGAGAAAAGGAAAGATATAAGCATATGAATGCAGAGTTCCAAAGAATAGCAAGAAGAGATAAGAAAGCCTTCTTCAGAGATCAATGCAAAGAAATAGAGAAAAACAATAGAATGGGAAAGA
>NW_011494861.1:16432076-16443892 GCF_000754665.1 Bison bison bison
CAAGAAAATTAGAGATACCAAGGGAACATTTCATGCAAAGATGGGCTCAATAAAGGACAGAAAAGGTACGGACCTAACAGAAGCAGAAGATATCAAGAAGAGGTGGCAAGAATACATAGAAGAACTGTACAAATAAGATCTTCACGACCCAGATAATCATGATGGTGTGATCACTGACCTAGAGCCAGACATCCTGGAATGTGAAGTCAAGTGGGCCTTAGAAAGCATCACTACGAACAAAGCTAGTGGAGGTGATGGAATTCCAGTTGAGCTATTTCAAATCCTGAAAGATGATGCTGTGAAAGTGCTACACTCAATATGCCAGCAAATTTGGAAAACTCAACTGACCTTTTCCAGTCCTGTGGTCTTTGCTTTCATTCCAATCCCAAAGAAAGGCAATGCCAAAGAATGCTCAAACTACCGCACAATTGCACTCATCTCACACGCTAGTAAAGTAATGCTCAAAATTCTCCAAGCCAGGCTTCAGCAATACGTGAACCGTGAACTTCCTGATGTTCAAGCTGGTTTTAGAAAAGGCAGAGGAACCAGAGACCAAATTGCCAACATCCGCTGGATCATGGAAAAAGCAAGAGAGTTCCAGAAAAACATCTATTTCTGCTTTATTGACTATGCCAAAAACTTTGACTGTGTGGATCACAATAAACTGTGGAAAATTCTACAAGAGATGGGAATACCAGACCACCTGACCTGCCTCTTGAGAAACCTATATGCAGGTCAGGAAGCAACAGCTAGAACTGGACATGGAACAACAGACTAGTTCCAAATAGGAAAAGGAGTACGTCAAGGCTGTATATTGTCACCCTGCTTATTTAACTTATATGCAGAGTACATCAAGAGAAACGCTGGACTGGAATAAACACAAGCTGGAATCAAGATTGCCAGGAGAAATATCAATCACCTCAGATATGCAGATGACAGCACCCTTATGGCAGAAAGTGAAGAGGAACTAAAAAGCCCCTTGATGAAAGTGCAAGTGGAGAGTGAAAAAGTTGGCTTAAAGCTCAACATTGAGAAAACGAAGATCATGGCATCTGGTCCCATCACTTCATGGGAAATAGATGGGGAACCAGTGGAAACAGTGTCAGACTTTATTTTTGGGGGGCTCCAAAATTACTGCAGATGGTGACTGCAGGCATGAAATTAAAAGACGCTTACTTCTTGGAAGGAAAGTTATGACCAACCTAGATAGCATATTCAAAAGCAGAGACATTACTTTGCCAACAAAGGTCCGTCTAGTCAAGGCTATGGTTTTTCCTGTGGTCATGTATGGATGTGAGAATTGGACTGTGAAGAAGGCTGAACGCCGAAGAATTGATGCTTTTCAACTGTGGTGTTGGAGAAGACTCTTGAGAGTCCCTTGGACTTCAAGGAGATCCAACCAGTCCATTCTGAAGGGATCAGTCCTGGGATTTCTTTGGAAGGAATGATGCTAAAGCTGAAACTCCAGTACTTTGGCCACCTTATACCAAGAGTTGACTCACTGGAAAAGACTTTGATGCTGGGAGGGATTGGGGGCAGGAGGAGAAGGGGACAACAGAGGAGAAGGGGACAACAGAAGATGAGATGGCTGGATGGCATCACTGACTCGATGGACATGAGTCTGAGTGAACTCCGGGAGTTGGTGATGGACAAGGAGGCCTGGCCTGCTGCAATTCATGGGGTCGCAAAGAGTCGGACATGACTGAGCGACTGAACTGAACAGGCACCTATATTCAGTATCTTGTAATAACCTATAATGGAAAAGAATTAAGAACACACACACAGCACCAAATATAAGCATACTGTAAATCAACTACAGTTCAATAAAAAAAATTAAAAAAGACACAAAGCGGATTCATCCTCCCACCTCGTCGCTTATCTGCCCAGTGACCATACCCCCACCCCAGAGGTACCCAGTTACTAATTTCTTTTCTGTAGCCTTCCAGAGATTTTTGCCTATAAAATACACGTACGTACTCCCTCTCCCATGTTTCTTCTCCTACCCGTTTTTTTCACATTTAACAATAGATTTTAGAGCTCTTTCTATATCCATGTTTAAAGCTTCCACATTGTTTTAGGTTGCATAATATTCCACTATATGGAAGTGACCAGGTTCAGGAGATACTATCTCAAAATAGGGCTTCTCTGGCATACTGTTTATTTCAAGCAAAAGGAATCTGAGAAACAGCAGGTGCAAGAAGGACTTTCTGACCTTCCCCTGAAACAGGTCATAAGACGCTCACATGAGAGGGTCCCTCCGTATACCCAGGGCATAAAAGAAGCATGCTTATCTCTGGAACCCGAGGAACACTGAGAAGAATCTAAATAACTGGCCATGCTAAGTTTCCTTTAGTTTTCTATACATAGCTCATGCCTTCAGTCTTACCACATTTTCCCATGACTTACCGGGCTTCATTAACCCTAGCACAAAACCCACTTAGGTTTAACTCCTTTGGTTCTTCTTCCCTTATGAAAACTCCTGTGTTGGGTAAAACTTACAAATTTGTATGCTTTTCTCTTGCTATTGACACAAGGGCTCCAGCTGAGAACTCTTTTCCTCCCCACAGATGCATCATGATTTATTATCCTGAGACCTACTGGTGGACAACTAGACCATACCTGACCAGTTATCATTATAAACAATGCTACAATGAATAATGTCTTATGTAAATCATTTCATATGTGTTTATATATATCAGCAGGGTAAAGTCCTGGAAGCAGAACTGCTGGGTCAATGGGTACTTTGCAATTGTCACTCAAAACCCATTTCTTAGCGTGAGTTGTCCAGTAACAAGACAGAGGGTCCTCGTTGTCCCGTGTTTACGTGGTGATAGCCAACAGTTCTAACAGTACACTCAGAATGCAGGCCGTTAGGAACTTAAGTCTTTCCCAAACCAGAGCAGATATTATATGTTCATTAAATTACAGCTATGGAAGATGATGATGGCTTCTTATAACTGCTGTTTTAGAAAAAACACATGTACAGCATGATACAGAACATAAAGCTGAAAATGAGACTACTAGACTAGAAAGATAACCTTTTTTCAACCTGTCAACAAAAGATAAACTGCCTTCAATGCTCAAAGTCTCAAGGGGAAATACAACTCTAAAATCATCTTTTAGAAATAAGATAGCATGTATCAAATCGATATTGAAATTTCATTCATGACTGAGTCAAATGAGTACCATGGTCACAGTGGCTGGAAATAAGCGTCATGGAAAGAGGGCTCAGGCAAGGCTTGGAAGGACTGACAGAATTCTGATACAGTTAGGAAGCGGGGGAATGCAGAGAAGGTGAAGTTTTTCCAAACCAAATGAGGAAATGGACAAGATTAGAGTGGTAAGGTTCAAGGAGGTCATTCCAGCTGAAAGAAACAATTCACCTGAAGGGGCAGTGCAGTGTCTGCTGTTACCTATGAAACTAAAAGCAAAAGAGAATTAGAAACCAAAATGAAATATTTTCCCCTTCTTTTCCAGACTATCCCTAATCAGTGTTCTATCATCTCCTAACACGTTTCTATTTATTTAAGAAGAAACAAGGAACTTTTTATTCTTTCTGTACAACTTTTTTTTTTTATGACTATAAAGGCAATACACTTTTAAAATAAACATTTACTGGTCTCTTAATTTCTTCTGTAATAGTTTATGTCCTTTGCCCACATTTCTATTATGTTGTATTTTCTTGCCAGTTTATAACAGTGCTTTACATGTTAAGATTGCTTCTATTCTGTTCTGTACATATCCTAACCTACCCCTCTCTCTCACCCCTCTTCACCTAAAACTATTCCATTGGCCTTTCTTCAACTCATGGTCTACCACCATCAGTATCTTCTAAATCCTCAACTTCTCTTAACAACTCCTCCAAATATTTGCTCAATACTTTCCCCTATAGCTCTTTTTCTCCCATGACTGGGAGGAAGCTTTCTTGCTCTTTACTGCAGCTTGCAGACTGTCCCTCCTTCCTGAGAGGAAGCTGTGACTCTTGTGCCACGGGGTTACACTTCCAGCACTGCAGTCATCTACCACAGCCCCCACCATTCCCTTTCATTTTTCACTGTCAATCCTGGCTGTCACTCCTTCTGTCTTAATTCCTGGTGATCTCAACACAAGTGAAATTATACCGCGATCTCTCCATTCCTCGAACTCTTTTCCTCCAGGCATTTTGTCCTCCACTCCTCTTTTCCTATTTACTTCCATGCTGGACCTCTTTTATTCCCAGGAGGCGAAAGTTTTCTATTATCCAGTTGTGTGTATCTCATACTCTATCACTTCTTTCCAGCATGTTTCTTCTAACAGCCTAATAACAGCCCCTCTGGAACTTTTAATCCGTTGCTCCTACCAGCTTTTCACCTCTCAGCTTCGAATTCCTATCTCCTGCTTGTGTCCTTAGTCGCTCAGTCGTGTCCGACTCTTTGCCACCCCATGGACTGTAGCCCGCCGGGCTGCTCTGTCCATGGGGATTTTCCAGGCAAGAATACTGGAATGGGTTGCCATGCCCTCCTCCAGGGGATCTTCCCGACCCAGGGATCAAACTCAGGTCTCCCACAATGCACACGGATTCTTTACAGTCTGAGCCACCTGAATTCCATGGTCTGTAAACACAATACTGTCTTTCATACACCCTCCACTCCCTGATCCCTCTTTCACTTCACCTTATTGGCTCTAATCCTTGCCACTATTCTTCTGATGTACTTTGACTATTTTACACCATCTCTTCTTTCTTTAAATCCCTGACACCTGCTCCCACATCCCCATGTTTAGCTGATGACTTCACTTTCTCTTCAATTATGAAATCAAAAGCATCTATAATCAGATATATAGAATAGACTTGTGGTTGCCAAGGGGGAGGGGGCATGGGGAAGGGCTGGATAAGGCCTTTGGGATTGGCAGATGCAAACTATTGTATATAGAATGAAAAAACAACAAGGTCCTACTGTATAGCACAGGGAACTAAATTCAATATCCTGTAATAAACCATAATGGAAAAGAATATGAAAAAATATGTGCAACTGAATCACTTATGTTAATAAATTAACATAACATTGTAAATCAACTAGACTTCAACAAAATAAATTTAAAAAGCATCTGCAATCATATAAACTACATTCCCTCCTACTATTAAAGATCTGCTCTAATACAGTAGCCACTAACCGCACATGACTAGTGAGCCCTTGAGAAGTAACTAGAAGAATGCAATTCTAAATTTTATTTAATTTTAATTAATGAAAAAATCTAAACTTAAGCAAGGCAAACACTAAAAAGTTTTAGTTTTGATAGGACTACACTTTCCATCTTAATCGTGAAAAATTTAGAATCCAAACTAAGATGTACTCTTAAGTGTAAAATACAAACCTGATTTTGAAGATTTAGCATTAAAAAAAGAATGCAAGATCTCACACATCACATTTATAGATTACATGTTGAAATACAATATTTTTGATAAACATATTTAAAATATTTTAATAAAATTAATTTCATCTGCTAATTACTTTTTTAAATGTGGCTACTCGAAAACTGTAAGTTACAAATGTGGTTGGTATTTTATTTCTATTGGACAACGCCATTACGGAGTAACTGTTCATGTTTTGAAGACCAAATAATCTAACACTAAACTCATCACCTCTTGCCTACACAAGCTACAGCTTCAGCAATTCTTCCCTCTCCTACATTATCTATTTTCCCCCCTCTACAGAATCTTTCCCTTTGACACAGAAACACGCACTGACTTCTGTCACGCTAAAAATAAAAAATACCACAAAACACCCACTCTTAACCCACCTCCTCTTCAGCTATTGACCCAATTTTTTGTTCCTTTTTGCAGCAAAACGTCTTCAAAGGTTCGTCTATGTGTGTAGTCTGTAGTTTGCAGGAAAGACAGAATGTATTTCTTTCCTCCCATTCTGTCTCTAATACTTTCACCCCCACCACACCATCGAAACTGCTATGCTGCAGGTTCCAACAATTTCCACGCTGCTAAACCCAACAGAGGGGCTATCAGGTGCCGCAGTGGTAAAGAATCCGCCTGCCAATGAAGGAGTCCCAAGAGACGCCAGTTTGATTCCCGGGTCGGGAAGGTCTCCTGGAGGAGGGCGCGGCAACCCACTCCAGTATTCTTGCCTGGAGAATCCAATGGACAGATGAGTCCGGCGGGCTACAGTGTACGGGGTCGCAAAGAGTCGGAAGCGACTGAGCAGGCACGCACGCAAACCAAACAAGCAATTCTCAGCCCTCTTTTAATTGACTTTAACCAGAGTTCCCCACTCGCGGCTCCTGGAGTGCTTCCAGGCCACCACCTCCCTCCCTCTGTTCAAGTCTCCTTTGCTCGGCTTTCTTTTAACTTTGGGAGGTTTGGGGGGCCTCATTCTTCAGACACCTTCTGTCTCCACCTACACTCGTAAAGTGGAGTCCGTCTGCAGGCTTTCAACGCCAGTCAGCTCTAAGTTTACAAATAACCCAATTTACATTTGCAGCTCGGCCCTCCCCGGAATCAAGTAGGAGGAAGGAAGTGGAGAGGAGAGAACCCTGGAACAGGTCTGCACTGGGCGCTCCTGGTGGCAGAACAGTGGAGGACCTCTGGGTTTGGAAGTTCAGAGAAGGGGAGGAGGGTATAACGGCGCGGGCCAGACCTGTCGGACGATCCGCAGCAGAGATCCGAGCATGGAAGTAGCCATCTTGTTGACCGCAAATGTCAAACCGCTGCAACTTTATTAACACTGCCGCAGACAGCGAGGACACGAGGGGCGGGACCTGGGCTGCAGGGGGCGGGTCTTTAGCGTTCGGGAAGAAGGGGATAATTAATTGGATTAGCGTTCTCGCGGTATTCAACGGAATTTGGGCAAAATAACAATCTGGAAGCTTAGCTGTGATACTGATAGTGGATTGCGACGCTCTTCACCTGTTTCTCCCTTCTTGAGCAGTTTACACACCCTCTTAAATTACCTTTGTCCTCATTCACCTCCTTTTCTTCCACCCTTTCTTACCTATCTGTTCATTGTCACCAGTGTCTCTTTCTCTAAATTCTCGCTCAACCTGCTTCTCCTGTATCCTCCATTAGTTTAGGATGCACCTTGCTAGAAGCCCACAGTTAAGGCCAGTTTTTCTCTGTCCAGTTCTTCTTTCTTCGTCCCTCGTGTAAATTTTGCAGATCTCTCTTTTCTCTCAGCTATAATGGTCTTATAATCATGTTGGTAATGGCAATGCTGTAGTTCATGTATATGTCTAGGACTTAAAATATATATTTTAAAATATGTATATTGTGTATTAGAACTTTAGGTGAAAAGCACTTAAAACATCCCCCTCCCCGGAGCAGGGGGATGGGTAGCACGGAGCTTTGCCATTTTGTTAAAATTGCTGTTTTCAGTCTGTAGTACAAGGAACTTTAAGTTCATGTTTATAACAAAAGTCCTTGGGTCTGGAATGAACCTTTTGTGGGGCTCCTTTGTATAGCAAGCAAGGCAAGTACCACCCACCTGCTGTCCTCCTAGACGAGTATCAGGGAGTATATGTTAGCTTGTCAAAGCTAGTATATTAATAGATGTGTTGATTTATGAATCTCTGTCCCTGTGTGCCATTTACCTCTACATTATTGGACAGGAGTCTTCTGGAAAGGGAAGTTGAGTGCAGACTCCTTTCTTTAGAGGTTCAAGATTTTTGGAACATGGCTTATGATCTGGGGAGGGATTGACTGAGGCCAGCTGGCAGGAAAGACCAGCATGAGCTCCTGTTAGGGTAGAATCAGAGAATTCCTGGACCAATGTCAAGCAGGCATCTAGTCCTAACTCTAGTGCATTTGATAACCTTTCTTTTCTCTCCCTACAGCTGAGGGTTATCTCCTGCAATTGTAATATGGAAGAACCTTTGTATTCTATTACAGGTTAATCACCAAAGGGATGCTACCTATAAGCTTAAATTATACATAATGGCACATTTCTGTGAAACTTTCTTGATGGCTTAGCTGTAAATAACCTGCCTGCCAATGCAGGAGATTTGTGTTCCATCCTTGGGTTGGGAAGATGCCCTGGAGGAGGAAATGCAACCCACTCCAGTATTCTTGCCTGGAAAAAATATCCCATGGACAGAGGAGCCTGGCAGGCTACAGTCCATGGGATTGCACAGAGTTGGACAGGACTGCATAACTAAGCACACAGGCACATTTCTGGGAACCCTGTCTTTCGGATAATGAGAATTAAGTTTAAGGAAAAAAACTTTATTTAGTTCACAGGAAACATCCTGACCTGGCCCCTCTGTGAATGACTGAAGGAAGGAAGAAATCAACACATCCACTCTGGAATCTGGCTGGAGCCAGGACAACCCCCTCCTGTTTTAGTGCAAAAGAAGCCTAAATTGTAACTTCAGGAAGATAGTTCTTTGGGGCGCTAGTTTCCATCTTCTCCATCTGCCAACTTTCTGAATAAGGTCGCTGTTCTTTGTCCCAGTAACTTATCTCTTGATTTATTGGCCTGTTGTCTGGTGAGCAGTATGAACTTGGACTCAGTGATGTTGCCAAAATAGTAACACGATCAGCTAACAAAATAAATGAGTCAACTTTATATGCAGCAGTCTTTTGCTTTCTTTCTGTAAAATTCCTTCTGACAGCATCTTTAAACAGCTTTGTAACTTTTTTAAAAATTGTGGTAAAATATACATAGCATAAAATTTACCATCTTAACTATTTTTATGTGTACAGTTCAATGGCATTAAGTACATTCACATTATTGTACAAACATCATCGCTGTAGATCTTCAGAATATTTTTATCTTCTCAGACCAAAACCCTTTGCCCATTAATCAGTAACTTCCCATTACCCCTGCACCCTAGACTCTTGCAATCACCATTCTGCTTTCTGTCTCTGTAAGTTTGACTACTCTATGTACCTAACATAAGTGGAATCATACACCTGTTCTTTTGTGTCTGGCTTCTTAATATCTTCAAGGTTCATCCACGTTGCAGCATGCTTCAATACTTCCTCAGTTTTTATGACTGAATAATACTCCATTGTATGGATGTTACAGCATATTGTTTCTCTGTTCATCTGTTGATAGTCACTGACTTTGCTTCCACTTTTTGGCTATTGTGAATGCCTCTGTAGATATGTATGTATTTATGTTATCTTAAATATGAGCCATGCCATGTAGGGCCACCCAAGACAGATGGGTCATGGTGGAGAGTTCTAACAAAATGTGGTCCACTAGAGAAGGAAATGGCAAACCACTTCAGTATTCTTGCCTTGAGAACTCCATGAACAGTATGAAAAAGCAAAAAGATAGGACACTGAAAGATGAACTCCCCAGGTTGGTAGGTGCTCAATATGCTACTGGAGATCAGTAGAAAATAACTCCAGAAAAAATGAAGAGATGGAGCCAAAGTGAAAACAATACCCAGCTGTGGATGTGACTGGAGATAGAAAAAAGTCCAATGCTATAAAGAGCGATATTGCATAGGAACCTGGAATGTTACATCTGTGAATCAAGGCAAATTGGAAGTGGTCAAACAGGAAATGGCAAGAGTGAACATTGACGTTGTAGGAATTAGTGAACTAAAATGGACGGGAATGGGTGAATTTGACTCAGATGACCATTATATCTACTACTGTGGGCAAGAATCCCTTAGAAGAAATGGAGTAGCCCTCACAGACAACAAGAGAGTCTGAAATGCAGTACTTGGATGCAGTCTCAAAAATGACAGAATGATCTCTGTTCGTTTCCAAGGCAAACCATTCAATATCACAGTAATCCAAATATATGCCCCGACCAGTAATGCTGAAGAAGCTGAAGTTGAAAGGTTCTATGAAGACCTACAAGACCTTCTAGAACTAACACCCAAAAAAGATGTCCCTTTCATCATAGAGGACTGCAATGCAAAAGTAGGAACTCAAGAAACACCTGGAGTAACAGGCAAATTTGGCCTTGGAGTACAAAATTAAGCAAGGCAAAAGCTAATAGAGTTTTGCCAAGAGAACGTACTGGTCATAACAAACACCCTCTTCCAACAACACAAGAGAAGACTGTACACATGGACATCACCAGATGGTCAACACTGAAATCAGATTGATTATATTCTTTGCAGCCAAAGATGGAGAAGCTGTATACAGTCAGCAAAAACAAGATTGGGAGCTGACTGTGGCTCAGATCATGAACTCCTTATTGTCAAATTCAAACTGAAATTGAAGAAAGTAGGGAAAATCACTAGACTATTCAGGTATGACCTAAATCAAATCCCTTATGATTATATAGTGGAAGTGAGAAATAGATTCAAGGGATTAGATTTATAGAGTGCCTGAAGAACTATAGACAGACGTTCATGACATTGTACACGAGGCAGTGATCAAGACCATCCCCAAGGAAAAGAAATGCAAAAGGCAAAATGGTTGTCTAAAGAGGCCTTACAAATAGCTGTAAATAGATGTAATAGATGGACAGGGAGGCCTGGCATGCTGCAGTCCATGGGGTGGCAAAGAGTCAGACATGACTGAGCGACTGAACTGAACTGAACTGAATGATATCTTAAATAGTATTACTGTGTTATTAGCCTCTTTTTATTTAGAAGAGATTAAAGCTATGCTCCCTGGCTATTTGACAAAAAGTGGGGAAGGCTGTTGACCTTACGGTTCTGGAATTCTAAGATCAGGAGAACCATCATCATTCATTCATTTATTCCTTCAGTTCAGTTCAGTTCAGTTGCTCAGTTGTGTCTGATCTTCGTAACCCCATGAACTGCAGCATGCCAGGACTCCCTGTTCATCACTAACTCCCAGAGTTTACTCAAACTCATGTCCACTGAGTCGGTGATGTCATCCAACCATCTCATCATCTGTCGTCCCCTTCTCCTCCTGCCTTCAATCTTTCCCAGAATCAGGGTCTTTTCAAATGAGTCAGTTCTTCACATCAGGTTGCCAAAGTATTGGAGTTTCAGCTTCAGCATCAGTCCTTCCAATGAACACCCAGGACTGATCTCCTTTAGGATGGACTGGTTGGATCTCCTTGCAGTCCAAGGGACTCTCAAGAGTCTTCTCCAAAATCACAGTTCAAAAGCATCAATTCTTCGGTGCTCAGCTTTCTTTACAGTCCAACTCTCACATCCATACATGACTACTGGAAAAACCCATGGCTTTGACTTAGATGGACCTTTGTTGGCCAAGTAATGTCTCTGCTTTTGAATATGCTGTCTAGGTTGGTCATAGCTTTTCTTCCAAGGAGCTAGCGTCTTTTAATTTCATGGCTGCAGTCACCATCTGCAGTTATTTTGGAGCCCCCCAAAATAAAGTCTGACACTGTTTCCACTGGTTCCCCATCTATTTGCCATGAAGTGATGGGACCAGATGCTATGATCTTAGTTTTCTAATGTTGAGCTTTAAGCCAACTTGTTCACTCTCCTCTTTCATTTTCATCAAGAGTCTCTTTAGTTCTTCACTTTCTGCCATAAGGGTGGTGTCATCTGCATATCTGAGGTTATTGAGATTTCTCTTGGCAATCTTGATTCCAGCTTGTGCTTTATCCAGCCCAGCGTTTCTCATGATGTACTCTGCATATAAGTTAAATAAGCAGGGTGACAATATACAGCCTTGATGGACTCCTTTCCCTATTTGGAACCAGTCTGTTGTTCCATGTCCAGTTCTAACTGTTGCTTCCTGACCTGCATATAGGTTTCTCAAGAGGCAGGTCAGGGGGTCTGGTATTCCCATCTCTTGAAGACTTTTCCTCAGTTTGTTGTGATCCATACAGTCAAAGGCTTTGGCATAGTCAGTAAAGCAGAAATAGATGTTTTTTCTGGAACTCTCTTGCTTTTTCCATGATCCAGCGGATGTTGGCAATTTGATC
>NW_011494861.1:16443992-16449719 GCF_000754665.1 Bison bison bison
CTTTCATAAATCCAGCTTGAACATCTGGAAGTTCACGGTTCACGTATTGCTGAAGCCTGGCTTGGAGAAATTTGAGCATTACTTTACTAGCATGTGAGATGAGTCCAATTGTGTGGTATTTTGAACATTCAAAATAAACATTCAAAAAGAATTTGAACATTCTTTGGCATTGCCTTTCTTTGGGATTGGAATGAAAACTGACCTTTTCCAATCCTGTGACCACTGCTGAGTTTTCCAAATTTGCTGGCATATTGAGTGTAGCACTTTCACAGCATCATCTTTTAGGAATTGAAATAGCTCAACTGGAATTCCATCACCTCCACTAGCTTTGTTCATTGTGATGCTTCCTAAGGCCCTCTTGACTTCACATTTCAGGATGTCTGGCTCTAGGTGAATGATCATACCATCGTGATTATCTGGGTCACGAAGATCTTTTTTGTACAGTTCTTCTGTGTATTCTTGCCACTTCTTCTTAGTATTTTCTGCTTCCATTAGATCTATACCATTTCTGTCCTTTATTGAGCCCATCTTTGCATGAAATGTTCCTTTGGTATCTCTAATTTTCTTGAAGAGATCTCTAGTCTTTCCCATTCTATTGTTTTCCTCTATTTCTTTGCACTGATCACTGAAGAAGGCTCTCATCTCTCCTTGCTGTTCTTTGGAACTCTGCATTCAAATGAGTGTATCTTTCCTTTTCTCCTTTGCTTTTCATTTTGCTTCTTTTCATAGCATTCATTCAACAAACGTGTATTAAATGTCTATCAGGTACTATGGTGTATGTGTGTGAGGTAGGATGACAGAAAAAAAAAAAACCCTGTCTGACGCAATTCAGCATGATAGATTTAGATGTAGTTGAAGATACCCACTGTTGCCACTTTTATTGCCTTTGTTTTTTTCCATATAGTCTTTCCTTTAGAAAAGACTTAAAAATTACTTTTGGAGACACAGATGTATAGAACAGTTTTTTGGACTCTGTGGGAGAGGGAGGGGGGATGATTTGGGAGAATGGCATTGAAACATGTATAATATCATATAAGAAACAAGTTGCCAGTCCAGGTTCGATGCAGGATACAGGATGCTTGGGGCTGGTGCACTGGGATGACCCAGAGGGATGGTACGGGGAGGGAGGTAGGAGAGGGGTTCAGGATGGGGAGCACGTGTATACCCGTGGTGGATTCATGTTGATGTATGGCTAAACCAATACAATATTGTAAAGTAATTAGCCTCCATTTAAAATAAATAAATTTAAATTAAAAAAAGTTAAAAAAATTACTTTTGGAGTAAAAAGTTTAAAATTTAATTGTTGAATGTTTTGAGGTTTGTTTGTGAGAGACTGTATTAGCTGCTGTCTGATTCCATAAAATAACAAGAATCATTGTATGTATGATGAAATTGAGGCACAGAGAGGTTAGACGACTTGCTGAGCTCATGGAGCTAGTCCCAGGCCAGGGTCTATGACTGTAATCCTCACTCAACAATGGGGAAGTAACAGTTCAGGACAAAGCCTGGAGTACTGTCATGGAATCCTTACTTATAACCTTACCAGTTGGTTAAAGTATAGACTTTATGGCATTTCAACCCAAGCCCTCAATGCAAATTTTCTTAAAATACTACTAAAATTTATATAAAAGAACAAGTGGGATTGGAAAGAGATAGAAAGCTATGAAATTTTCAAAGAGGAAAAATAATGAATAGTCTTGCTCTATCAGATGTTAAAATGCCATATATTATAAAGCCATAGTGATTAAACTAGTATGATACTGATAAAAAAAATCAACAGACCGGTAAATAAACTAGCTTAGATAGGTCAGAAAGAAACCCCAGTGTAATTACAATTTGTTATATATTAAAGGAAGCATAAAAATCACTGAATGAGTGATACTGGAAAAACTGTTAAACAACAACTGGGAAAAACTTTTAATTATATCTTTACCACTTACCATTTATCAAAATAAATTTTAGATAAAGAGTTAAATGCTAACAAAGCCTTAAAATAGAAAAAAAGACAGGTGAACATATTTTTAAACTGAGAATTATCTCAGTAGATAATTCTCCAAATGTCTAATAAGAAGTATCCATCCTCATTAGTTTCTAAGAGAATGCAAATTAAAACGATGACAATTCAATCTTGCAAATTAACAAGGGTTAAAAAAAAGTTCAGTGTTGTTATCCATGTGGGGAAATGGGGAATTTCATATCCTAGAGGTAGAAATATAAATTGGTATAACTTCTCTACAAAATAATTTAGCAAGAGCCTATTCCAAGTTGTTATCTATTGACCCAGTTATACCATTTTTAGGAATCTATCCCAAAGAAATACTGAGTAACTCTAAAATTTATATACAAGGACACATACCCTGGGATTATTTATAATATGGACAAATAAATAACTTAAAAGTCTAGCAGTAGGGGGAGAGTTAAATGAACTAAGAAATAACATGTTATAATTCTAGTGTTAAAAAAAATCTGATGGGTTCCAAAATTTTAAATGTATATTTAAAGATATAGGAATGTTTATAAGTTAGATACACAAATTACAGGTAGATAAAAGAAAGGTGAAGAAGGAAGTACACTTGAATACTAATAGGTGAGTGGCCAGATTACTGGTTACATTTATGTTCGAAAATTTTTTTCAGTTTCCTTATGATGTACACAAAATGTTGATTTAAAAATGTCAACCTGTCCTTGTTTTTTATGCCTCTATTATTTCACCCAAAATATTTGAAAAATGTGTTTCTCAGAGGGAAAGGCCATGATATGGTCCCAATTAGGGGATAGCCTGCGCTAACCCTTGGGGACAGGCACAGTAAGAATCCAGGGATGCCCTCAGTTCAGTTCAGTTCAGTCGCTCAGTCGTGTCCCACTCTTTGCGACCCCATGAATCGCAGCAGGCCAGGCCTCCCTGTCCATCACCAACTCCCAGAGTTCACTCAAACTCACGTCCATCAAGTCAGTGATGCCATCCAGCCATCTCATCCTCTGTTGTCCCCTTCTCCTCCTGCCCCCAATCCCTCCCAGCATCAGAGTCTTTTCCAATGAGTCAACTCTTCACATGAGGTGGCCAAAGTACTGGAGTTTCAGCTTTAGCATCATTCCTTCCAAAGAAATCCCAGGGCTGATGGTCCATCACCAACTCCCAGAGTTCACTCAAACTCACGTCCATCAAGTCAGTGATGCCATCCAGCCATCTCATCCTCTGTCATCCTCTTCTCCTCCTGCCCCCAATCCCTCCCAGAATCAGAGTCTTTTCCAATGAGTCAACTCTTCACATGAGGTGGCCAAAGGACTGGAGTTTCAGCTTTAGCATCATTCCTTCCAAAGAAATCCCAGGACTGGTCTCCTTTAGAATGGACTGGTTGGATCTCCTTGCAGTCCAAGGGACTCTCAAGAGTCTTCTCCAACACCACAGTTCAAAAGCATCAATTCTTCGGTGCTCAGTTTTCTTCACAGTCCAACTCTCACATCCATACATGACCACTGGAAAAACCATAGCCTTGACTAGACAGACCTTTGTTGGCAAAGTAATGTCTCTGCTTTTCAATAGCTATTTAGGTTGGTCATAACTTTCCTTCCAAGGAGTAAGCATCTTTTAATTTCATGGCTGCAGTCACCATCTGCCTTGATTTTGGAGCCCCCAAAATAAAGTCTGACACTGTTTCCACTGGTTCCCCATCTATTTGCCATGAAGTGATGGGACCAGATGCCATGATCTTAGTTTTCTGACTGTTGAGCTTTAAGCCAACTTTTTCACTCCCTTCTTTCTGCCCTACTCCTTCCTATTTAGTTCCAGTCATTCAGTCATTCACTGCCCCTTTGGCCTTCATTTCTCTGACTCCTTAGTGTCTACCATCAAATAAGTTGTTCCTTTGGCATTTAGTCTATACCTAATATGGGACTGATCATTTCCTTTGCCTTTCTTTTTTTTTTTGGGGGGGGGGGCAAGGATTATTTAATGATTCTTTTTGTTGTTGTTTAGTTGCTAAGTCGTATCTGACTCTTTGTGTCCCCTGTCAGGCTCCTCTGTTCAGTGGGATTTCCCAGGCAAGAATACTGGAGTGGGTTGCCATTTCCTTCTCCAGGGGATCTTCCAACCCAGGGATCTCCTTCATTGGCAGGCAGATTCTTTACCACCAAGCAACCAAGGAAGCCCCAAGTATTCCTTTTTATTGTTTTGTAATTGATAAATAACAGGCTTAACTTGACTGTAGCCTTGGGAGTTGCAGAATCAGAACACTGACCTTGGTTTATGCCCGTGCCTAGCGACCTTATCTGGCTCAGGCTGACTCAGCAACTTCCTAGGACCTGAACACTCTGCCCGTTTCACCCCCGCTGTGCTCTCCCATTCACGATTCTCTCCTAGAGCGGCCTCCAGGGCCAGGGAAAGCTGGATATGGTTTGACTCAAAGAACCAGACTTCTTGGGCTTTCATTGGTCTGTATATAGGGAAGGGCAAGAGGAGCAACAAAGAGAAAGAAAGTGGGAGTGAAAGAAAAGACAGTGTTGGAGGTTGGAGGGAGAAAGGCACACACAGACATACATACACACACAACCATTTTCAACCCAGGCTCTGATATGGTGTGTATGGATAGTCTAACTTTATTAAATACCACCAGCTGAATAGTAGTCCTACTGGCCTACCAGCTTGGCTGTGGAGTGCAATGGCCTGAGCACTTCTCTAAGCAGGTGCTTGCAGTTCTGCCTGCTGGAGCTGCATGCTATGCATGGGGTTGAACACAAGGTGGCAGTAGTAGCACATTGGAGCGCCAAGGTCTGCCAGCAAACTGGAAATGCGTGCGGCGCGCGCACACACACAAACACATTCACTGCCAGCAAACTGGAAACACACACACACACATACACACCTGTTCTCCAAATACAATGATGACATGGTGTCTATCATCAGGTAGGACCTGTGTTTGCAATTGAGTTTGCCTCTTTTGTTTTGTTTTGCCTCCAAGATCCCTTGGAGAAGGGAATGGCTACCCATTCCAGTATGCTTGCCTGGAGAATTCCATGGACAGAGGAGCCTGGTGGGCTACCGTCCAAGGAGTTGCAAAGAGTCGGACACGACTGAGCGACTAACACTTGCCTCTTTTGTAGGACTCAACAACTGGACAGGCCACATGATTTGTAGGGCTCAGTGCAAAGTAAAAATGTAGGGCCCGTTGTTCATAAAGGAGGAAAAAGCTGCAGTTAACCTCAGTGAAATGTAAAGTGGAGCTCAGGAGCAGTGAGACAGCACCTCACGCGGGCTTACCTTGGGCACCTCTCACCTCTTGGCCTGGGACGTCTTTGAGGTTGACATGGGACACTGGAGGAACCGGGGGATAGCTCAGCTCTCACGCGTGCATGGCCACCAACTGCAGGACAGTAGATGCCTGTGGGACACCCTGAACCAACAGATGATGGAAGACTGTGAATAACATGCTTCGTGGGACTCCTGGAAGGCATAAGCAATAGGGAAGTCCTTTCAGCAACGTGGTAATGCATCTCTGTGCTGCCTTTTCCGTCTTTCTTGATCACCATCCTCACTCCTGACTCCTGCTCACCAGGGTTGCTGGCAAACTAACTACTTGCACATAAACCTCTATTGAAGAATCTGCTTTTGCAGGCGGTGGAGGAGTAGGGGGAACTCAGGCTAAGACAAAAATATCCCATCCAACAGATCATTCAAATCTTGTTGATTCTACTTTTTTCATTTTTATTTATTATTTAATTAAATTTTTT
>NW_011494861.1:16449819-16468142 GCF_000754665.1 Bison bison bison
TTTTTTTTGCCTCACTGTGTGGCATGTGGGATCTTAAGTCCCCCGACTAGGGATTGAACCCACACGCCTTGCAATGGAAGTGCTGTGTCTTAACCACTGGACTGCCAGGGAACTACTGGCAGTCATTCTGCTGCTAATCATCCTTTTATTTTCTCCTTTCCTACTCCTGCTCCTCTTGGTCAGATCCTCTTTATTTCCACCTGAACTGGTAAGTGGATTCGTAACTGGTCTTTTTGCCTCATTAAAAAAAAAAAAAAAAAACTTAACCCATCTCCTTTTGGTGAAATGAAAATAGCTCCTGCCATATCAATAAACAAGAAATGTCACAGCCATCATCGATTTCTGGTCTCCGAAAGTGAATGAGGGCTCCCAAAACTGAGATCCAGTGGACGCTGCCACACCCCATGGTGATTGCTGAGGAGTTGGGGGAATGCAAGAAGCAGCCATCTGCCAATTGGGCCACTCCTTAAGGTGAACAGAGAAACAGGATTGGCTCCAGATAGCTGAGGTGCATATGAAGGGAATGAATTCACGGAGCCCAGAAGCTTGCATCTTCCAATACACAGAATGCTAAAGTCCTTAACTTGGTATCTGATCTTTATATTCAGATTGCCTATTGCCTGTGTTGCAGACTTGTATATAGCCTGACTTCCCCTCCTGCCTCCTTGGAGCAGATTTCTCAGAGCTACTGATATGTTGTCTTCTGGCCTTGGAGTCCTAAACATTCCCACCAAATAATTCTCTACTTTCAGATCATGATTGTATTTTTCAGTCGACATTTCCCCCCAAAACCTCCATGCTTTTCTGCTGCCAGAGTAAACTCTCTCACACATTACGACTCACTTTTGGTAGCTTGCTTTCTCTTATAAAATAAAGTCCAGCCCTCTGCAGCAGCACCCTTTCCTTCCCCCCAGGCACCTCTAACCGCAATGGATAATCCCCTTTCCAACGTTCCCCTTGGTGGCCCTTTCTCAAAAAGATTTTATTTTAGGCAGCCTTTCCACCCAGTTCAATTTAGTTCACTAAGTGCTTAATTGAACACCAACAACACCATAGTTTCTGTCATCTAAGGAGGTAAGGAGCAGATGACAAGATGGGTGGGTGGGGAAAGATATTTCAAGTTACTGGGGTTAGCACTGTATCTGTCATATGTCAACACAATCCCGCGAAAAGGTTTTTGGCTAAGCCACCCCAGTGGAGGAGACTGAAAGTACATTTTCACCAGGCCAAAACCACTGCTGGAACTTTGCTAGGGAGATAGGAAAAGTTGCGTTTGTAGAACTTGAGATCTTGTGTATCAACCACGTTCTGAGAGGGGGTAAATGTATCCTTTTTATTTTTACATTAATCATAAAGACAGGTCTCTAAATGAAGGTGATGTGATTAATATCTTGCACATTTTAAATCAGTGGTGGCGGATATCATCCCCAACTCATAAAAACGTGTTACATTCTCTTCCCAAGCAGTTCCAAGGAGATGCTCATTTTCTGAGTCTCATTTTCCATATCTTCCTGATACTAGAGACTTGGAATTGCTGATTTTTCACCTCTCTTGTTCTGCCAGCAGGCTAGGTACGGTGTACAAGTTGGCACTGCCTAAAGAAGTGATGACCTGATTCTGGGCCCCTCGTTTTGCCAAGCCTGGCTGCCTGGCTTGCAGCTCTACTGCTTTCCTTTAATTCTGCTATGATCCAGAGATGTCAAGTAAGTTGGTGCTTGAGAAGGAATGGTTCCGGATAATCTCATTTAACCAGTGAGGCACAGCTCAGCAGGTCACTCACTGCCAATCCGTCCGTCCAGCTCCCAGGATTCATAATCCCAGTCATGGCCTTCTTATCTGTATGCAGAGGAAACTGCTGCCAAGTCCTCTTTCTATTTTAGCTACCTACCTCTTTCTCTCAAGCTAATTCCCCATTCTAAGGACGTGGTTTACTTTCCCTCATTGTATTCATTTCCTGTGGCTGCCAGAACAAATTGCCCCAGACTGGGTGACTTGAAAGAGTAGAAACTTATTCTCCCAGGGTCTGGAGGCCAGAAGTCCAAAATCAAATGTCAGGGGGTCCCACTCCCTCCGAAGACTGTAGGGGAGGCTCGTTCCTCTTCCAGCTTCTGGTAGCTCCTGGCCTTCCTTGGCTTGTGGCATCATTACTCCAACCTCCGCTCCTGACTCCCCCTGGCCCTCCTCGCTCTGTCTTTGCATTCTTTTCTGCCTCTTATAAGAACATTTTCATTTGAATGTTTGCCATTCGGATGATCTCATCTCAGTCTTACCTTAATAACATCTGCAAAGACCCTATTTTCAAATACAGTTATATTCTGGGTTGTGGATTCACATGAATATTGGGGATCGGGGGGTGAGGACACTATTCAACCCACCACACACACCAACTTTGTCAAGATGCCATTGCAGTGGGTCTACTGCTAATGCTCTTTCCAGCCTCATTTCCAAGCTCCTCTTTTGCTATCTGACTCCATTAGGAGCGACTCATAATATGTGCGCGCAATATTCACCCATTCTGAATTTCTAAAGAGATATCCAAAGGTAAACACATATTTACTAGAATTTCTCATGGTGTAAAGTCAAGGTTAGGGAGGGTGGGACTGATATACTCATATACAACTCTTTCAGTAACGTACTTGGTTGCCATATTTCCCCCAGCTGTCTCTCTCTCTCTATATATATATATGTGTATATATACATGAAAAATGCAAATACTATAAATATCTATAATACCTAAATATACTATGTATATTATTAATATAATTAATACAATTATTAATTTATATTATTTTCCTCTACTTTTAAATTTTTTTCATGACTTTTTAAAAATCGCTTTTTTTAAAAAAAAATTATTTTTAATTGAAGGATAATTGCTTTACAATATTGCTTTGGTTTCTGCCATACATCAACATGAATTAGCCACAGATATACATATGTCCCTTCCCTCCTGAACCTCCCTTCCAGCTCCCACCCCTTCCCATCCCTCTAGGTTGTTACAGAGCCCTGGTTTGAGTTCCCTAAGTCAGGCAACACATTTCCATTGGCTATCTATTTTACATATAATAGTGTATCTGCTTCCCTGCTCTTCTCTCCATTTCGTCTCACCCTTTTCTTCTTCTCCTCCATCCACGTCCACAGTCTGGTTCCTATGTCAATTTTTTTTTTTAATTGGGAGATAATTGCTTTACAGAGTTGTGTTGGTTTCTGCCGTACACAATACAAATCAGTCATAATTACTTATATTCCCTCCCTCATGAGCCTCCCTTCCCTCTCCCATCCCTCCCTTCCAGGTCGTCCCAGAGTACAAGGCTGGGCTCCCTGTGTTATACAGAAGCTTCCCACAAGTTATCTGTTTTACACATGCTAGGGTGAATATGTCGATGCTACTTTCTCAATTCATCCTACTCTCTCTGTCCCCCACTGTGTACGTAAGTCTTTTCTCTGCGTCTGCATCTCCATTTCTTCCTATAAACAGGTTCATCAATACTATTTTTTCTAGATCCCACATGAAAGAAAGAAAGTGAATGTGAAAGTCACTCAGTCATGTCCGACTGTGTGGCCCCATGGGCTGTAGCCATGGACTGAATATATATATGCATATATATTCCAGTTATATGTATTCTTTTCAGATTCTTTTCCATTATAGGCTACTACAAGATATTCAATATAATTTCTGTGCTATACAGTAGGACCTTGTTGTTTTTTTTTTTTTTAACCTATTCTGCATATAGTAGTGTATATCTGTTAATCCCAAACTTCTAATTTATCTCTCCCCTTCCCATTTGGTAACCATAAGTTTGTTTTGTGTGTCTGTGAATCTGTTTCTGTTTTGTAATTTCCGTTTCTAAAATAAATCAGGACAAAGTTTAAATTCACCCAGTTTGCCTGACAACTGATAAACTCAGCAGAAGACAAGCATATCCAGGAACATTTTTCTTAGTCTGACCATGTTAGCCTGGAGGTAGGGGGTGGGGAAAAACTTAAGGATTATGGGTTTCTGGGAGAAAGCCATGGAGAGGGCTGTTGGACAGACATGTAAAGTGTACTTTACAGGGTTGTAAAGTGCCTGCTCTCCTCTTGCTTCTTCGCAGGCCTCAGCACAGACCAGGGACGTGAGGACACAACACACACTTCCACTCTGGGGCTGCTGGGTGGTCTGCAGGGTCATACCATGCATCTTCTCCAAAAAACAGGACCTCTGCCTTGTTGCTGGTATCAACAGGACTTGCCCTGTGATTTGCAGAGGTTTTCCACCCTTGAAATCTCAGTAACTTCTGATTCTTTGGTATTTTTGTCCCTATAGCTACTAAGAGCAGTGTATTTCAGCTAGGTTGCTAGTATTTTGCCTTTTCATTTGGATTTGAAATGTAGAAAACCTAGGAAGAGAAGAAGGGGGGAAAAAAAAGAAAAAGAGGAAACAATGTGAAAAAAAGAAGCTGCTTTCCTATCAGCTGTTTATTCCCCCAACTCAAACTCTACTAAGAACATTGCAAAAGAAAACGGGTGTGACCTTGTCCCTGAAACCACACGGAACATTTTGCTTTAGCTGGGGCCACAAGCAGCTAGACAGATAGCATCTTGGAAGTCCCTGAGTTGGATCCAAAACCTCATAGTGTAAGTGTAGACTTCCCTCTGGGAGGAGGAGAAGGAGGCACCCCAACAGCTGGAGAGGCGGGAGTGAGCAACAGAATCAGCTTGATGATCAAGAGGACCATGACCAGGGGGAAAAGGCGAGGGGAGGGATAAATTGGGAGATCGGGATTAACATATGTGCTGTGCTTAGTGGCTCAGTCGTGCCTGACTTTGTGACCCCATGGACTGTAGCCTGCCAGGCTCCTCTGTCCATGGGGATTCTCCAGGCATGAATGCTGGAGTGGGTTGTCATGCCCTCCTCCAAGGGCTCTTCCCAACCCAGGGATCGAACCCAGGTCTCCCTCATTGCAGGTGGATTCTTTACCAGCTGAGCCACAAGGGAAGCCCTGAACCACAAGGGAAATCACAAGAGAGCTACCAGGGAAGCCCACTACTAAATACAAAATTTACTGGATTGAGTTTGGCTTGCTGGACATCTGCTTTCAGGGTTTCACTTAGGGTTTTGTTTTTCTCTTTCTTAGGTATCATTCATGGTGATGAAGCATCCCTGATTTCTCTGCTCAGGAAAGAGAAGAGAGGGAAAAAAGTACAATGGTAATTACCTAAATTCCTACACCTCCACAGGATTCAAGCTGTAGGGCCAGTAGTATCCTACATAGCACTGAGAAATGCAGCGTGCACGCTTAGTCACTTCAGTGGTGTTCGACTCTTTGCGACCCCATGGACTGTAGCCCAGGCTTCTCTGTCCATGTGATTTTCCAGGCAAGCATACAGAGTGGGTTGTCATTTCCTCCTCCACTGAATCTTCCCAACCCAAGGATTGAATCTGCGTCTCCTGTGGTTCCTGTATTACAGGCGGGTTCTTTACCTCTGAGCCACCAGGGAAGCTACAAGCCACCTGGGAGATGTGGTGTATATTCCCTAAAAAACACATGAAGAACACGTGTGTGCTTATTTGTTCAGTCGTGTCCAACTCTTTGTGACCCCATGGATTGTAGCCTGCCGGGCTCCTCTGTCGGTGGAATTCTCCAGGCAAGAACACTAGAGTGGGTTGCCATTCCCTTCTCCAGGGAATCTTCCTGACCCAGGGATTGCACCCAGGTCTCCTGCCTTATAGGCAGATTCTTTACCATCTGAACTCCCAGGGAAGCCCACATGAAGAACATAAACTGCCATCCATTCATTTACTTCTTTCATAGAACCACAGGGTAGTACTTCATTAATATGGATTCCCTTCTACTACAGGGAGAGCTAGTCTGTCCTTCCCTCTAGAAATGTACACTCCAGAGGCCAGTGATGGTGATGAGTCTGTTTTGTTCAATTCTATATCCCCATCTTCTAGAACAGTCCCTGGCACATAGTATGCATTCAATAAATATTTGAATGAATAGAGTTCAGGTTATATTCGGTATATCCTTACAGACTTTGTTAATCAGCAGAGAATAGACTTGTCCTCTCATATATTTGAAGTCTGTCTTTAAGGAATGATTCAGGCCGAGTGTCTCCTGTTCTGATGTGATCTGGGATTCAGTACAAAACCTCAGCCTCATACTTCCAGTAACCACAGGGTCTGCTTCTGGAAGAGGAGGGGCATTTGTAGCATGAAGGGGAGTGACAACCCAGTAGGAAAAGCTGATGTAATGACGATGGAAGGACAGGCCCGCACACATGGCCACGTCACTGTAGAATGCAGTTGTGACAGAAGCCTTTTACAGGATTCTCTTTCTTCTTTTTGCTTCGTTTAGTTTTTCTTCACCCCTCTGTTGTAATAGGTTGGGTTTTAATGTTCATTTTAATACTGAGGAACAATTAAAGAGGATTAGCACCAACTAGTCACTGTCATATTTAGATTAATTAATCTTGGAGATAATTGTTTTCTCTGAGGAGATTCAGACTTCTCAGATAGAGACATGAATTTTTTTCATCTTGTAGTGCTCTAATGAGTCCCAGCGATCATCAGCTCCGTTTTTCAGATGGTGACACCGAAGCATGAACACTGACCCAAGGGCAGGAAAGCCAGTCCTATCCTGGTGGTCCTATATCCTGGTCCCCAGGCCCTGCTGAGCATCTACTGCCAGAAGGCAGTAGGCCTTTGGCTCATCATGATTGAGAGAATGATGTGCTTTGCTATTCTAATATTATCTTGTTTTCTGTGGCTTATTGTTATTTTTACCACTGGAATAAAAGCCTGGAGAAAAGTGATAATCTATAAAGTTTCTTGAATTTAGGACCTTCTAATTTCTACAGGGAAACAGAAGGAAGTAGGGAAGAGGAACTGGTGGATATTATATAGCTTTAAAAGTTTTTCAAATAATTAGGCAACTCTGGCCTGTACACTGGGGCAAGCTCAAGATTCTTTTGCTTTTAGGTTTTGGTCCTGAGGGTGGGATGCAGTAGAAGCTGCAGGCTTGGAACCGGATGGCACTGACTCCACCATCTACTATCTTTGGGACCTTCCTCAGGTTATGTGACCTCTCTGTGTGTCGACTGAAGTCCTCACTTCTAACAATACCCACCTCTTTGGGTTATTGAAAATGAAACGATTCAGCACACTTCATACTTAAAGCCCTTAAAATAGCATCTGGACCTTTGTGTTCAGTAAATGCTCTATGATGATTATGATAATGATGATTTCCCTTCTTACCATTGGCCACGGTATCTTCCCCTCCAATATTGCCTCATATCATAAGATAGCAGTTTCTGTATCTGATTGACATCCAGTTATTGGACCTTACCTCAAAATGAAAGCCTCTGGGCAATGCCAGCAAAGGCAAAGAAAAAGAAGAAAGCAAAGGAATAGTTAGAAAGATACAAATATAAAAAGTAACTAATCCTTGTGTTCACACAACAACCTTTTTATTATCAGTCATATGCAAAATGCTCTGCAGGACCTTGGGGAATATGGATTATGCACATGTACGTGTGTGCACATGTGGGAACACACGCACGCATGTGTGCACACAATGTTATTTCTGCATTCAAAGCTCCTATACTTGTCTTCTTCAGAAGGCTTTGCCAGGGACCCCAGACAGGATTAGGGCCGCTCCTCTGTGGGTTCCTAGCACCCTGGACCTGTAACATTCACCATGTTAGCAGACCTTTAGGAGCCTGTTTGTCTGGAATACTGTGAGCTCCGTGAGTGCAAGAACCTTAGGATGCGTGGTGCTCTGTGTGTTTGCTGGACGGGACAGGACTGGGTAGAACTAGCAGAGATTGTCTCTTTGGTATATATCTTTCTCTTTTACCCCGGCTTTGACATCATACCCTTAGTCCTAGACCTCACTTTTAGGCCTAATTATTATTCTCGATCCCTTCTTGGTTCCTCTTTATCTGTGATTTTCCGTCTGGCTTTTTTGCCTCTTCAATTTCACTGGACACATTGGGCCTCACTACTGAGCCCAGAGCTTCCCTGGTGGCTCAGATTGTAAAGGATGCCTGCAATGCTGGAGACTGGGGTTAAGTCCTTGGTTGGGAAGATCCCTGGAGAAGGAAATGGCTACCCACTCCAGTATTCTTCCCTGGAGAATTCCATGGATAGGAGTCTGGCAGGCTATGGTCCGTGGGGTCGCAAAGAGTCAGACATGATTCAATGACTAATACTTTTACTTTTTCACTTCCACTAAACCAAGAGTAAGGAGGGGCCTGTCTTCTCCAACAAGGCACATCTTTTCAATTTTTTAAAAATGGGAGTATGGTTGATCTACAATATTGTGTTAGTTTCAGGTATACAACAAAGTGATTCAATTACAGATTTTTTTTCAGATTATATTGCATTATAGGTTATTGCAAGAAACTGAATATAGTTCAATATCTTACACTACAGTAAATCCTTGTTGCTTATCTATTTTGTGTATAGTAGTTTTCATTTACGTTATTTTTAGATTCCACATATAAGTGATATCACATATTATTTGGTCTTTGTCCAACTTACTTCCCTAAGTATAAAATCTCTAGCTCCATCCATGTTGCCGCAAATGGCAATGTTTCTTTCTTTTTGTGACCGAGCAAGATTCCACTATTACATTTCACAATATTCTATATATATACCACGTCTTCTTAAGCCAATCATCTATTGATGATGGGGCTTGGGTTGTTTCCATGTCTTGGCTGTTATAAATAGTACTGCTATGAACTTTGGGGTGGAGAAGGCAATGGCACCCCACTCCAGTACTCTTGCCTGGAAAATCCCATGGATGGAGGAGCCTGGAAGGCTGCACAGTCCATGGGGTGGCTGAGGGTCTGACATGACTGAGCGACTTCACTTTCCCTTTTCACTTTCATGCATTGGAGAAGGAAATGGCAACCCACTCCAGTGTTCTTGCCTGGAGAATCCCAGGGACGGGGGAGCCTGGTGGGCTGCCGTCTATGGGGTCGCACAGAGTTGGACACGACTGAAGTGACTTAGCAGCAGCAGCAGCAGAACTTTGGGGTGCATGTATTTGTTTGAATTCATTTTCTTTTTTGGGATATATATCCAGGAGTGGGATTGCTGGATCATGAGGTGGCTCTGTTTTTTAGCTCACTAGTATGGAAATTTTTAGATTTTAGATTTAGTATGGGGACCTCCTTACTGTTTTCCATGGTGGCTGCAACAATTTACATTCTCACCAACAGTGTGGGAGGGGTCCCCTTTCTCCACACCCTCTCCAGCATTTATCGTTTGTAAGCTTTTTGATGATGGCCATTCTGACTGGTGTGAGATGATATCTCATTGCAGTTTTGATTTGCATTTCTCTAATAATTAGCATTGTGGAACACCTTTTACATCTTTTCGTGTGCCTCTTGGCCATCTGCACGTCTTCCTTAGAGGAATGTCTGTTTAGGTCTTCTGCCTGTGTTTTTATTGGGTTGTCTTTTGCTGTTGAGTTGTATGAGCTGTATGCATAGTTTGGATATTAACCCCTTGTTGGTCGCATTGTTTGAAAATATTTTCTCCCATCTTTGTTTTGTTGATGGTTTCCTTTGCTGTGCAGAGTTTCTAGTTGGATTAGGTCCCATTTGCTTATTTTTACTCTATTTATTTTGCCTCCACAGGGCACATCTTGAGGACACTTAGAGGGATCAGCCACCAGCTCCTTGTGCTTCAGTACATCAGCTATTTAGACTCTGGCTTTTGTATCCTTCAGAGATGGCCTCTCTCCTTAAAAGATTTCTCTGCCTTTTCACTCCCCTTCCCCTAGACGTGAAACTGGGGACTGGAGGGAGAGTTGATCAAAAGACTGGATCAAAAAACCTCCCATTCAACTGAGTTTGCCTTGCTCTTTCTTCCCTATTCTCCCCAACCAGGCTCTGGAGCACAGAGTTCTCAGGGCCAGCCCATTTCCCCAAGGGCATCAGTCCTGTCCAGCTCATCTTCCAGTCAAGTGTCTGCAGCCTCTGGCTTCTGTCAGAGGCTGGAACCTTGGTGCTTTCTGAAAGCAACCGCACAGTGTGTGTCTGGGAAGTGTTTATGTCAAGTTCAGTCTCCTGCAGACATTCACAAACACACTGCCAGTTACTAACCATCATCGGTACTCTTTCCTTTGGTCTGAATTGCTGTGTATTTTTCCAGTCCACACAGAGAGGTGCATCCTCCTGTAACATGCATGCTCCCTAATACACACTGCCCCCCAAGGCATCCACCCAGGAGCCTTCCTGAACATTCAGGTTCACAGGCTCACCATGCACCCCAGTGCCTTTTGCAAAGATGCAGCTCGCCTCCCTCTCCCTCTTTGGTTATGTTTAATCAGATCCTTAGTTTGTGATTGTTTTTGAAGCTTAGCTTTCAACCTCTCCCCAAGCTGCAGTGGTATGGTAGAAGGTACAGCTGCCAGGGTTTAGAAGAGTCCTGGTGCCTGTCTTCCCCTTGCCTCAGGCCATCTTCTTCTTCTTCTGGAACATTATAATGGAAATGAGGACAGACATTTTTCTGCACTTGTCTAATGGCTCTTTCTGGAACATAAACTAACACATGGCCCATGTGGCGCCAAAGAGGTTCATCACAGAAGCTATTGGATGAGCTGTGGTTGGTTTTGGAGTTGGCTAGACCAGAAGAATTCCTGGGGGATATTTTTTGTCCTTCATCTTTGCTGAGGGCCTGGCTATAAGAACCAAACAAAAATAATGATGGTTTTTGGAAGTGTGGGTTTTACTCTTCAGCTTATTCAAGTCAGTGGTGACTTGAGTTAGATGACATAGAGTTTGATAAGAATGATGAGAATGGCACCCCACTCCAGTACTCTTGCCTGGAAAATCCCATGGATGGAGGAGCCTGGTAGGCTGCAGTCCATGGGGTCGCTAAGAGTCGGACACAACTGAGCGACTTCACTTTCACTTTTCACTTTCTTGCATTGGAGAAGGAAATGGCAACCCACTCCAGTGTTCTTGCCTGGAGAATCCCAGGAACGGGGGAGCCTGGTGGGCTGCTGTCTATGGGGTCACACAGAGTCGGACACGACTGAAGTGACTTAGCAGCAGTAGCAGCATATTGTTAATGGGCCACTCTCTACTTTCTATCTCCAGGTTGACTGTATGGATCAAGATTTTGGACCCTTGACCCACCACTATTTCTCAGTTTCCCTGCAGGGCTAGGAGGCTCAGTCAGGTACAGCCAGAACATATACATTGTCATCACCACTGATCATGAAGGTTCTGGATGAAGAGTCAACTTCTTTGCCTAGTATTCAGGGACCTCCAAAATCTGGCCCCTACGTACCACGCCAGTGTATTACTTCTTTGTCTGAACTCTTGCTTTGATCAAAATGGCACTCCTTGTTTCATGTAATCTGATATTCTTACTCCTCTGAATCCCTCTCAATCTCCTCTTAGGGCATCTCTTCCTCTGTAAATATCAGTTTCTCCCGGGTTTCGATGTTGGTGTTTTTCTGCCCTTCTCACTGTATGCCTGTTCTCATTTACCTGATGGGTTCAACTATCACCACTAAGTCTGCATGTCTGTCTTTGTCCAGCATCTGCTCATAAATTCTAGACCCCTATAATCTCATTAGATAGCTTGGATATCTCAATGAACACCTCAAACTCAACATATCCAAAACCTAAGTAACATTTCTCCACAAGCTTGATTCACCTTCTGTATCTCCTGCCTAAGAGAATAATTCCCTAGCTAAGATAAGCAATTCCCCCTCCATCTTCCCTATCCTTACTTTTCATCCAAAATTGGAACTTTTGATGCTTCCCCCAACAAATGCCCTTTCCATCTCAGGAAACTGTATCATCATACATCCAACTGCTCAAGACCAGAACTCTTGAGACCTTCTTGGTAGTTCTCTTTCCGTCATACTCACATTTAATTGATCAGTGAGCCTTATAAATCCTACCTCCAAAATAGTCTCCCAACTATTGCTTCTTGTTGAATGAATCCAAAAGGAAGTCATTAGGTTCTCCAGATTTGACACTTTAACAGCATCATGGGCTAGTTCTTCTCTTCTTCCTCTTCATCACTCTCTCTCTCTTTAGTTTAGGCACTGTTTATCCTTGTCGATTATCACAATCACCTCCTACTAATCTGCCTGTCTCCAGTCTTACATCCTTTATAGATAGAGCTGATCATTCCAGTAACATTTATGGAGTGACCAGTGTGCTTGGGAAGCAGCTGTGGACAAGGTGAGTATGATGCATGCCCTATGGGGTTTACAGTCTGGTGAGAAAGATGAACATCAGGCCCTCACGTGTAGCTATATCCAGTGGTGGGAGACACTCCCAGGGGCTGAGAATGTCAAACATGCACACCTAACCTAGCCTTAGGGGCCAGGCAAGTCTTTTCAGTGAAAAACAGTTTCAACTGAAAACTAAGGAGTGATGAGGCAGCAAGCAGATGAAGAAAAAGAAAGCAAGTGCAAAGGAAGTGTATCCTAATGAGAAAAACATCAGATGACAAATGTGTGATGCATTTCTTCCACATTGTTACCAGCTTGATCTCTATCTTCTTTCTCTAAATATTTTTTCTGATAAAAAAGTTGTACACACTTATTGTGAGATATTTGGAAAATACCGAAAGATTTAGAAAAGAAAATAACGTTTATTCACAAACTCAGCACCCAAAGATGAGCAGTGCATTTCCTTTCAATTGTGTCTTTGCATATACGCGTTTTCAGGATGATCTTACACTAAAAACCTCATCATATTATTTCCTGTCTTAGGAACAATCAGTGGCTCCTCGCTGTCTGGAAGCTCAAGGGCCTAGCCCAATGCTTATAATAAATATTTGCTGAGTGGATGACTAAATGCATGAGTCAGTGAGTAAATAAAAATATGCCTCCTCACCTCCACATTCTCTTCCTCTTTTTTCATTACCTGTTTGATGAAGTCTTGTCTTGGGGTTTGACTCTATCCAAAGCCTTCTTCAAAGGTCCTTATCTTTTTTTTCAAAAATTTATCATTGTCTTGTCCTGGGGTTTGACTCTATCCAAAGCCTTCTTCAAAGATCAATCCTTATCTTTTTTCCAAAAATTCATCATTTGTATTGAGTTATCGTTGATTTACCTCCTTATATATTAGAATATTATATTAGTTTCAGGTGTATAGAACAGGGATTCAAAATTTTTGTAGATTAAGCTCCACTTACGATTATTCTAAAGTCTTGCCTATATTCTCTGCATTGTATAATAATCCTTGTAGCTTATTTATTGTATACATAGCAGTTTGTACCTCTTAATGACAAAGCGTGCCTGTAAGCACAGATGGTGTTGCTCCTCAGGTCCTTGTTGTTGTGTTGTTCAGTTGTCGCTAAGCAGTGTCTGACTCTTTGTGACCCCATGGGCTGAAACACACCAGGCTTCCCTGTCTCTCACTGTCTCCCAGAGTTTGCCCAAGTTCATATCCCATTGAGTCGGTGATGGTATCCAACCATCTCATTCTCTGCCACCCTCTTCTCCTTTTGCCTTCAATGTTTCCCAGCATCAGGGTCTTTTCCAATGAGTCAGCTGTTTGCATCAGGTGGCCAAAATATTGGAGTATCTTAGGTCCTTAGCACAGGTTAACTGCCTCTGATTTACCTTAGAAGACTTTCATGGCAAAGTTGTTGACAACTCAGCATCATTTCACCCCTTCTATACTCCACCCTTATCTCAGGGGTTGGAAGCCTGAGAACCACACTCTCCAGAGTCCTTTACTTCCATTGTTTCTGGTTGGATTTCACCAATGAGAGGCATTACTCTGAGATCAGACATGAGAAAGTAAGGCAGATGTGTGACAACTCAGCATCATTTCACCCCTTCTATACTCCACCTTATCTCAGGGGTTGGAAGCCTGAGAACCACACTCCCCAGAGTCCTTTACTTCCATTGTTCCTGGTTGGATTTCACCAGTGAGAGGCATTCCTCTGAGATCAGGCATGAGAAAGCGAGGCAGATGTGTTTTTAATTGCTTCTCTGACTGAGGAAGCACCTTTTTGCTTCCTGTGTGAAAGCAGTGGTGCTCCCCCTGAACATTTCCCAGTGGCTGAGTGGTATCTGTCCTGAAAATTTGCTACTGGAGTACCTCCCTGGGTACTGGAGGCAACTGGGATCATCCGTGGTGGTTTCCCAAGGTCCTGTAAGCTCCTGATTTTCTCAAGGATGGAAGCAAATGTGAGAGCTGGCCTTTACTCTTTTGCCCCTTCCCCTCACCTTCTGTGTTTGGGCTTCTGTTTTTCTGACAAAGCCTCACTGAACTCCCCTGTGAGTCACAGTACGGTGCCCCTTTTTCTTCTCCTAACCTGCTCAGTGTGGGACCTGGCTTAGTTCCTCAGTACATGCTGGCTACTGCTGAGAATGACAGTAACACCTGATCCTTCATCTTCGTATGCAAAACATCTTATTTAGTGGACACAGTTGCATTTGTTTAGTGATTTAACTTTCTCCTTTATAGCAACTAATTGAGGGTGTGTGCTTAGACATCAGAGAAGAAAATGGCAACCACTCCAGTATTCTTGCCTGGGAAATTCCATGGACAGAAGAGCCTGGTGGGCTGCAGTTCCTGGAGTCACAAAGAGTCGGACATGACTGAGTGACTAACACACACTGCACTTAAACATATGCACACGTTAAACATATGACAGAAATGTGTTATAAGACAGATGACTCAGCTCCCCGAGGTGAACACCTCGCATTGTAGCACATTGCAACTGCGGGAAGTACCCACCAATATTTATTAACTATCTATTGCATGTCTAGGGCCTGCATTAGGCCTAACTGTGGGGTGCACGCAGGGGAAAATTTAAACCAGCTTGTGTCTATCTGTTAAGTGCCTGTGTGTACCAGGCATGGTGCTAGAGCAGCAGCTGTTTGCCCTTCCTGAACCTACAGTCTAGCAATCTAATTGCTTAATGGTGTCGACAAAAATAATCAATAAGCAGTCAGTAGTAAGAATAGAAAAAGAATTTCATTTGAACCAAACTAAGGACCAGCCCAAAGGCCAGTTTCTCAGATTACTCTGAGAAGTATGCTCTGGAGAAGCAGAGTTTTCAGCACAGCTGTTTTTTTTTAATTAATTAATTAATTTTAATTGGAGGCTAATTACTTTACAATATTGTAGTGGCTTTTGCCATACATTGACATGAATCAGCCATGGGTATACGTGTGTTCTCCATCCTGAACCCCTCTCCCACCTCCCTCCCCATTCAGCACAGCTTTATGTCTTGGCAGGGCTAAGAATATTAAAGCCAAGGATACATTTCTTCAAGATTTCAGAAAAACATGCCAGAACGTACAGTATGGCCTTGGTGCCTGTGAGGGATGTCTTATCACTGAAGGAGGAGCAGCATCAGGAAGAGGGGCATTTCATCTGGATTTCTAGCAGACATTCTTTACTCCTGGTCAATGTACCCTTTTCTTTAGTAATTAAGGCATATGTATGTTTCATAGGCCACAAACAGGCTGTTTTAGTTAGTGTAAACTTCAAGTTAACTCATGTATAAGCCAGAATGACTTCCCTATATCTCAGTATGTGACATTTTCTTTGATCAATGGGCATTACTGAAAAGAAATGAGGCCTGTCACTCACTATTCCCACCCCCACTCCCTGTGACCCTGGCATGAATGTCATCAAGCTTACCAGCCCTGCTAACCCCCAGTACAGCACTAGAGTTTCTTGGAGATGTGGCTGCAAACCGGCTCTGTCCAGAGTTCTGCCAGTGAGCCAGCATCTCTATGGTCAGGTTTGGTTTGGTCCTTCCTGGACTGCTTGCTTCTTGCTTAGTATTTCATTCATTGTGGAAGGCTAGTTTGAAAGCCAGTGGCATTCAAACCTAAATACTAGAAGAAAAGGCAAGGAGAGTAGTAATACCGTTGCTACCAGGCAGGGTTGGATAAACTTTAACAAGTGAACTAGAGCTGTGTTCTGTGCCATGCCACAGGGTGGAACACAGGGGATAGGGTAACACTTAAACACCGTATTTTGAGATTTTTATGGAAAAAGAAAAAAAAAAAAACAAAAAACAAACCCACTAAGCAAATGAATGGCAGTGCAAAGGTGGCTGTCCCCTTGGCTTAGCTAATGTTTATTGAGTGTTTACTATATGCTAGGCACTGTTCCCAATAAGTTATATCAATGATTAATTTATCCCACCCTCCAACCCCCATTGTGAGAAAGTGCTAGGGATTTTCCAGGTGGTGCTAGTGGTAAAAAACCCACCTGTCAGTTCAGGTTAGACATAATAGATGCAGGTTTGATCCTGGGTTGGGGAGATCCCCTGGAGGAGGGCATGGCAATCCACTCAAGTATTCTTGCCTGGAGAATCCCATGAACGGAGGAGCCTGGCAGGCTGCAGTCCTTGGGGTTGCACAGAGTCGGACACCACCAAAGAGACTTACTAGGGAAGCGTGATGAAGTGCCACTGTGATTCCCATCTGAGAAGTCAGACAATTGGGGCAGGAGAGAGGAAGTGCTTTGCCCAAGACCATTTAAGCAAGTGGAGTGTGAACCTGGGTAGTTTGATTCAAATAGGGGAAACATCAAGTCCCCATCCTTTGGAATTTCTCCTGGTTTTATCTGAGTTAGTATGAATCTGGATGCCCAGAGAGAAGTGGTATTTTTTTTTAATTACTTATTTAATTATTTTATTTTGGGTTGCACTGGGTCTTCATTGCTTCATGGGCTTTCTCTAGTTGCGGCCAGCTGGGGCTTCTCTTGGTTGCAGTGCACAAGCTTCTCATTCCTGTGGCTTCTCTTGTTGGGGAGCACGGGCTCAAGGGTGTGGGCTTCAGCAGTTGTGGCATATGGGCTCAGTTGCTCCGAGGCTTGTGGAGTCTTCCTGGATCAGGGATCAGACCCATGTCCTCTGCATTGGCAGGTGGGTTCCTATCCACTGTACCACTAGGGAAGCCTGAGAAGTGGTATTTTTTAAAGGAAGCTGTAAAGGGGGCTGTGTTTCCCATGACTGTCAAGGTCTGAGAAGATGAACACTCGGGCCCCAACAGTCACTTTTGTTCCTCAGACCTAGACTTCTGTCTTAAAATGTGAATGTGCCATCTGATCGATAATCAGCCATCAGCATCTCATGTGAATCTCCACATGACTTCACTTTATTTTTAAGACACAAAGCTCAGAACAGATAGGTTGTACTGAAGGAAGAAGAGTGAGAAGAGGCTAGAGAAAGAGGGGGCAGGAGAGGGATTTATCAAGCTTGTGTTACAGGATGTTAGGTAGCAAAACTCCTTCATAAAAATGTTTAGTGCATCCTTGCAATTGGAGAAGTAATACCTTGAAGATCAAAAGCAACACAAGGACACCAGCTTTCAGTGCTTCTGTTCCGTCATATCAAAAATTATAAGGGTAGGAAAGAAGTTTATTTATTCTGTTCCGTCATATCAAAAATTATAAGGGTAGGAAAGAAGGAGACAGTTTATCACTGTTTATTAATACATGATATGAATATTTACATAAAACCTGTAAAAATCTATGGAAAAACTACTGGAATTAAAAGAGAATGAAAAAAAAAATATGAAGTACCTTAGAGTAAATCTAATAAAAGATCTTTAAGATCACTATGGAGAAAATTGTAAAACTTTCTTAAGGAAGATCCAGATAAATGGTGAGAGGGCTTATCTCTGAAGACAGGAAAACTCAGGGTTGTGATTCTTTCAAAATTCCCTGCATTAGTTTGTTAGGGTTACCATAACAACACCATAGACTGGGTGGCTTAAACAACAGAGAATTTTTTTTTTTTTTTTCATAGTTCTGGAGACTAGAACAGATCAAGTTGTCAACAGGTTTGGTTTCTTCTGAGACCTCTCTCCTTGGCTTGCAGATGGTCATTTTTTCTCTGTGTCTTCATCTGGTCATGATGTCTGTGTCATAATCTCCTCTTCTTAGAAGGACACCAGTCATATTGGGTTAGGGTCTACCTGTATTTAACTTTACCTCTTTAAATAATCTATCTCCAAATACACATTGGAGGTACTGGGTGTAAACACTTCAACATATAAAATTTAAAAGGAAAATTTTTAGCTTATAACTTTCTTTAAATCAGTCTACAAATTGAAGACTACCCCAATCAAATCCCAGCAAGCCTTTTCATGGAACTTGACCTTCTGAATCTAAGTGTATATAAAACAAACCCGGTGTATGAGACAGCAAAAGAGACACTGATGTATAGAACAGTCTTATGGACTCTGTGGGAGAGGGAGAGGGTGGGAAGATTTGGGAGAATGACATTGAAACATGTAAAATATCATGTAAGAAACAAGTTGCCAGTCCAGGTTCGATGCACGATACTGGATGCTTGGGGCTGTGCACTGGGACGACCCAGAGGC
>NW_011494861.1:16468242-16468968 GCF_000754665.1 Bison bison bison
ATCAAGGAAACAGAATAGAGAACTGAGAAGCAAACCCACACACATCAGTTCAGTTCAGTTCAGTTCAGTCACTCAGTCATGTCCAACTCTTTGCAACCCCATGAATCGCAGCAGGCCAGGCCTCCCTGTCCATCACCAACTCCCAGAGTTCACTCAGACTCACATCCATCGAGTCAGTGATGCCATCCAGCCATCTCATCCTCTGTCATTTCCTTCTCCTCCTGCTCCCAATCCCTCCCAGCATCAGAGTCTTTTCCAATGAGTCAACTCTTTTCATGAGGTGGCCAAAATACTGGAGTTTCAGCTTTAGCATCATTCCTTCCAAAGAAGTCCCAGGGCTGATCTCCTTTAGAATGGACTGGTTGGATCTCCTTGCAGTCCAAGGGACTCTCAAGAGTCTTCTCCAACACCACAGTTCAAAAGCATCAATTCTTCGGTGCTCAGCCTTCTTCACAGTCCAACTCTCACATCCATACATGACCACAGGAAAAACCATAACCTTGACTAGACACACACACGTAAAGTAATGCTCAAAATTATCCAAGCCAGGCTTCAGCAATACGTGAAACGTGAACTTCCAGATGTTCAAGCTGGTTTTAGAACAGGCAGAGGAATCAGAGATCAAATTGCCGACATCCACTGGATCATGGAAAAAGCAAGAGAGTTCCAGAAAAACATTTGTTTCTGCTTTATTGACTATGCCAAAGCCTTCGACTGTGTGGATCA
>NW_011494861.1:16469068-16469712 GCF_000754665.1 Bison bison bison
GGGAGAGGGAGAGGGTGGGAAGATTTGGGAGAATGACATTGAAACATGTAAAATATCATGTAAGAAACAAGTTGCCAGTCCAGGTTCGATGCACGATACTGGATGCTTGGGGCTAGTGCACTGGGACGACCCAGAGGGATGGTATGGGGAGGGAGGAGGGAGGAGGGTTCAGGATGGGGAACACAGGTATACCTGTGGTGGATTCATTTCGATATTTGGCAAAACTAATACAATTATGTAAAGTTTAAAAAATAAAATAAAATTTAAAAAAAATAAAAAAAAACAAAAAAAACAACAAAGGTCTTTTATAGACTAAATTTTTTTTTTTTTGAAGAGAAGAATGAGATGGTAGGGTAGATGCCTGATTGGAAAATAAAACATAAAATTATAATGATCAAGTTAGGGAATACTGGTATAGGAATAAACAAATCAAGGAAACAGAATAGAGAACTGAGAAGCAAACCCACACACATCAGTTCAGTTCAGTTCAGTTCAGTCACTCAGTCATGTCCAACTCTTTGCAACCCCATGAATCGCAGCAGGCCAGGCCTCCCTGTCCATCACCAACTCCCAGGAGTTCACTCAGACTCACATCCATCGAGTCAGTGATGCCATCCAGCCATCTCATCCTCTGTCATTTCCTT
>NW_011494861.1:16469812-16495029 GCF_000754665.1 Bison bison bison
CACCTGACCTGCCTCTTGAGAAATCTGTATGCAGATCAGGAAGCAACAGTTAGAATTGGACATGGAACAACAGACTGGTTCCAAATAGGAAAAGGAGTACGTCAAGGCTGTATATTGTCACCCTGCTTATTTAACTTATATGCAGAGTACATCATGAGAAACACTGGGCTGGAAGAAGCACAAGCTGGAATCAAGATTGCCGGGAGAAATATCAATCACCTCAGATATGCAGATGACACCACCCTTATGGCAGAAAGTGAAGAGGAACTCAAAAGCCTCTTGATGAAAGTGAAAGTGGAGAGTGAAAAAGTTGGCTTAAAGCTCAACATTCAGAAAACAAAGATCATGGCTTCCGGTCCCATCACTTCATGGCAAATAGATGGGGAAACAGTGGAAACAGTGTCAGACTTTATCTTTTTGGGCTCCAAAATCACTACAGATGGTGATTGCAGCCATGAATTGAAAGACGCTTACTCCTTGGAAGGAAAGTTATGACCAACCTAGATAGCATATTGAAAAGCAGAGACATTACTTTGCCAACAAAGGTCCGTCTATGAAACCATAATAAATTAGAGATGACATAGCATATTAGAGGGGCTAACATGGCCTATTAAATAAATGATGTTAAAACAACTAGGTATCTACATAGAAAAAGAAACTAAAATTGGATGCTTTCTTTTACCCTGGGTATACTAAAACATAAATTCTGGGTATACTACTATAGAAATCTAAATGTGTTAAGCAAAACTTTGATACCTTTATAGGAAAATATAGGTGCCTATTTATTTACCTAAAGATAGAGAAATAGTTCTTAAGTCATTAAAACAACAAATCATAAAGGGAAAGGCTGATAAATTTGAACAAATTAAAATGAAAAACGTCTGCACAGAAAAATAACAGGAAAAATAGTTAAAAGAGAAGCACAAATAGGAAGAAAATAGTGTTAGTGCAATAATGACAAGAATTAAGATCTAGGATACATAAAGGACTACAAATCAATAAGAAAATACACAAAATCCAGGACAGTTCCCAGAAGCAGAAACAAACAATAACTGAAAAAAAAGGAAAAAAATACTCAACCTTAGTATTGATTAGGAAAATGATAAATAGGTCCAGCCGACACTGTTTCACTCATGCCAGGTTGCCCATAATGTAAAAAAGTAAAGTAATTCTATTTCAAGAGTAGGAGAGTCATATACTCCTGGGTAGAATAGAAATAGGTATAACTACTCCAGAGAATAATTTAGCCATATTTAGTAAAGTTGAAGATGTGTGCTTCAGGGTCTAAAACTTTTTCCCATGTATAGAAAAGACCTGTAAGGATTATTAAGCATAGCATTATTTATAACTTCAAGTAATTGGAATTACCCTAATCACCTAATCATTAACAGCAAAATGGGTAGATTTTTGTGGTGTATTCATACAATGCAGGTAACAACAGAAATAAGTGGACCAGAGTGACATGTATCAACATTGTGGCAGATCGATCCTAGGCAGACAAGATCCCAATAATCCCCATGTACTGGTATCCACATCTTTGTGTAGCCCCCTCCCCTGGAATGCAGGCAGAACCTGTACCTTGATTCTAATCAATGCACTATGGCAAAATCAACAAGAGCAATCCTATACATTATATAATTCCATTTTAGCAGACTAGAGTAAGAGATTTACTGACCTTGCAAAGAAGCCAGCTGCTATAAGGTGACCTGCCTAGGGAGAGGGCCACATGGCAGGGAAGTGGATGTTCTCTAAAAAATCCAGTGCTCTCAACCACACAAACTCAAGGAAAAGAATTATGCCAAAAACAGAATGAGCTTAGAAGCAGATTCTTCCCCAGTCAGGCCTTCAGATGAGAATGCAGCATAGTCAACACCTTGATTGCAACCTCATGAAACCCTGAGCAGAGGACCCAGTTAAGCTATGTCTGGACTCTGGGTCCATAGAAACCATGAGATAATGAGTGCTCTTTTAAGCTATTGCATTTGGGGTAGTATGCTACATAGCAATAGAAAAATAATACAGAGAGTCCCTGACAGCCTAGTGGTTAGGATTCCATGCTCTCATTGTCATGGCCAGGTTCAATCCCTGGTTGGGGAACTGAGGTCCTACAAGACGTGTGGCACAGGAAAAATAAAAAAATTAATACAAACATGGATAAAAGCATAATATTAATAGATATAAAGCAAGTTTCAGAAAGAGACATACAATATATATGATACCATTTGCATAAAGCTTAGAAGCACACAAACCAATTTTGTATACTGTTTTTAGGCTTACATATAGACATGTATAGTAAAAGTATAAAGACAGGCAACTGGAATAATTGTCTCAATTTCAGGAAGATGTTTCTCTCTTGGAGACAGGGCAATATAATCAGAGAGGCACATGCAGACACTTTAACAGTGTTTATATAGCTTTATTTCATAAGCTGGGTAGAAGTTTAAGAGTGCTTACAATATTCTTCTGGAGAAAGGAATAGCAACCCACTCCAATATTCTTGCCTGGAGAATTCCATGGACAGAGGACCATAGCGGGCTACAGTCCATGGGGTTGCAAAGAGTCAGACACTACTGACTGACTAACACACATAATACTCTATACCTTTCTGTATATCTGAAATATCCCATAATTCAAAACAAATTATCTTCAACTTTAGGTTCCAGTGGGGATGACTTGTGTTGACAATGAATTTTGTCCCCTTTCCCAAACCTGTAATTGGGAAGAGAGTGGGAGAAAGAAGAGCCTTATAGAGCCTGGATGGGGATGGATATGGGATAACAGAGATGGAAGGAGATGGGAGGAGAGGTGGCCAGAGGGATAAGTCTACAGAGGTACCCTCAGTCACCAGGGAGCTATGCATAGACTCATCTCCCAGAGACCACAGATGGGCTTAAATGGGTGACCTCAGCAGTTCCACAGTAAGACCTTATCATTAGCTGTGGCTTTGCCCTTGCTTGCAATGGAATAGCTACCACACAGCAGCCTTGCTGTAATCCTACACTCTGAGAGAACAGCAATTAAAAAAAAAAAACATAAATGAAAATGCTGGCAATTAGGTGATTAGGGAGAATCAAAGTTGCGTTAAAAATAAAAACAAAAACCGTAAAACGGAAGTCTGAACAGCCTGGCCTTAGAAGGAAAATTTGAGATAGGAGGCTATGACTCAGTTTGTAGAGCAACTGATTGAATTTTCCTATCATATTTCAGCAGTTAGTCATCTTCAGGGAGGGACAGTGGGGTCTTTCTCTTCTTTGATTTATAGTCATGAAGTTTGGGAGATATTACGATACCTTGGTTGTATAAAGGAGCATTCAAGCCCCAGGAGGACAGAGAGAGGAATTTCCAGTGGTATGCTGGTAACACTGAACACTTGGTTCTCCAGAAAGAGAAAGCTCCTTGCTGATTTCCATGCTATAAATACTCAGTGATTTTTAAGCCACCAATGTGATGTCACTGAGTGTGGACCTGGGAAGAGTTAGGAAGCTCTCAAAATCGCATACATGCTGGTTTCAATATACAACTGAAATTTCCATCCTATTAGGGTGGCGAGCAGCCCTGGCTGGAGAAGGACTACTATCAGGGAGGAGATTCTGTATGTATGGCTTCTCCTGTCTCCCTCCTGATCCAAAGATGTTGAGATTTTATTATTCCACTTAGAATGTAAAAGCATTCCCTCTGTTGTTGTTGTTTAGCCTCTCCTTCATGTCCTTCTCTTTTGCAACCCCATGAACTGTAGCCCGTCAGCATCCTCTGTCCATGGGATCTCCCCGAACCAGGGATGGAACACACGTCTCCTGCATTGGCAGGCAGGTTATTTACCATAGAGCCACCAGGGAAGCCCACTTCCTTTATAACCAACAGTTTTAGAGGATAAGGATATATTAAATACATTAATACCAAAATTCTATTCTTTTTTCAGTAAAGCAGTAGAGATGAGCTGCCCTCCCTGAGGAAGCCAGGGGCTCAGTCCTTGGATGAAGTTCAACCTGTGTACCATAATTTTTCCATCATCGTCAGCCTAGAGAGTAGGTCTCCTTGTAGATCTCAAGGAAGCTCAGATGAGGCTGAGTTTGGGAACTCCCCTTGGAGAATGTCAGGTCCCTGGGTCACTGTGCTCAGTTTTACAGTCCCCTTAAACTTTTGCAGTTTAAGGGCATTTTCTGTAAAAAGTCAGGAGGTCTGTATTAGTTAGAATGATCTGAATACAAGTAACAAAGCACCCTGGCCCAATTGCTTCAAACAACGAAGAAATATATTGTCTCAGATCAAGAGAAGTCCCAAGGTAGGAAAGCTCCCAGGTGGGCTCAGGCTTCAAGAAATGTCATTAAGGACTCAGATTCCTCTCACAGTTCTGCTCTGTCATACTTTGTCCCATTTAGCTCCCTCATAGTTATAAGATGGCTGCCATATTCCAGGCAAGTGTGGCCAGAGCCATGGGAAGGAGAAGGACTCATTCTTTTCATACATAAAAAATTTTCCAGAAGCCCCATTTGACAGAAGTAGATCAAAATTTTTTTCCTAAATCAACCTATTTCATAGAGACTGAAAATAACTATGATTAGCTTAGAATAAATCAGGATTTAACCATGAGTCACACAGGAGAGAGGAAGAGACAAAATCGTAGTCCCACTTGAGAGGCACCCATCATCCCAAAGATTCTTTCACCACTCCAAATCTAAGACTGTTGACTTTTACAGGTAAGTTTGGTCCTTCTGGCTGATTGGAGAGAGCCACTGGAATCAGACCAATCAACTCAATCAGAAACAAATTATGCTCTGTTTATGCAATGGATTAACCTTAAGATCAGTTTATCAAAAAGTATTTGTTAAGGACCCAGTGGGAACTGGCACTTGAAAGTCACAACTATTGGACACTGAGCCCAGTGACCTGTGGATGTGAACAACTGGATTGAGAGCTTCTAATCAACTGACAGAATAAACATACATTTCTTCCAGGTGAGCAGAGGTAAAACTCAAAAAATACATGACTATGATTTTTTAATATGAGTACCAAGACAATTTATTCAGGGAAAAAATATCTTTCTAATAAAATGGTGTTAAGACAACTGGATGCATGCAAAAGAATAAAGTTGGACCCCTACCTCCCGACATATACTAAAGTTAACTCAAAATGGATCATTGACCTAGATATAAGAGCCTAAGCTATAAAAAACTTAGATGAAAACTTGTAAATCTCATGATCTGAGATTAGTCAATGGTTTCTTATATATGATACCTAAAGCATCAGCAACGAAAGAAAAAAAGAATAAATTTGACTTCATCAAAATTAAAAATTTTTGTGCTTCAAAGTACACCATCAAGAAAGTGAAAAGACAATCCAAAGAATGGAAGAAAATATTTGCAAATCATTTATTTATTAAGGGTCTAATGTCCAGAATATATAATGAACCCTTTCAATACAACAATAAAAAATGAATAATTCAATTTAAAGATGGGCAAAGGATTTGAATAGACATTTTTCCAAAGAAGATATACAAGTGGCCAATAAGCAGATAAAAAAATGCTCAACATTATTAATTATTGATAAAATGCAAATCAAAACCTCAAGATATTGCTTCACACACACTGAAAGTAAAAGTCGCTCAGTCATGTTTGACTCTTTGCGACCCCATTGACTATACAGTCCATGAAATTCTCCAGGCCAGAATACTGGAGTGGGTGGCCATTCCATTCTCCAGGTGATCTTCCCAATCCAGGGATAAAACCCAGATCTCCTGCATTGCAGGCGGATTCTTTACCAGCTTAGCTACCAGGGAAGCTCCAAAGGGGATGCTGTGGCTGCATGGACTGGGAGTGGAATCTGGGCCTCCCACATGGCAGGTGAGAATTCTACCACTGAACCACTCATGCACCAGTCATCACACACACTGGGATTACTCTAATTAAGAAAGACAGACAACAAACAAATGTTGGAGAGGACACGAAGAAATTGGAACTCTTAGACACAGCTAGTGGGAAAGTAAAATGGTGTAGCCACTTTGGAAATCATTTGACAGTTCCTCAAAAAGTTAAACATAATAAAGTTACCATATGGCCCAGAAATCAATTCCATACCTAGGTGAATATCAAGAGAAATGAAAACATGTATCTGCATAAAAACCTGTGCAAAAATGTTCCTAGTAGTAACATTCATTATAGGCAAAAAGTGGACATGACTCAAGTTTCCATCAATGGATGAATGGATAAAATGTAGTATATCCATACGACGGAATATTATTTGGCCAGGAAAAGGAATGAAGTACTGATGCACTCTATATGAACGTTAAAAACACTATGGTAAGTGAAAGAAATCAGTCACAAAGTTCATATACTGTAGGATTTCATTTATTTTAAATGTCTAGAATAGGTGAGATCAGTGAGACTGCGGGTAGATTAGTGGCTGCCACAGGCTTGGCGAAGGAGAAATGAGAAGTGACTAGTGGGGGTTTGTTTTTAGGTTGAAGAAAATGTTCTCAAAGTAAATACTGTTAATGATTACACAATCTGATGAATATGCTAAGAACCACTGAATTGTATATTTTAAAAGAACAAATTCTATAGTATTTGAGTTACATTACAATAAGAATATTTATAGGACTACCTCAGGCCTTGGTGTGTGGGGGGGGTAAAATCAGACCAAAACATCAGTGGACTAATAAACATGGAAATTTCTAAAATTATTTTATGATTCTGAAATGTATACATTCCATTTTATCTCCTTCTGCCTCTTTGGTCCAAATGAATTCTTGTGTAGACCAGTGGTTCTCAACCTTGGCTGCATATTTTAGAGTCACCATTGGAACTTTCAGAAAATCTAATTCATTGGCCCAACCCATGGCCAGTTAAATCAGAGTCTCTGGTTTCCCTTCCCAACACCTCTGGCATTTTATTTTATTAAAAACTCCCTGGTTATTCCCATGTGCTGTCAAGACAGAAATTAAACAGTAGACAAAGATCTGAGCAGAACTGCTTCATATTTTGAGGTGGTTCTTTAGCTAATTCTTTCCCCTCCCTTGGATTTATTGAGATACAATTAATATACATTAAAATTGATCCTTTTAAAGAATATGATTCAATGAATACTGACAAATCTATGTAGTCCTTTGACAGCCAAGGTATAGAACATTTTCATTACTGTCCCCAATGCCTTTGTTTCCCTTTGTAATCAGTCCTTTCCCCCGTGTATTAGATGCATATATCAGAATACTATGCAGCATAAAAAGCAGGTCCTTGAAAGTGCATAAAAAAATTGGGAAAAAATTTACTATATAAAATTGAGCAAAAAATATATAATGTAATCTTGTTTAATCTTTTTTATCCATAGGTGCGGATATGGACGTTTCTTCATATATGTATACATCTGTAGAAAAAAAATCAGTTGTTATCTCTGGTTGTGGAAATTACAGTAATTAAATTACAGTTAATTTTCTTCTTTACATTTTTATGCATGTTCTAGTTAGTCTATAATTATGTTATGTTTATAATGAAAATAATAATGATATCTACAAAACAGTGATCTGTGGGCAAGGGATGCATAAAGAGCCTCATAAAGACCAAACTGCCATCCCCTTCAAGGTTCCAGGTCCCTTGCTACAAGTCGGACATGACTGAAGCAATTTAGCAGCAGCAGCAGCAGCAGCTACAAATCTAGCCTTCTGACCCCACACATTTCAGGTCATCAGCTCATTACAAATGTTATAGCGAAAAGAAATTAATAAGAAGATATCGACTTCTACTGAGATAGATATCACAGAATATTGACCCAGAGAAGAAAATATTGATGAAAGAAGAACCAAGGTCTCCCATTGCCTTGAAGGGAGTAATAAACCCTCCTGTTTGCTGAATGCCATATTCTGTTTATTTTGCAAGCACCTGTGCATTTAAAAATCAAAGATTCCATATCCCCGTAAACACTATTAGAATTTGAAATCAGAGTCTACCACGAAGGGAATGGGTCCCTGTGGGCATGGTGCTGCTGCTGCTGCTAAGTCGATTCAGTCGTGTCCGACTCTGCGCAACCCCATAGACAGCAGCCCACCAGGCTCCTCCGCCCATGGGATTCTCCAGGCAAGAACACTGGAGTGGGGTGCCATTGCCTTCTCCAATGCAGGAAAGTGAAAAGTGAAAGTGAAGTCACTCAGTCATGTCCGACCTTCAGCGACCCCGTGGACTGCAGCCTTCCAGGCTCCTCCATCCATGGGATTTTCCAGGCAAGAGTACTGGAGTGGGGTGCCATTGCCTTCTCCTCCTGTGGGTATAGAATAGATAAAAACTTAGAGCAAAGACACAGCGAGCAAGTGAGCGGAGACGAGATCTTGACAGTGGAGGTCTGTTCAGTTTGTGTTTTAGTTCCTTTAGATTCAGCAGAATCCTAATTAAAGATACTAAGACATATCTTCCAACCAGCTCAAACCAGACCCAGACCAGCTAAAGCCAGCTCCAGGTCTCCAAACTAGACACAAGTGATTTGGGTTCCTCCATAGCCAGCACACTGGTGTTCTGTGTTTTGGGTGATTTCTTAGGACAAATAAAATTGGATATGACCACAGTTGGAATGCTTTTTCCTACATCTTTCTCAAATAAAAGAAGATGATATAATAACATGTTGGTTGAACCACCATTTGAACAAGCAACTTTTCTTTTTCCAGGTTGTTCTGGGATGGGTTACATTTATTTGGACAGAATAATGGGTTGAAATTAGTTTCGAGTTAAACTATTCCCCTAGTTTGGGTATAGGCTCCATATGATTTTTCCATTGTTGCATAGCAAACCTCTCCAAAATACAGTGACTTTAAATAATGACTTATTTGTTCATAATTCTGTGGGTTGGCAGTTTGGAGTAGACTGGGGCCAGGATGGCTCACGTAGTATTGGCTGGGCTCATTCAAATGTCTGCGGCTTCAGCGAGGCTGGAGAGGCCTCTTTTTCCTGTGCTCCTTCTTCATTGGAAGGCATTTGTTTTCCAAGATGGTGAGAGTAGAAGCTTCAAGGCCACTTGAGGCTCAAGCTCAGGTTCATAGTGACACTTAGCCTCAATCTTTCAGGCAAAGGAAATCACAAAGGTAAGTCGGGTTCAAGTAGTGGGGACATAAATTCAGTCCCTTGCAGGGAGAAGCTGCAAAGAATCTATGGCCATTTAGGGACTTCCCTGGTGGTCCAGTGGTTAAGACTTTGCCTTTCAATGCAAGGGGTTTGGGTACAATCCCTGGTCAGAGAACTAAGATTCCATATGCCTTGGGCCCAAAAATCAAAACATAAAATGGAAGCAATACTGTAACAAATTCAATAAAGATTCAGTTCAGTTCAGTCTCTCAGTTGTGTCTGAGTGTGCCAATCTTTGCGACCCCATGGACTGCAGCACGCCAGGCTTCCCTATCTATCACCGACTCCCAGAGCTTACTCAAACTCATGTCCATTGAGTCGGTGATGCCATCTAACCATCTCATCCTCTGTCGTCCCCTTCTCCTCCTGCCTTCAATCTTTCCCAGCATCAGGGTCTTTTCCAATGAGTCAGTTCTTCGCATCAGGTGGCCAAAGTATTGGAGTTTCAGTTTTAGCATCAGTCTTTCCAATGATTATTTAGGACTGATTTCCTTTAGGATTGACTGGTTTGATCTCCATGCAATCCAAGGGACTCTATAAAGTCTTCTCCAATACCACAGTTCAAAAACATCAATTCTTCGGCACTCAACTTTCTTTATAGTCCAACTCTCACATCCCATACATGACCACTGGAAAAACTATTGCTTTGACTAGACAGACTTTTGTTGGCAAATTAATGTCTCTGCTTTTTAATATGCTGTCTAGGTTGGTCATAGCTTTTCTTCCAAGGAGCAAGCGTCTTTTAATTTCATGGTTGCAGTCACCATCTTCAGTGATTTTGGAGTTTAAAAAAATAAACTCTCCAAATGTATGAGCAAAGACAGCATACCCATAATATAGCTCACTTAGGTTCCTTCTTTATGACGCATAATTCCTTAATTATCCATTTGTGAAATAAGAACAAACATTAAAAAATGTTGCCATTCTCTTCTCCAGTGGGCCATAGTTTGTCAGAACTCTCCACCATGACCTGTCTGTCTTGGGAGGCCCTACAAGGCATGGCTCATAATTTCATTGAGTTAGACAAGGCTGTGGTCCATAAATTTAAATATATGGTGTGAAGTGAAAGTCACCCAATCACATTTGACTCTTTGCGACTCCATGGTCTATACGGTCCACAGAATTCTCCAAGCCAGAATACTGGAGTGGGTAGCCTTTCCCTTCTCCAGGAGATCTTCCCAACCCAGGGATCAAACATTGTAGGCGGATTCTTTACCAGCTGAACCACAAGGAAAGTCCCAATAAAGATTTTAAAATATTAAAAAAAAAAAAAAAAGAATTTAAAATCTACCATGGAGTCCCAACCTGAAGGCCATGCAGTGCTGCTCAAGGAACAGAAAGCTTTGGAAACTGATTTACTTGTCTGTAAGTTATGGCCCATCCCTGGCTGTGATGATTTCTTCCTAGGGTTTTCTATCTCTCTCTGTTTATGTTCTTAGTGGGATGTCAATAAATCACTTTTCTATCAATAAATTAACAGAGAAATGTAGAATCCTGTGGAACGCTCTCAGTTCTAAGAAGCAAAATCCTGACTCAAGAAAGTGCTGAAGTAGAAAACTTGTGTGCTAAGTTGCATCTTGCTCTTTGCAACCCCACGGACTATAGCCCCCCAGGCTTCTCTGTCCATGGGATTTTCCAGGCAAGAATACTGGAGTGGGTTGCCGTTTCCTTCTCCAGAGGATCTTCCTGACTCAGGGACTGAACCAGTGTCTCTTGCATCTCTTGCATTGGCAGGTGGGTTCTTTACCCACTGAACCACCTGGGAGCCTAAAGAAAAACTTGAGGGGCAATTAATTCAGCAGCTTAGCAATGTCATTAAAAATCCCAGATTCCTGCTATCTTTCTGCTTGGCCATCTCTGAAAGATTTTCTTTGTCTTTGGCTAAGACTCCCTACATTTGGTTGCAAGGTATCTGACACAGTCTCAGGCTTTATATAAAGATGGGACAATGTTTATTTCCTCTCTGAGTCATTTATTTTTTTTTTTAGTTAGGACCTTCCCCTGAAGCCTCATCAGTAGCCTCTCCTTACAACTCACTGATCCCTAAAGCATTGCATGTTCTTGTCTGAACCAGTCAGTAGTAAGGACTGTGGAATTACCCTGGTTAGTTTAGATAAATCAGAACCCGCTTCCTCGAGCATGGAATGGGCCTATACACCCCTGAAGCCCAAAATCAGGAGAAGGCAAGTGGCTATTTAAGTAAAATTGGGGTTCTCATGGGCAAGAGGAAGGGCAAGGGGGTTGGGGAGGCAGACAAAACAGTGCCTTCCACCATTCATTAGGCCTGGATAGGTTTGGGGAATTTGCTTTGTCCTTGGGCATCTCAAGGAATAAATCTGTCATGCTGGAAAATTTTAAGTAATGCATTATGTACTTGGCAATACCATAGGTAGTGAGGGGAAAAGAAGAAAACTAAGTCCTTATTCTCCAGGAGCTCTTATTGAAATTAATGAGCCTCTGCATAAACACATAGAGAAGTCAACCAGCACTATGGATCTCAAAATGAGGGCTACTGAGAAGAAATCCTGTAACATGAATGGCAATGGAAGTCACCTTTCTTAGAGAGTTAAATAAAATCAGCTCCAACCTCCATCTGACAATCTGTGGGAAACCCCGCCCCTGCTCCCATGACTGATTCTGTCCATCCTGTCATGGACAGGGTGAAAGTGCTTATGGCTTGTGGTTAGGGTCTTAGGTCTGGTTCTGGATTCTTGCTTTCTCTGAACTCCATTGCTCTATGTCTTACATCTTGTGACAGTTTCCTTCTCTTTGTGCAGCGTGGATCCCATGTGGGACCTGACTCCTCTCCTTTGATTGTTTTTCCCTCCCTCTTCAGGCTAGTCAAAAATACACACACACACACACACACACACACACACACACACACACACGCATATTGTTTTTCAGGTTCTTTTCCATTACAAGGTTATTACAAGATTTTGAATACAGTTCCTGTGCTATGTAGTAGGTCCTTGTTGTTTATCTATTTTATAAATAGTTGCCTGTATCTGTTAATCACAAATTCCTAATTTATCCCTTCCTCCCTCCCCTGAAGCCAACAGTTATTGAACCACCATTGTATCCCTGGGATTAGTCAAAATTCTTTACATGTATCAACTCATTTACTCTTCACCATAATCACATTATTCTTGTTTAGAGATAAATAAGCAGAGGCAGGAAGAGGTTAAGTCAAAGTTCATCTGCCAGTAGCAGACACAAGCTTCAGATACACTCAGTCTGGCTCTGGGCACACCTTCACACTTCTGAGAGCAGCTCCCTGATCCCACATCTCTTCTGTCCTCTTCCTTCTCCTGCTCTCTCTCCAACAACATTTGATGACTATGGAGCTGAACTAAAACATGTGGGCTCGTTGCATTATGTTGTAGATATGTGCTCCAGAATCCACCTCAAGCAGGGCAGGAGAGGGGTGGAGGGTAGGGCTGTGACCTATTGGAACAGCTGGTTCATAGAAAGGGTAAAGGCCTGGCCATCCGATGGCAAAAGGGGAAGGGTAGATGAAAGGGCACCACTGTGCCTTCCTGGTGATGGGGCTTTTCAGTGCTGGTGAGCGGGAGGCCTCTGGGAAGGGCTGGGGGTCAGAATGGGCTGGGAAGTGGACCCTCTGGGTCTGCTATTGCTCTCAGGTGTCCTCAGAAACCCACCACTCCCAGCTGTGAGTCAATGGAGGGAGAGGGGGAGGGAGTCACAGAGGTTCTGTCCCTGAGGTCTCCACTTGTTTCTTTCTATGCTTGACGTCTTCTCCTATTTTAAAAATGGTAGGCAATAAATCCCAGCGTGCCTGAAACAGCAAAAAAAGAGAGACTCGCTGAATGCACTTTCAAACCCTGAGACCCTGCTCTTGGCCAGGAGACATGCAAACTCTTTTAATAACCTTATTCTGGACCTACTTAAATGGAAACAGCCTCCAGTATTTTTAGCTGCTGTGTAACTGAAGTAAAAACAAAGAGGGGAAATTTTGTATATATTTTTTCCTTTCCTGGTTAGAATAAGAAAGACTTGTTCATTATCTCTTAACTGAGTTTTTGCTGGGAAGAGAAGGGAACACCCAAGAGTCCCTCTTGGCTCCTCCCCTGGCCTGGATGGGATTTAAACCCAGAGAGAACAGCTGAGGGAATTAGAGAACGAGCACCAAGGTCTGCAGCCCCAGAGGCCCGGCTTCCAGGTAGCAGAAGTATTGGAAGTGGTACCCCACAGCATCCAAGGTAAGAGCACCAATCTCTGAAGATTCTACCTGTAGGGGGAGGGTGGTGGCCAGGTGTGAATGAATTCATGGGCTTCACTTCCAGATCCTGAATATCCAGGCAGAGTAATTGGTCTCCTGTCAACTCCATGAGGTGATATTTATTTCCAGTTAGGAAATACTATTTCCTAATAATATTTCCCAGGACCTGAGTAACATGTTCCTAACCAATGGTATACTTGATTCCCCAACTGAGCTAAGCACAATATTCTTACCTGGCCAGATACAGTCTGTATTGTAGGGAAATTTCCACATGGAATAATAGATTTTTATATTAATGTTTCTTTTAAGTCTAGCAGGTTCTCATCTCTATTTTTTTGTTGGCTTTACAATGTCAAAGACTTCTCTGTTTTTGTAATTTATCTGCTATATTTCACTTTTAAAAATTCTAAAATGGAGCTTTCATTTTAGTTGTGATCAGGAAACTATTATAACTTTTTTCTTTTCTGGATTTTGTATATTCCAATAAAGATGATGTTTGTGAATGAACCTGAAGAGCTTTGAAGTTTATTCAAATATTTAATTTGATCAGTTTTGATTCTTATTGTAAGAGGACAATGTCTTTTCTCAAAATCTTAATGCTATTACCCATAATGCCACAAAGGAAACATTTTGAAACTGTTCAAGGAATAATGTTGTGGGTTAGTTTTGGGAGATGTTTTCATTTACGTATCTATTTATCTATTTTTATGTTTGGGAGAGAGCTAAGAGAAGGAGAGAGAAAGAATGAGTGAGAACAAACACTTAAAAGCACAAAACTGAGTTGCCTATATAAGCATTAAGAAAAAAACAAGTCCTAGCATAAAAATGAGAAACTGCCCAAATCTGGACATAGGTTAACCACAGTGCCCAAAGTCCACTGGTTCTTGGAGAAGCTGAAGTATTACTAAGCTATCGGGTGACACCTGCTCAGCCAAGACTATAGATTGGTGGCTGGCTGAGCACAGAGACTACATGGAAAAAACTCAGTGTTTTTTGGCATTTGGACATTTGTTGGAGACTCAGAATCAAGGCGAGAGTGTTGGGAGAAGGAACTTAGGAAGGAATAAAGAGTACTAGCATCAGTATTATTTTCCCAGGGAGGAGGGAAAAAACCACCTGACATTCTTTGATGCAATTCTGAATCCTGCTATGTCCCCAAGTTTGTGGGCTGTAGTTGACTCCTGGAAGACAGAAAATAGGACAGCATGACTTGAAATCATCTTGTGGCTTCTGGTTTCCATCCCAGTCCTTGTCTGTGGTTTGAAATGAAGGGTAGACTGAGGTCTGTTCCCAAGAAGATGCCAGAGGAAATCGTGCCCAGACCCAGTGGAAACTCTTGTCCACCCAGTGCTCATTCCAGAGCCTTGGCTCCTATAAGGTCTGGATACAGACATGAGATCATGGTTGAGGTTCTGTAGCAGTATCTGGAGTCACCAGAATGCGAGCCGATGAAGCTGAGATCTCAGATCTGAGATTTCAGGGGCTTTTCTGGGTTTCAGCACAGTAGACTCACTGTTAATGACAACCAGCCACCATCTGAATATGTGCTGTTGGTCTCAAAGAGAGATCCAGTGAGTGTGGGTGGAGCAGTGCAAATCCTTGGAAATTAACAAGGAAAGGCCTCTCCTCTTTGATAGAAGGCTGGAGCTTTCAAGTTATTTCAATATGTGGAAAACCACATGCTAAACTAAAGAAAGGAATTGCAACTTTTTCATGACGTGTCTCTCTTCCTTATCATTCAGCTGCAAGTATAGTTTCTCATCAGACGCCCTCAGGGCCATAGGGAATAAGGTTAATTTTGTATAAGGTAATATTTAGTCATTCTGGAGCCTGGGTGTTTGGTTTGATGTGGTTCGAGGTCTCTGAATTTTTGCCCTTGTGCCCATTTTGTCTTCTCCTCATGCATGAGCCTGTGCGTTCCCTTGAAAGCAAAATGAAGGTCTTTTTTTGTGTGTGTGACCTTCCTGGGGGATAAACAAATATCTTTACTGGAGCTTCTAAACATTCTTAGTATAGAGGCTGGCACATAATAAGTGCTTAGAAAATGGTAGCCACTTTCTCATCACCCATGTGAGTCTTTGCAGGGTGGATTAAGATTCAGTTGATAGAGACTTCCCTGGTGGTCCAGAGTTTAAGAATCTGCCTTGTAACGCGCAAGACCTAGCTTCAATCCCTGGTTAGGGAACTAAGATTCCACATGCCTTGGGGCAACTAAGTCTGTGTGCCACAACTCCTGAGCCTATGCACCGCAGTGAAAGATTTATGATGTAATGAATATCTTGAGTGCCCTAAGACCTGATGCAATCAAGTAAAAAAAAAAATGTTAAAGAGAGATTCAGTTGATAGAACAAAATAATCACACGAGCAATCTAAGAAAAAGTGATTGAGTGCTGAGGCTGGGTCAGGAATGCCATCCTTTATCTTTTCCAGCCTATGGCACATAGGCAGACTTGATAGAGTTCTTTGTGAGAAGGGGTATTGCATGGCAGTGTGAGATCTTCACAAGGATTTCTTGGCCACTCACTGGGTGTATTCCACTGAACTAGCAGAGTGGTTGAGTTGAGGGAACTGAGGTCTGAAATGTGACCGTATTAAGCCTTATCACATAAAATCAATTTTTCATCCTCACTCACAACTTGCTGACTCATGTCCTATGGAGAATGGCTGTGCAGAGTTCAACATCACAAAGACTAGAAATGAAAGTGCTCATATACACTTGGTTTGTCTAAAGAGTGACCCAGGTGGAAACAGTATGACCTTGGGCATCATTTGTTGTTGTTTAGTTGCTAAGTCATGTCTGACTCTTTTGCAACCCCATGGATCTCAGTCCACCAAGCTCCTCTGTCCATGGCATTTCCCAGGCAAGAATACTGAAGTGTCTTGTCATTTTCTTCTCTAGGGGATCTTCCTGACCCAGGAAGTGAACCCACGTCTCCTGCTTTGGCAGGAGAATTCTTTACGACTGAGCCACCAGGGAAGGCCTTGTGTATCATAGGTGTTTGCAACCTGCAGGAGAAAAAGATACAAAGGTGAAACTCCTCACGTAAGGTTTCCAGGCCACGGTGAGTTGAGCCACGGCAAGTACTCAGTTGCATGAGAACTTGTTCTCCTAGACTGAATGTTTGACTTAAAAGACCCTCGAGTCACTCAGGGTCTTTAGAGTTAAAAGACCCTGAGTTAACAGATCACTGGTGAATATGCCAGAGGGAGTTTGGGAGAGGAGTAGATTTTCCAGGGAACTTTTGTGACATCGCGACATCCCTAGCTACCCACCTCCTTCACTTTCCTTCCTAGCTCAGTGATGTTCACCCTTTCATTTGGGGACAGAATATCTTTTGAAGTGATTCCACCCTGAAATCCAAGATAATACAGCTTTTCTAAAACCCAAAGCAGTGCTCTTATTTGCTGTGGTTAACTGTAAGGGCAAGATGAGGTAATAAGGGAACCAGAGAAAGCCCTAAATTTAAATAGATCTGTAATGGTAGCTAAGAAATTGGCCACTACTCTCTTTGATCTAAGTAGTATATTTTATTCCTGCCCTTCTTTGGAGAAAATGAAGTGACATAAAGACCACCAGCCCTAGGATTGGAGAGGACTATCTGGGATTACAGTCCATCCTTCTCCTCTGGCCAAAGACTTGGTTGATAATTACCCCTACAGACAGACGTCTTGGTGTGCTTTGTGTCTCCTAGGAAGAGAGCTTTCCAGCCTCTCAAGATAACTGACCAGAATTTAACCTCTTTATGGGACAAACAATAATTTCTCTTTCCAGGGGTTTATCTTTGGTACTGCTCAGAAAAAGTTTGTGTTTAACTGAGCACTCGGTATGCCTTGGGCTTCCTTTATTTTGGAGAATCCCTCTCTGAAACATTTCAGGAAGGCGGACATTTGGTCTCTTTTTCACATGTAGTAATCTTATCGGATTTTTTCCATTTGATGCAATAATTATAGCAGAGAAATGAAGAACAAGGATATGGGGAGTGGACAGACCTGGTCTTGATCCCAGCTTGGGATATATTCCTTAGCTCAGATGGTAAAGAATCCACCTACAATGCAGGAGACCTGGGTTCAATTTCTGGGTTGGGAAGATCCCCTGGAGAAGGAAATGGCAACCCACTCCAGTCTTCTTGCCTGGGAAATCCCATGGACAGAGGAGCCTGGTGGACTTCAGTCCACGGTGTCGCTAAAGAGTCAGACACGACTGAGCGACTAATACACTTGCTTCTTATTAGCTGTGTGTCCTTAGGCAACTTACTTAACCTCTCTGAGCACCTGTAACAAAAAATGACATCAATTGACTACCAGGATTTTGAGGATTAAATGAGAATCCTGTCTCATTATTAAGCATGTGACACAGTACCCATCATCTAATAAACACACAAGCAAAAACACACCAGCAGAAACCCAGTGGCTATTCTTATTTACACAAAATATTATTTTGGCCAGGACTGTGGTTTAAGGCTGTGAATATGGAGAAATTCAACAGTCACGGCCACTGTCATCCCTGAGCTTACAGGGATGTCTCAGGTAGGAACGCACATATAGATCGGGGAGCTCTCAGTGTTTAGTTGGAAATGAAAGCCACAGGGGTAGATGTGGCTGCCAAAAGAGAATGAAATAAAGCATAAATGTAGAGCCCAGTGACATCAGTTCAGCCTCAGGGCTGAACTAGGGGGAACATCCATCCAGTTCATCGTCAGCAGGATACACCTCAAAGAACCTTTCTCAGAACAGCAATAGGAGGCAGCATTTGTCCTGAGTTTTAATGCACACGGCTCCTATTTCTCCCCATCATCCACCGCCCCTCCTGAAGTCAGAATTAAATAAAGGTTCAGTCAATGAGGGGCTTCCCAGCTGGCACTAGTGGTAACAAACCTCCTGCCAATGCAGAAGATGCAAGAGATTCGGGTTCGATCCTTGGGTTGGGACAGATTTCCCCTGGAGCCACTCCAGTATTCTTGCCTGGAGAATCCCCATGGACAGAGGAGCCTGGTGGGCGACAGTCCATAGATTTGCAAAGACATGACTGAAGTGACTTAGCATGCACCACATGCACGTCAGTCAATGAAACTGATCCTCGAGGACGCCTGGTTTCCTGCGTGCGTTTTCCCGGCGCTCCTACAGCCTTTGCCAATATATTCCTACAGCAGTTACTCTTCTCTCCACGGAAAACTGTTCCCCATAGGATAATCATCCCCATTCAGAAACTTGCCCTGCATTTTTCCGGGTGACGTGTACTGCCCTCGCTGTCTCCTCCCTGTCCTCACAGAGCTCTGTCTGTGGTCACCGTTCATAAAAGAGTGGGTGAAGTCATCCCCTTCTTCCCCTGAGCCCCCTGCCACGTGTCGGAGAGAGAGCCAGAAGGCATCTCCTCCCGCCCATTACCCTTGACAGAAGAGCTAGGTTGAGGACTCCGCCATTCTCATCATCTTTCGAGAAATACCCCTGCCTAGGAAAATCTGCTGAAACGGCAATGGCAACCCACTCCAGTACTCTTGCCTGGAAAATCCCATGGATGGAGGGGCCTGGTGGGCTGCAGTTCTTGGGGTCACACAGAGTTGGACACAACTGAAGTGACTTAGCAGCAGCAGCAGCAGCAGGAAAATCTGACCTCAACGTGTGGCATCCAAGAGGCTGTAATTAGCAAGGACATCTTGTTACAACTTGGAGGGATGGGTGACAGTGAACACTCCTACAAGGGCTTCTGGGATTTCCCCTATTCCAGGCTTCAAAGACAAACATGGAGAGACTGGGTGGGCTATGCCCAGTCCTGCTGAGGTTTATGACAAGAGTCCATGGATTTTTTTGCGTTTGTTCAGAACTTCTTCAGAAAACCATCTGCACTCCATTTATATTTTGGAGAATAGCAAGCCATGGGCTGGGGGTAGGGGGGTAGTTGGATAACAGCAGTGGGCAGAGAGGTCTGAAGCCTGCCTTTTTAGCTCTATTTTTGCCTGGGAAGCGGAGATTTGACAGTGGAAACTGGTGTGCAGCCTGTACCTAGAAAGTGCTTTTTCAGATCCATCTGTGTGGTAACTGGTGATGGCAGAGCGCCCAGAAGTTAATGGCTCAGTTAGTGGACACTGTGCTCCTGGGTTCCAGTCTACGATCTTGCAGTTTCCTTGCACAATCAGGGGGCACATTGCTTGTTGGCTCTGAGCCTCAGTTTCCATCCTAGGGAAGTAAGCAGAGAATGTGTGTGTGACTGATTTATCACTCAGCTGAACTTTGGAAGACAGTAACGATGAAATACGGTCATTTTTATCCTACACCTACCTTCCAAATCACTCTACTGGTGCTCCTCACCTTCTCCATCTTCTGACAAAGATCTCCAGCAGATTCCAGAGCTCTGTTGGTCATTTCGGGGTTTGGAAGAGAACCCCTTTTGTGAAAGGCAGGTCCATTCCCATATCAGAGTCTCGGTCTCCCACCCAAGCTGCAGCTTTTCTTTTCACTCAGTTTAGGGTGATGTTGGAATCCAAAGATGAGTGAGCGGGTGGGAGCGGGGGGGTCACATTTGGCCTGGTAAGTTGCTTTCCTTCTTCCATCTCCCCCACTCCAACTAGCACATTGCTCACTGAGGCAGGGTCGGGGGTCAGAAGAGAAGGTAAAAGGCATTTCGTTAAGCAAGGGCTGTTATAGTTCCCTCTGGTTATCAGATGCCTTGTTAAGGCAGCTGCTCCCAGAGCTGGTTCCACCTGCCCCCTCTTTTCTTCAGACCATCCCCATTCTACCCTCTGAGCACCTCCTCTGGTAGTTCGCCCCCTGGAGTGAGCTGTGGCGGGTGCATCTCAACTCTGGCCCCAGATGCGTCATTTTTGTGGCATGAACTTCACCTGTGGAAGGACTTACATACCTTGTCTCCCCAAACTCTGGGGTGCAAGCCCTCCCACTGTGGCTTCCCTCTAATGTCTGCTATGCAGCCTGTTCCAAGAAAACTCCCATCTCTGAATTCCTCCAGGCAAGGGGCAGGTACTGTATTCATCTCTTATTCACCCCAAATTCTCCACCCCCAGAAACTCTCCAGTTGTACAGCGTTCTCTAAAATGTTTGGGGACTTATTAACCAACTGTCTAAATCAGCTGATGACAAGAAATGTCTTACTGACCATTCCATTACCTCTGCAAGCTGTTGGGTCCAGTTCCTGGAATGTAATAAGTGATCAGAAGAGGTGTGCTATTACTATTATCAATAATACATGCTTTGGATAATATTAATAGAAAGAGCCAAGATGGAGTGAGTGTGGCAAAGGGGTAACATGAAGAAGAGCTTTCCTTTGGGGCTGTTCTGGTTAGTTCACAATGGTGGCACAATCTTTGGGTACAACATATAGGACATTTGTTCAAAGGAGGGGATTGCATAGAAATGATATATACTGAACTCATCCGTTATTTGTATCAGAATGTCGCATCAATGAAGCAGCACAGGCTTGCAATCAGATACACCTAAATGAGAATCCTGTCTGTTTGCCTACTGGTTGAGCAGCTCCTGGTAAGTGAGCTTACTTTCAACACCTGGTTCTTCACTCAGGGTAAGGAGAATAACACCAATCTTACATGAGGATTAATGCATCTGGTCAACGCCTTGCACGTAGCAGCAACTTGACAAATAACATTTACTGTTGTAATGTTCTTATTTTTTAAATAACAATTCTGCCAGGGTCCTTCAGCATTTATTTCCTCCACTTTCTGATACGAAATAAATGGTGACTATTAAGAATTAAAGATTTTATACAGTATTAGAATTTGGCTTAATGACTAGGGAATTTCCTTTTTCTCTGCCCAGAAGTAGTCTGCCCAGGTCAATTCTTTTGATCGTGTTCCTCTGATTTCAACTATTGATGTGGAGGAGAGGCAGTATCAGATGAGGACACATGGGGGTTTCTAGGATTCTAGCAGCTTCCCTAGTGGCTCAGGGCTTCCCTGGTGGCTCAGACAGTAAAGAATCTGCCTGCAATGTGGGAGACCTGGGTTCGATCCCTGGATCAGGAAGATCCCCTGGAGAAGGAAATGGCAACCCGCTCCAGTATTCTTGCCTGGAGAATCCCATGGACAGAGGAGCCTGGCAGGCTACAGTCCATGGGGTTATAAAGAGTTGGAGACGACTGAGTGACTAACACTTTCATTAGCAGTATTCTAGTTCTTTTTTAAAAATTTTTAATCGACAACAATATTACAGTAGTTTCAGGTGTACAGTGTAGTAATTTTATATTTCATCGGTTACACCTCATATGAAGTTATAAAATAGTGACTATATTTCCTCTGCTGTACATTATATCCTTGTAACATTTATTTTATACCTAGTAGTATGTACCTCTTAATCCACTTCACTTCATTTGCCTCTCTCCCACCTCATTCCTCTTTGATAACCACTAATTTTCTCTATCTGTGAGTCTGTTTCTCTTTCATTTATTCATTTATTTTTAAGATTCCACATATTAGTGAAGACATAGAGTATTTATTTTTCTCTGTTTGACATTTCACTAAGCATAATATCTTCCAGGTCCACGGTATTCTAGTTCTTAATTTGGATGGTGGTTCCACAACTGTTGCCTTTAAAACAGTTCATTGTGTGTGTGTTCAGTCGCTAACTCATGTCTGACTCTTTGCAACCACAAGGACTGTAGCTTGTCAGGCTCCTCTGTCCATAGTATTCTCCAGGCAAGAATACTGGAGTGGGTTGCCATTTCCTCCTCCAGGAGATCTTCCCAACCCAGGGATCAAACCTGTGTCTCCTGCATTGGCAGGTGGATTCTTTACCACTGAGCCACTGGGAAGCCCATAACAGTTCATTCAGTTCAGTTCAGTTCAGTTCAGTCACTCAGTCGTATCTGACTCTTTGTGACCCCCTGAATCGCAGCACGCCAGGCCTCCCTGTCCATCACCAACTCCCAGAGTTCATTCAGACTCACAACCATTGAGTCAGTGATGCCATCCAGCCATCTCATCCTCTGTTGTCCCCTTCTCCAACTATTCAATTTATGTTGTATATTCTTTTCAATATCACCCTTCCCAATAAAAGAGATAAGAGAAAAAAGGAAGTCATACTGAGTAGCTGATTAAAAATAAAACCTCAAAATAATTATTGAGGCCTTACTATGTGCTTGGCAGGGCTTTCAGGTGTCTCATGGGGTAAAGAATCCCCCTGCTACTGAGGAGATGTGGGTTCCGTCTCTAGGTCTAGAAGATCCCCTGGAGGAGGGAATGACAACCCACTCCAGTATTCTTGCCTGGGAAACCCTATGGACAGGGGAGCCTGGTGGACTATAGTCCATAGTGATAGCTTATGGTGAATGATGTCGGATTCAAGATCTCTGAAGAAGATTTAGCTTCGGGACCAGGGACCGGGCTTGATCACGCAAGACCTTTTGTGTAGTAGAGTTTTATTAAAGTATAACAAGGGACAGAGAAAGCTTCTGACATAGACATCAGAAGGGGGATGGAGACTGCCCCACTTGCTAGTCTTAGCAAGTGAGCTATATACTTTTTAACTGGTTATTACAATAAATCAAAAGAATGTCTCAAGGTTGTAAAGGTCTTATTAGATCCACTCCCACAATATACATTTTAAGATGACAGGATTAGCCAGAAGGTTCTCAAGAAGGAGACACATGTCCTCAAGCAGGATACATTGTTATATACAGAATTTAAGGAAAAACATATCCTTCAGCAAGATGAATTCTTTTGTTGTGGAATCATCAGTTCTGCGCTTAAAGAAAAAAAGTTTGTCCTTTTCTCCTCCTCGAGAACTCCAGACCCCTTTCTCCTCCTTGGGGACCCCCAGACTTCTTATCAGCCTACCTAGGAATCGGCTCTCTCAGTAGGGTCATGGAGAGTCAGACACAGCTGAAGTGCCCGAGCATGCACACATGTGCCTGGCATGGTGCTAAGTGCCTTCCACATACAATGCAGTCAAGCAGCCACTGTTATTCCCACTTGACAACTGAGGAGGCTAACACTCAGTTGGTGATGGACAGGGAAGTCTGGCGTGCTGCAGTCCCTAGGGTCGCAAAGAGTCAGACGTGACTGAGCGACTGAACTGAACTGAACTCGCAGGGATAGACACCTAGGACCCACTCCATTTGTCCTTTCAGTACATAGGAGCTGCCTCGCACACAGAGAGGCAGACCCTGAGTTTGCCTGGGACATAGCCACCGGGAAAGGACTAGGCTTCCTGACTTCTCCCGTCTCTAGTACAAATGCTTGTGAGTCTTGAGTTGGTCACAGGAGTCCATTGTCAGGAGGCAGCTCTGCAGACTGGTTTCTGGATGACAGCTTGACTGAGAGATGTACTGGTTGGTGACTGAGCACCTGTGAGTCAATGTGAGGTACAAACCAGGTCCTTGGCATCTGCCCTGACTCGGCTTGTTAGTGATCAAGAATGTGCCATCCCAGATGGGGGCCAGGGGTCCCAGGAGAGATGGGGTCCTCCTGCACACAGATGGTGCCAGAGGTCTACACCTTCTGTGGGCGGCAGAGGTGGAACCTAACAGCCAGCTCTGGTCCAGGTGGCTTGACTTACTAATCACCTGAGCACCAGAGGAGTTGGAGGCTGACTGAACCCCTCAGCATGTGGGGCTCTGTGCTCCTGTCTTGGGGGCGGTCCCTGAGAGGACTTGGCTCTGGGTCCTGGCCTTAAAAGGCTTAGGCTTGTGTGGATACAGGTTGCATCCAAGAGTAATTACAAGACAAGAATCACTGCTAAGAGATGCTCAGAGGGACACATACTCTGCTCTGAATGTTCTGCAGAAGGAGAGCTAATTTCCAGCTGAGGTGAGGGAGGGGGTGTGAGAGAAGACTTTGTGGAGAAGTTATTTTTGATTAGAAATTCTGCTCTTTTGCTCACTTGTGGGCAGAGGTGGTGAGTGGGACACTCGCCTGAGTGGCTGAGAACAGGTTCTGCCCTTTCTGGCCGTGGTACCCAGGTCAACACTATCCCATGAACCTCTGCCTCCTCATCTTCATGAGGCAGCATGATGTCTCTATATCAGAATGGACTCTGGTGTCAGATTTCTCAGGTTCACATTCTGCCACTCTCAGCCATGTGTGCCTGTGGGCAAGTCATTTGAGGTAGCTGGGCCTCAGTTTTCCTATCTCTAAAATGGGGATAACCATATATTCCATGAAGGGTTGTTGTGACGATTGAATGAAATAATAAATGTAGAATGTTTAGAATAGTGCCTGGCACACAACTTGTGTTCCACATACAGCTACAATTGTTAGTGTTGTCAGGATAGATTAGGGTGAGCAAAGCTTGGCACAAAGTATGCCCTGACTTCAAGAAGTTGTTCTTGTTATTATTAAAGTGCAGGTGAAATACAGAATTAGAAATGAAGAGGAGGGCCTCCCAGGGAGTAGGAACAGTGTCAGGAAAGTAGGAGGCAGGAATGTGCAATGTATGAAGGAGGAACAAAAAAATAATCTAATTCGAGCCGTCAGGAGATAAAGGATGAATTTTTTTTGCTGGTTTCTCAGCTTCCCGTGGACCCTGAGAATCCATTAAAAAGGCCAATTTCCATCAGCAGATGTCCCTGGCTTTCTTTTGCATGTTCTTCTGGATGCAGGCTTCCAGGAGCATCAGTTCCCAGTCTCCCCAAGGATGGGTCTCCAGGGGAGGTTCTGCTTCCCCCTGGTGCTCCTGCTGGGCTCTGTGCTCTTGGTGACCTCGGCCCCAGCCACTCTCGAGTCTTCTGGATGCAGCGAGAAGGAGCAACAGGTTACCGTCAGCCACACCTACAAGATCGACGTGCCCAAGTCTGCCTTGGTCCAGGTGGAGGCTGACCCCCAGCCCCTTCGTGGTGATGGAACCTCGCTCCTGGCCCCAGAGGAGACCGAGGAACAGAATATCGTCTTCAGGCACAACATCCGCCTGAG
>NW_011494861.1:16495129-16514868 GCF_000754665.1 Bison bison bison
ACTGTGAGCTGGCAGGCAGCGTGCGGGACCTCCTGGCCCGGGTGAAGAAGCTGGAGGAAGAGATGGCGGAGGTGAAGGAGCGGTGCAGCGCCCAGCGCTGCTGCCCGGGAGCCGCTGGTGAGCGCACCACCTGGTATCCATTCAACAAACTCTGAATGAGCACCTCAGGTGTTCTGCCAGGCTCGTGAGCACCCTGCCTCTCACTCTGGGTTTTCTCTAAGGGGGATGTTATCTGGTACTAGCTCTAGGGGTTATCTTCAAGCCTGAGCAGGGAGAGACCAGCAACTCTTAGAGTGAGTCTGGACTGTTGGGTCAGTGCTTTCAGAAGAGACTACTTCTGGGCGCCGGTTTACCTGTGGATCCAACCTCTATTTCCCTTTATAAGGGAAAGCCACAGGTTGACGAGGAAAGAAGACTGACGGCTTGGAGCTAGACAGGATTGGGTTCAAATCTCAGTCCTGCCATTCTTCACTGTGTGACTTTGGGCAAATTCCTCATTTCCTCAACTGTCCGTTGAGGAGAGTTCTATCAGCTAGTCTAGTTCTGAGAACTATAGATGATGTACAGAAGATTTCTTGGCCCATTATTCAGCAAACTGTTCGATAGTAATGAAGTACTACAATTTGACTTTACAAATAGTGAGCACTTCCATCACATTTTTTTTTTCAACATAAACTGCTCATACTATTTTCCAAAGAATAATCAGTGATACTTTGGCATACATTTTAATGCTGGAAGAAATTGCTACCATTAAGAGCGCCTCCTATAGGCCAGACGCAGAACTAGACACGGAGGACGCTGCGGGCGAATAAAATGGCAATAAAAGAGCATAGAATTGTCCCTGAGCAATTTCAAACTTCTGACCAAACGTCAAAAGTTTTTACGAAGGAAAAAGGATGTTCTGGGAATCAGGAGCTGGGGCTGGTGAGCAGACCAGGAGGACTGGCCCACCCTCCAACTGCCTCTTGCTGTTTGGGATTAGAGAAGGGAGCCTGGTTAACCCTTCTCCCATCTGTTATCCCCATAATGAGACCGGGCTGTTTTATAGCTTCTGCAGGTCCACCTTTCTTTCAGGCTTCAACTTCAGCTCATTTCCTAAGGACTCAGACTTGCTAGGTCCAGCTCCTCCAATCAAGACAAACTCCCACCCAGCCTAACTCTCTCCTGCCCACCCCAGGAGCTCTGCCCCTTAGTATAACCTGGCCCACTGATACCTAGGTTGGAGCATTTAAGGCGCTTTCATAGAAAAGTACTAAATAATTAGCCTCTTTTATGGGTTGGTGGTGGGGGAACCAAGTGAAGTCACAGGAGTGCTTGGGATGGAAAGGGAAGGGCTAGGGTGGTACCTGTGACTTTTCAGGCATAAAGTATAGATTTCGCAGGTTCAAGTCTGGCCCATGGTGGAAAGGGCAGGCTCCTAGTCTTCCCTTATAGACCCTACCTTCCTCTACAGAAGGAGTGTGGCAGAATTCTGAAATCGTCTGCTCTCAGGGTCCCCAGGGATGGAAATTCCCCATTCACAAGCCCTCCAGGCCCCGCTGACTGTTTCCCTCTCTCTCGGGTAGGTCTAAGCCGCCACTGCAGTGGCCACGGGACCTTTTTCCTGGACACGTGCAGCTGCCACTGCGAGCATGGCTGGGAGGGCGCCGACTGCGAGCGGCTCGCCTGTCCCGGTGCCTGCAGTGGCCACGGGCGCTGCGTGGATGGCCGCTGCGTGTGCGAGCCGCCCTACGTGGGCGCCGACTGCGCCTACCCCGCCTGCCCTGAGAACTGCAGCGGGCACGGCGAATGCGTGCGTGGCGTCTGCCAGTGCCATGAGGATTTCATATCGGAGGACTGCAGCGAGCGGCGCTGCCCCGGCGACTGCAGCGGCCACGGCTTCTGTGACACGGGCGAGTGTTACTGCGAGGAGGGCTTCACCGGCCTCGACTGCGCCCAGGGTGAGAGTGGAGATGCGCCTGGGCCTGCCTCTCTTCTGACCCGGCCCCCATGGTCCAGGCACCTTTTAACCATAGTTTACATTTTGTCCTAAGTAGGGCACCCCGCCTTTATTTAGTCTACTCCAGAATCCCATGGGGAGAAGGCAATGGCAACCCACTCCAGTACTCTTGCCTGGAAAATCCCATGGAGGGAGGAGCCTGGTGGGCTGCCGTCTCTGGGGTCGCACAGAGTCGGACACAACTGAAGTGACTTAGCAGCAGCAGCAGCAGGAGTCTTAGGTGATCTAGTATGTGTGTGTGTGTGTGTAGGTGTTACTGAATGAAGTCTTGTAGACCTGCTCCGGCCCTGGCCCTGCTGAGGATCTCTGCCTGGCTGGGGGAGGGTTGCAGTTCTAGCTGCCAATAACAAAACCTAAGCTGAGATCCCTACAGCACAAGCTTTATTCAGTGGTCAAAGAATGGAGAAGCGGGAACTAAGTGCACAGGTCAAATTCTGGCCCACCTAGCAAGAGAGATTTAATTTTGAAGAGTAAAAACAAAGGAAGGAGGAGTGAAGTTAATGATGGGGAGCTGTGTACATTAGTCTACCTGAGAAGGAACAGTGCTTTTTCAAAGGAGTGGGGTGCCACTCTCTTTATATCATTTTTTTGACTCCTAATGTCCCAGTCAAGGCTGCTGGTAGGCATGTCCTTTAATATGCCACTATAGAAATTCAGGGTAGAGTGAGACTCAGGGTCTGCTGGAGGTCATATTCACCATCTTGGTCCCAGCTGGTTCTCTCTCCCTCTCTTTCTCTCTCTCTTTTTTTTGTACCTTTCTTTCTCATCTCTGGACTGTTTAAAGATTAATGTTAACTTCTGCTAAAGGCATAGGTTGAATGGTTTTGAACTAAGACTTGGAGCATCACTGGCAACATAAGCGGTCAATATTAACTTCTAACTAGATAGTAACTTCTGGGGGTCCACCACGGTGCCTTACCCAGGCTGTGTATCCTCCACACCCACCTTCATAGTGTTAAGCAGTGGATTGGCCATAAAGTTCATTTGGGTTTGTCCAGGTACTATGATTTGGCCAACCCAATATAAAGTAGGTGCTCAAGGAATACGTTTTGGCTATGGATCCCCACCCCTGTTCCCTCACTGTCTCCACCCCTGTTCCTGTTCTGTGTGCAGTGGTCGCCCCCCAGGGACTGCAGCTGCTCAAGAGCACGGAGGATTCCCTGCTGGTGAGCTGGGAGCCCTCCAGCCAGGTGGACCACTACCTCCTCAGCTACTACCCACTGGGGAAGGAGCTCTCTGTGAAGCAGATCAAAGTGCCCAAGGAGCAGCACCGCTACGAGATCCTTGGTTTGCTGCCTGGAACCAAGTACATTGTGACCCTGCGCAACGTGAAGAAAGACATTTCCAGCAGCCCACAGCATTTACTGGCCACCACAGGTGAGGAAGCAGCCAGGTTTCCCAGGAGAGGTCCTGCTCTATACATCTTCTTCCATTGTCCCCACAAGTACCATTCTACTACTCAGGCCATTACTCTGGTTTGGAGTTTGTAAAACACAGCTGCTGCAATCCTAGGTTCTGAAGAAAAGTCTCCATTCTTATTCCCCTCGCGCTGCTCCTCCAAGCCAGTGATGGAGCCTGCTGGATTGGGAATTACAGGCTCTTCTCCATTTCCTGAGATTGTTATTCATCAGTTGCTCAGTTGAGTCTGACTCTTAGCAACCCCATGGACTGCAGCACACCAGGCTTCCCTGTCCTTCACGATCTACCAGAGTTTGCTCAAGTTCATGTCCCTTGACTTGATGATGCCATCCAACCATCTCATCCTCTGCCATCCTCTTCTCCTCCTGCCCTCAATCTTTCCCAGCATCAGGGTCTTTTCCAGTGAGTCAGCTTTTCATATCAGGTGGCCGGAGTAATGGAGCTTCAGCTTCAGCATCAGCCCTTCCAACAAATATTCAGGATTGATTTCCTTTAGGATTGACTGGTCTGATCTCCTTGCGGTCCAAGGGACTCTCAAGAGTCTTCTCTGCTTACCCTGGCACCCATGTACAAGCAGCCATGGAGGACACCTGCATCCTCATGCCCTCACTGAGCCTCTGAACAAGGTCACGTTCGTATGATTGGGGGTCTGCTGAGGCCACCTGTATCAGATTCATCTTAGCAGGAAAGAGAGGGAACAAATGGGGCAGCTTAGAAAGTTTAGTGAAGAGGTTATTTATAAAGGTATAGGTAGGGTTTGGATGATGAAATACTCCAGGACTAGCGTCAGTGGGGATCCACCCCAGTCTGAAGGGACAGGGGATGGAAGTTGGTACTGGAACCCAGAAAGAGTTTTAGGAGATGGCTGCCTGTTGAAGTGCCTTTGGTAGAGGAACACAGGTAGTCCACTGTGTCCTCATCAGGAGGCAGTGAAGGAGAACAGTTGCCCAAACTCTCTGTCTGCCCTCTGGTCTTCTGGTGACTCTCACTGGCTGCACATGACCAGAAATCAGAGGGCCAGGGAACCCAGCTAATATATTTCATAGAGGTCATAATCTGGGATACAGAACAGGAAGGCAGATGGATCTGGAGGGACAGAATCTCTAGGGCACCACTAAATGCTACCAAGATGTTTGTAAGGACAAGCATCACTGCTTATTCTTTAGAAATTATTCATTCCTATGAAAGTACCTGAGACAGCCTAGATCTTCAAGGGTTCAAATTCATTCCTTTTCTCAGCATACTTTATTGAACACTTACTTGAACATTGCCAGGCACTGTCCTGGGCTTCCCTTGTGGCTCAACTGGTAAAGAATCTGCCTGCAATGTGGGAGACCTGCGTTTGATCCCTGGTTTGGGAAGATCCCCTGGAGAAGGGAAAGGCTACCCACTCCAGTATTCTGGCCTGGAGAATTCCATGAAGTCTAGGGTCCATAGTCCATGGGGTTGCAAAGAGTTGGACATGACTGAATGACTTGAAAAAAACAAAAAGGCACTGTTCTAGGTGTGATAAAATGAGCTGCCTCTATTTTTCCCTAAACTCTCAAGGAAAGTCCAGGGAGATCCAGGTGGATGGGCCTTTGGAATGCAGTGTCTTTGCAGAAATATCTGGCTGCCTGTCCATTTTGGTGGTAAGAATAGAAAAGGGTAGGGGTAGCTCAGTGTTTGAAAGAGCGTGAAGGACTTATCCTCTTTGGGAGGACAGTTTGTGATTGCCATCGTCAATGCCCTGTAGCCAAAGACCTCTCAGAACACCCCTGTAGTTGAACAAGTTGGGTTTATTGACTGTTGCCTCACAGAAGTGCACACAACGAGGGACCGTGGGTGTCTCAGGAAGACAGCGTTTGAGGGGTCTGGGGTAGGATTTGGGCTTGTATTCGGTGATCTGAGAGAAGGGTTAGGGAAGCAGGGATTTACTTTCGATTGCATATTGTCATGAACTGGGGATAATCCTGTGATTGGTATCTTAGTGAATCTTATCTAGAAAGAGGGCAGACTAGAGGGAGACTAAAGCTGTCATTGGTTTAAAAAAAGGGAGGGGGAATAGTCACTCATATTAGTCAGAAGGGAGGGTGTTTAGTCATTTTTGTGATTTGGACAATGTTCATGTTTTGCCTATGTGTGGACGTGATCTTGGAATGGTCTTGTTTCATCTTAATTTGTCTGCTGCTGATGTCCTGTGAACTTGATTTTATTTATTTAGGCTGCTCCCAGTCTTGGTTGTGGCACTAAAGGATCTTCGTTGTGGCATGCATGTGGGATCTAGTTTCCTGACAAGGGATGGAACCTGGGCCCTTGCATTGGGAGCACAGTTTTACCCACTGAACCACCAGGGAAGTCCCTGTGAAATTGTGTATGTTCAATGGGAGAACACAGAGACCCACCTGTGAGAGTCAAGCCAGCCCCCTGCTGTTGGGCTGCTTTTCTCTTTCTGTTTTTGTCTAACTGCCCCTGTCTTCAGCCAGGACAGTGCCCACAGTCTCTCAGTGAAGAGCAGAGACATCTGCTCTGACAGTTCTGAAAGTCTTAGCAACCCCTCCTGGTCTCTTGCCCTGGGGACTTGTAAACTCCTGCAAAGACGACTAATCCTGCAAAGTCGTCTAATCCAATTCAAGTGAAACCCTTTCTGGTTTGTTCCTCTGGGGAACCTCAGCCTGAGAGACACTTATCCCCATGCTCACCTTGCGCTCTTTCATGAAGTTCCTGCTTTTTCACTTGTGAGCCATGTGGTGCCCCTTCTGTAACCCTTGGGTCTTTTCATTATTCACCTCTTGACCTGTTGTTCCCTCGAAGAATTGCCATCTTTGAGGGAAGAACCTGGAGGCTGGCAGGTGAAAGGCGCAGCTTGAGAGGGAGTGCTTCAGGGAAAAGGCTCCGTGAAGCTCTTTATCCATAACAGAGAGATTCAGAAACACTTAGAGCCACAGGCCTTGAGATTTTGCCCCTTGACCGATGCACAAATTCTCTGTTCTTTGTCCTTGACAAGGGGTTAGTCAGCCTGCTGGGAACACCTTCAGAACCAAGGCATAGGAGGTGAGGAGAGGGGTGAGGCTGAGAGTCTAGGGCTTGGCTTTCCTGTTCCAAACTTCAGGCCAGCTGACACTGGCCCGGGATGTGGCCATTGGAATTCAAAGCACTCCCAGAGACCCCAGACCCCTCTCCAACACCAGCACCCAAAAGTCCTTCCCACAGAGCCACACCAGCAATCCGTTCCTTGGTAACAGGCATCATATTTTCATTTTCTTTTGAGTGGATGGGTGAACATTTAGCCATTAATACTTCGTGTGGCAGTAGTATGGTTTAGTTCCTCAGTTGTGTCCAACTCTTGCAACCCCATGGACTGTAACCTGCTTAGCTCCTCTGTCCATGGAATTTCCCAGGCAAGAATACTGGAGTGGGTGTCCTATTTCCTTCTCCAGGGGATCTTCCCAACCCAGGGACTGAACTCCAGTCTCCTGCATTGCACTGGAGAAGGAAATGGCCATCCACTCTGTATTCTTGCCTGGAAAATCCCATGGACAGAGGAGCCTGATGGGCTATAGTCCATGGAGTTGCAAAGAGTCAGACGCAATTTAACAACCGAACTCCTGCATTGCAGGCGGATTCTTTACTGACTGAGCCAGCAGGGCATGAAGAACTATGCACAGTTACTTTCTTCCTTCACGGGATCAATTGGTAGAGCTGCTGAGGATATCAGGTATCTGGGAGAGGTGCTAAAATTTGGTAGAAGGTGCAGGAAGAATCCTTCAAAGGACCAAGCTAAAATTCTGCTACTTTACAGTTTTGCCTAGGGGTAAATCTTACAGGAGAATTTGAGGAAGGGGAAGCAACTGTAATTTGGGAGACAAGGAAGGAGCTGGTTGTATTACCAGTGTTGCATTCCAAGAAATTTGAAATACATTTCCCAAACTCTACATGGCCTTGAGAGTCTTGTCATGGGGCTGCATCTCTGAAGAGCTAAGGAGTGAATGTTTGGTTCAGAGCAGTGTGACTGCCCCCAACGCCGAGAATGTTGACAGCTGGCCTCGGAGTTGAGGTTCGGGGCTTGGCCATGGCAATGTGGACGGGGAGGGTTGCTTGGCATCTGATGGGCTAGGATAGGGAAGAAGTTTTCCTGGAAGAAAGTCTGTCCTCCATAGACAGTGTGAAAACCAACAGTTATGTGCTGCTTTGGAAGTTCTAGAACACATTTTAAGGACATGTCCTGGGGCTGCAGCCTCCATTCAGAGTGTCAAGAATGGGAGCTGACCTGGTAGCCAACGGCCTGTTACAGACAGGGGGCCCTGGTCTTTACCACTTTCTCTTGCCCTCCCTGACCCCTGCACTAGATCTTGCTGTGCCTGGCACTGCCTGGGTGACGGATGAGACTGAGAACTCCCTTGACGTGGAATGGGAGAACCCCCTGACCGAGGTGGACTACTACAAGTTGCAGTATGGCCCCCTGACAGGGCAGGAGGTGGCCGAGGTCACCGTGCCCAAGAGCGGTGACCCCAAGAGCCGATACGACATCACGGGTAAGAGCCAGCACTGGGGATGTGAGATGCTTGGTGTGGATGCTGAGGTGGGGACTGTGTGAGCAGTGGGGACCAGCAGCTGCAGCGCTGTGCACAGAGGATTCTGAGGCCTTGAGAATCACCTGAACCCTGACTCCAGGAGCTCACAGAGGTGAGCCCACTCTGAGGGGCCTGAAGACTCTGCTCCAGCATCCCAGGGCTGACTCCAGGATCTTGGAGCACCCGGGTCGCAGATTACACATCTGAAATGTTCTTCCAAGTCAGCTAACCCCTTGGAAGCCTCTGTGTCTCAGAGGGGATTTGTTGGCAGACAGGCTTTCTTTTTGGAAGAACGGAGTGTGTGTGTGTGTGTGTGTGTGTGTGTGTGTGTGTGTGTGGTGTGGGAGAGAGAGAGACATTGAGAAATTGGTTGAACTTGGTTTGTTCAGCATCATATGTGGAAGGAGTTGAGCTAGGCGGCCAGGAGTAGGGCATTCCTCATCCCAGGTGACTGAGCAAATACTGGAAGACTGGAAATCAGATGGCTGCAAACACAATGGGGCCACACAGGGCTGGGTAATGTTTTGTGGCACCTGAGGCTTGCACAGTTTTCAGGACCCTCTTTAAGAAAAGTAACACATAAGCATGAATGCCCGCGCACATGGCCTTGGAAGGGGCTGGTGCAAGTGAGGGGCCCTGAGGTTTACCAGCTCCTTGGTACGTCCTCCTCTGGGGCTTTGTCCTGCCCTCCACCCTCTGATTTCTGTCTTGAGAGGTCATCTTGGGGTTCTCAATGTTTTGTGCCTCATACATGCTACCATTTGCCTGCATTTTGTCACCAAAGTCTGAATTTTTGTGCCACAAGGAACAAGCATTCAGGTGGCGGCTACAGAGAAACAACAAAAATTAAGAACAAAAAAGAAACAGAAAAGGCCAAGTAGAGTGAAGACAAAAAGAAAATAAAGAGGAAGAAGTTAAGTGAATTATTACAATAGGAAGGAAAGAAACTTTTGAGGGAAAATGATTGTCGGGAGCAGAAAAACATTTGGGCTATAAATACAGTTGGGAAATGTGTGCTTAATGGCCCAAGGAAGAAACCAGAGCCTCATCAGATTCATCTCATCCATCTGGCCCGTAAGCTCCTCAGTGATGCCTCGTGTTCCACTGGTCCTGCAGCTCTTTAGCTGCCTTAGGTAGATTGTAGTCTTGAGGGGAGACACACAGCCTCACCCTTCGCCCTGCCGAATCCCCGGAAGAGCAGTGCCGGGGCTCCAGGGTCCAGAGCCCGTTCTCAACCCGGCACTGGCTGCTTGTTTCCAGGTCTGCAGCCGGGGACGGAATATAAGATCACAGTCATCCCCATGAGGGGAGACCTCGAGGGCAAGCCGATTCTTCTGAATGGCAGGACAGGTAAGAACCGCGTGGAGGCACTGTGAATGCATCCTGTGCTCTCATTCTGCTATATTCTTGGCTGACTCCTCTTTGGATAAAAACTCTATACTTCTGTGTATAGAGACAGCCAGTCTCTCTGTGTACTGACATTTCTGGCGGAGGGGCGCGGGGCAGGAGAGGGGAAGCAAACTTGTTCTATCTCACATTTTTCTTGCTGTTGAAAATCTCCACCTGGCTCTTGGAGTCAAGGGGATAGGCCGTTTCCAACACCTTTCTGCTTATTTTAATAGCTTCAATCACTGACTTCTTTCCAAGGCATTTATTATCTTGGACTTAGGCACACGGCTCCACAGTACCCAAGACAGGTGATTTATAACTTTTTGCTTGTCATTTCGGTGTTTTTTCATGACAAACACACTCAGGGAGTTTGCTTTAAAATGTCAAGAGATATTAAAGACTTTCGCAGGGGAGTAGCAATAGATTTAGCATCTGTGGATTAAGAAAATATATGATGACAAATGTTGCTCTGAATCAGTAATATTTGACAGTAAGTTTGTAATTTATTAATCAGAAAAGAATTTGAAATCATGGTAGTTTTATATGCAAGATGTCCTATGTAATTTTTAGTTTTTAGACAGTGCTTGAGCCCGTATTGAATTGTGAGCCTCATGCAAACACTCTGTGCTCCTGCCAAGTCACGTTGGGAGGCTGTGAGCTTGATGCCGCTGGGTAAAGGCTAATCCTTGGAGCCGGCAAAGAAGGGATATTTGAATTGGAGACTTTCTTGAAAAGTTTTGTAGTTCTTTTCAATTCAGTCCTGGCAGTAGCTGGTTGGGGTGGTGAGAATAAGAGTGAGATGGTGCAAGAATTGAATTCACTGTTTCAGTTGCCTAACAGATTGCATAGCTGGGATGTGAAAGAATTATATAGTTGGGCAATCATAAAGAATAAAATATACATTAATTTTTAACCATACAGTGTATACTGTACAGCTTGCATGAACGGTGGACTAGTGAATCACCATCAGTGAGCTGGAAAATGGCAGGTCTTTCCTTGATTCTAGAGGATTTTTTTTTAGCTGTGAATTAATTGAGAGCTTACCATGCCCCAGGCATTATACTAACTATGCACTGCTCATGAATTATCTCATTTAGTTCTGATTATGATCCTGTGTGGTAGGTCTTATTATTATTTCTAAGTCACATATGAGACAGCTGAGGCTTAGAGAAATTAAGCTTAAGATTGCCCAGCTTGGAAGTGACAGGGCTGGGTCTGGAACCCCGGATGTCCACTTTGGTGAACGCAAAACTAAAAGGGCACCTACATTTATTTCCCTGTTCATTGTGAAATTGAAAGTTTCTGTCATTCAGTCGTGTCTTTTGTGACCCCATGGACTGTAGCCCACCAGGCTCCTCTGTCCGTGGAATTCTCCAGACATGAATACTGGAGTGGACTGTCCTTCCCTTCTCCAAGGGATCTTCATGACCCAGAGATTGAACCTGGGTCTCCCGCATTGCAGGCAGATTCTCTATCGTCTGAGCCACCAGGGAATTTCTGGTTAATTTTCATACTCTTTACTCCCTGACTAAAAAAATTCTGTGACTTCTCATTGTCTTGGGTAAGATAGAGTCCTTTTATCTTGGCTTTTGTGGGCCCATCCAGCCTGGGCCACTGTCGTGCCCAGAATTTCCCACCAGGAAGCCTTCCTGCAACTGGACTCTTCTTGGGGTTCCCTAACACAGAAGACTTCTCTCTACCTCGTGGGTTTGTTCATGTTGTTACCCCTGCCTGGAAAATTCTCTACTCTTATCTCTAGCTGTCAATTAAGTCAGTTCAACGAGCATTAATTGCCGAGTATCATTGGGTCCTAGAGACATGGTTCCTTTAGATATATAGATGACGAGCCCTGGTCCCTGCCCTTCAAGGGCTCACAGCAGTAACATCACACATCCCTCCAGGGTCCGCCCCTACACTGGCCGCTCCACTGAGGCCTTCTAGGACCATGTTAAATGGCAACCATTTTTGCCCTTGAATTTCTAGAGCATTTAATTACAAATGGCCTTAAATTGCCAATTAAACTTTCAAGTGTATTATCCTAGCTAGAACATGAGTGTTCAAGAAATATTTTTATTGCTTATTATATTCTAAAAGCAGGATGGGATATTTTATTGGATTGCAAATAAATTTGTATTATGTGCCTTATTAACATGACCAAAAAAGACACAATAATTTCTAAGGTCAGGAAACACTCTCACACCTGGCTAGACTGTTAGTTAATTTAAGAGGGAGGGGAAGAATCTCTCTTTTCTCCAGATGTTTTGCATTCCGTGTGATGGAAAAACACACTGGAATATAAGAATGGCATATGCATGTACAGGGTGGAGCTGGCACAGTTCAGATATTTTTCATTTAACGAATCACTCAGTGGAACTCAGACCATGGAAGAGAAAGTGTTGACTGAAAAATCTTACCCTGTTAACATGCTCAAAGTGCACTGAAAAGCACTTCTAAAAACCTCAGGACCAGGTTAGCTTCTGGAGAAGCACACATCAGCCAGGCCAGTGTCTCCAGGGAGAAGTGTTCCCAAACTTCCCCATCAGACCCTCACAACTGCATCACATCAGATGACCAGAGAGGCAGGCCCCTCAGACCAGGAGAGGTGACGCTCCATCTGTAACATAGAAAGTTGGACTGCATGAGTTTCAAATTCCTTCTCTTACTTTTTTATGTTTATGATTTTGTAATAACGTCTGTAATTCATGCCTTTCCATAGTGAGTCTGAAACAAAGGACCCCTTGCTTTTTCATAATCTCACGTGTTCCCAGGCACATTAGAACATACGGTCTAGCGTATTCACTTGTTAACAATTTTCTCAGAACTTTTCCCCTGAGACTATGCTCTGAAATAAGTTTTGCCAACTCTTACTATCCTTTTCACTTGTCATTGCTTCCCAAACACAGTGCTTCATTTGAAATGGCCCAGCCCCTAAAACTTTCCTTCTCTAGCTCCTTTTTGTTTCAAGATGAGCTCCCGTATCATTCAGAACTCCTGTCTCTCACAGCCACCTCACACCTACACCTTGTAGCTGAAAAATAATGAGAATCTCTAGCCTTTGAGGCCCCACTGTGTTCTAGGTACCGAGGGGCTTCATGAACATTATCTTTGGTCCTTCTACTAACATTGCAAGCATTGTTATTCCCATTTTACAGATGAGACTGTTGAGGCCTACAAAGTTTAGGAGATTCAGAGTAAAGTAGTGAATGACATTTGAGTTTAGAGTTGCTTTCCAGAAGCAAAGTTAGACGAGGACAGCAGGAAGATGGATTGATCTCTGTGAGCACATTCTCTACATATGATATCTTTTGAATAATTTTATTGCCACAATGAACAGCAGTGGAGGAGACCTGAGAAAACATAGCTACTATAGCTCTACTGAAGAGGTACTATACATATCTCTTCAGTGAACTCACCTTCAGAACAGTAGTGTAGGCCCTGTCCCCGTCCCTGCCCTCAAGCCCATGTCTCCGTAGATTTTAGGCCCTGACTATGCCATTTTCCACATGCCAGCTAGGTGGCTCACATGTGGCTGTTGTGAATGGAGAAGGCTGTCCCTAAGCCTGTGGCCATGGGTTGGAGTGTGGACCCGTGCTGTTGAGGGTGTCCGCATAAACCCAGGACAGCTGTAACCCTACCCAACCGTGTGGGGGAATCTTGTCATAAAGCAGAAAAACCTGTCCTTATGTGCTAGAACTCCTCACTAGCCTTTTCTGTATCCCCAGTTTTGTAGATCTCTCTGAAATGGGGCTCACCTTTATTTGAGTGTGTGTGTGCTAAGTCACTTCAGTCGTGTCCGACTCTTTGCGACCCTGTGGACCACAGCCTGCCAAGCTCCTCTGTCCATGGGGTTCTCCAGGCAAGAATACTGGAATGGGTTGCCATGCCCTCCTCCAGGGGATCTTCTCGACCTAGGAATCGAACCCGCATCTCTAATGTTTCCTGGACTGGCAGGCAGGTTCTTTACTATTGGCGCCACCTAATACATGCACTCAAAAGTGAATCTCTCCTATCAAGCCTCATAACTCTTGTCTTAGATGTCCCTCACCTCCCATGGCCCCGAGAAAGTTCCCACCAGGGCTGCTAGTGTCCAGCAGGTGGGAGATTGCAGCCTGAGGAGGAAGCTGGGGCCAGGGCAGGAGGGCCCATCTCCCAGTTGAGCCACGGCTGTGATTCATCTCAGATTTGGCCAGCTGCAGCAGGCTACTAAAAGGCTTTGTTCCATGGAAAAGACTGTTTATGACCCCCATATTCATTCTTGGCAGAGAGGGAGGTCTTGGTCCTGGTAAGCTGGCTCCTTCCAGTGATGTAGTACATTGTGGGGGGTCCTATCACTGAGGCTTTCCTCCTACATCTGTATCTTGGCATCCGATTCCCATCCTGAAATTTATCAAGGAGAGGAGCAGCTCATTAAAGAGCCTCTTAAACACTTAAGTTGTTGTTGCTGTTTTTAGGGAGTTGAGAGAAAGGGGGCGGGGAGTCCCGAGTTCCAGGCTAGCCCGGCCTCTCATTGACTTTATGAGTTTGGAGAAGTCACATGTCCTCTCTGAGTGAGGTCTCTGTAACTCTGACATGCTATGATTCTATTTTGCCTCCTACCTTCTCACTCTTCATAGCCGAGATGGCTTTTTCCTGGTTCTTCTCTGTTCCTGGGGGTGCTGGGACTGTTGTGGGGAGGAGGAGGAGCCTCAGGGCTGTGTGTCAAAATCAGGCCTTGTGCCAGAAATCTGTACTTCCCTGGATCGGTTCCCATAATCCTTGGTGGTAGCTTAGCCCTGTTCATCCAAGTGGGACAGATGCAGTCTAACACGTCTCTTTAGGACTGTCCTTAATCCACAGGCAGTGATGGAAAGACAATATTCAGTTTCTTTTTCTTTCTTTTTTTTAAGAAGAAGATTTCCTTCATCTTTCTTTTTTTTTTTTTTTTGGACTTACCGTAATTTTATTATATGTAAAGGCAAGCCTGCCCTCATTACTGTTTATGTTAAAAACATTTTATCAGAGTATAGTTGCTTTACAATGTTGTATTAGTTTCTGCTGTATAGCAAAGTGAATCAGTTATATATATGCAAAATGGTACAGATGAACCTATTTGCAAAGCAGAAATAGAGACACAGTCGTTGAGAAAAAGTGTATGGACGCCAAGCAGGGAAAGAGGAGGTGGGATGAATTGGGAGATTGGGGTTGACATATATAATATACACAACTATGTATAAAATAGTAAACTAGCAAGAACCTCCTTGATGCTCTGTGGTTGTCTAGATAGAAAGGAAATCCAAAAACGAGGGGATATATGGAAACATTCAGTTTCTTCTTTGAGGGTCATTCTCTAATCTTTCTGATCTCTGTTTCCCAGATATTAGAGTATTGTAGTGGCTGCCACAAAGCTAAATTGGTGTGTAATCCTATAGGTAGCCCTTTGTCTCATGCTCATTCCTTATGTGCTTTTTCTTCTCTAAGAAGAGGTGTGTTACATAAGCTTACTTTTTGCGAATGACCTGTAAAACTATAGTGTTGAAAAAGCCAGGTGCCATTGATGGACCACACACTACATGCCAGGTGCTTTTCATATATTATTCTATCAAACTTGATTATAAAAACATAAGGCTTCCTCCATCTAGCCATGTGGATTTGATGGATCTTGACAGGGCTGCACACTCAGGCAGCCCTCACCCTACAACGCCGTGGGCCTGGGCTGAGGGTCCTGGCAGCCATAGTGACAAGTACTGATCTGGGGCAGGGGGAGGTGGTGAGAGGCCTGGGGATTGTACAGATGTGGGAGAGGATGGGGGCCAGGGACTTCAAGAGGCAGGACTCTCTGGGTGTTCCCCATCCTCACTTTGCCAGTCAAAGTGTCCCCACTCCCAGTTTAGCACTGATTTCCCCAAAGTGACATATCACCATTGGGGGCTCTCTTCATATCCTCCCTGAATGTGCAGAATCATGCTTTGCACAGAAAGGGGTAATGGGGTGAGGAGGGAGCCCTCTCCCTCAGGGTACACACTTTCTCCTGAGCATCCTCGTAGAGCCTGCTTGAGCCTCCGGAGGCCCAGGACTAGGCTCTTCTGGTGTCTGTGTTCTGAACGCACTGCCCTTTCATCCCAAGAGACCCACTTTGCCAGTGGGTGTGAGATACACCCAGCCCCAGTCTCCCAGAGGTGACAGCCTGGGACCATGTCCTCCTTCTAGTTGCCCCTCCAAGTTCCAATCTACCACTGCTGCTGGATTTCAGGTCGCAGGAAATTTTCAGATCATATTTTATTTTATTTGCAACTGATTATTATCATTTTAGCAGTGGGCTTCCCTGGTGGCTCAGATGGTAAAGAATCTGCCTGCAATATGGGAAACCCAGGTTTGATCCCTGGGTTGGAAAGATCCCCTGGAGAAGGGAATGGCAACCCACTCCAGTATTCTTGCCTGGAGAATCCCAAGGACAGAGGAGCCTGGTGGGCTATGGTCCATGGGGTTGTAAAGAGTTGGACACGACTGAGCGACTAACACTTACCCTTTTTTGCATTCTTAGTAGTAGTCATAGTTCTGTAAGAAGAGGCTGATGGGGGACTTTCGCTGGTGGTCTAGCAGTTAAGAATCGGTCTTGCAATGCCAGGGACATGGGTTCAATCCCTGATGGGGGAACTAAGACTTCACTTGCCTCGGAGCAACTAAGCCTTCATGTGCAACGATTGAACCCGTGCCACAACTAGAGTGTCTGCCTGAAATGCCACGTAACACAATGAAGTTCCTGTGTGCTACAACTAAGGCTGGATGCAGCTAAACAAATAAATACTAAAAAAAGAAGAAGAAGAAGAGGCCAATGGTAGTGGTATAAGGTGGAAATTTGTAGTCTTAGGTAGATGGGACTGGATTCAAATCTTGACTCTACTAGTTCCCAGTTAATAAGTCCAAAAGCAAACCTTTGGTCCCATTCCTCTCCTTGGCCTCTTCTGGAGACTCTACCCTCCCTCATATCTCCCCATCTCTTGTGTTTCCTGCCTAGAGAAGTTCCTTTAGCATTTGTTGTAATACCAGTACCAAAGATCTCCCCATCTCTGTAAATGTCGCCACTTTCTGCAAATTGCTCAAGACCCAAACCAACAAGTCATTATAGTCATGTCAAATTCCCGAGCGGACTCTGGCAGCTCTGTCTTTGCAGTCTCCGCAGTCCTCTTTCATCTGCCACAATTGTCCATGTTCCTGTCATCTCACACATTAACTGTTGTAGCGGCCTCCTAGGGGACTCCGCTCTTGACCTGCGATAGTCTGTACTCTCTCCAGCAGCCAGAGGGGTCCTTTTATAACATGTCAGATCATACTATTCTGTGAGCCACCGCCCACCTCTGCCACCCCCAGAAGCTTCTCATCTCATTCTGTGCAAAAGCCAAGTTGTTACAATGACTTTCAAAGGCATCCCCTTGCCTCCTTAGCCTCACTTTCAGCCACTCAACCCCCTCACCTACTCTGTCCTGATGCCCTGGCCTACTGCTGTTCCCCGAATACATGGAGCAGGGCCTTTGAGCTCGCAGCTATCTTTGCCTGAAGTGAGGTCTCCCAGATTGTCCATGGCCCGATGCCTCATTCCACTTTGCTCTTTGCTCAGATGTTACCTTCTCACTGGCCTTCCTTCTAAAATCCCAAGTGTCTTTCTTCTCTCACTTTCTAATTCCTTTACCTTGCCCTATTGGGCTTCCTAACACTATCCCCACTTGTTTATTGTTTGGCTCTTCCAAGAGAATGTAAGCTCCCTGGTTGAGGGTCTTTATTCTCTTCATTGCTTATATTAGTTTCCCAGGGCTGCTATAACCAAGTACCAAAACCTGAGTGGCTTAAAACAAATTGAGTGTCTCTTGGTTGTGGAGGCTGGAAGTCTGAAATCAAGGTGTCAGCAGGGCCACATTTTCTCCAACAGCTCAAGGGGAGGATCCTTTCTTGTCCCTTCCAGCCTCTGGGGTTTGTTGGCAATCTTTGTGTTTTTTTTTTTTTTAACTTTTTTGTTTGTATTGGAGTACAGTCTATCAACAATATTGTGATAGTTTCAGGTGGACAACAGGGGGACTCAGCCGTACACATACATGTATCCATTCTCCCCCGAACTCTCTTCCCATTCAGGCTGCCACATAACATTGAGCAGAGTTCCCTGTGCTATACAGTAGGTCCTTGTTGGTTATCCATTTTAAATATAGCCATGTGTACATGTCCATCCCAAACTCCCTAACTATCCCTTCCCCCCATCCTTCCCTCTGGCAACCGTAAGTTTGCTCTCTAAGTCTGGGAATCTGTTTTTGTTTTGTAAATAAGTTCATTTGTATCATGGCTTTTTAGGATTCCATTATATAAGGGATATCATATGATGTTTCTCTTTCTCTGACTTACTGAGAAGTCATTCTCTAGGTTCAGCCATGTTGCTGCAAATAGCATTATTTCATTCTTTTTACTGGCTGAGTAGTGTTCCATTGTGTGTGTGTATATGGATACATACTAATATATATCTTCTTTACCCGTTCCTCCGTTGATGGACCTTTAGGCTGCTTCCGTGTCTTGGCTCTTGTGAACAGTGCTGCAGTGAACACTGGGGTGCCTGTTCACATGCCTGTCTCCTCCTTGAGTGTCTTCATCTTGTCTTCCATTTGAATGTGTCTGTGTCCAAATTTCCCCCTTTTGTAAGGATCGGTTCCACCACCATAAAGACCTCATTTTAACCCTATATCTCTAGACCTCCAAATGAAGTCACATTTTGAGGTGCTGGGGTTTAGTACTTAGATTTATCTTTTTGGTAAGGGGACACAATTTAACTCATACCACTGCTGAGTCTCTGGCTCCAAGTAGACACTCAATGATTGTTTAAAGAAGGAATCAGGATCTACCATTTACTGTCTGTGTAGTTTGGGCAATTTATCTAATCTCTCTGAGTCTTGCATATAATTAGTGATCTCAAAATGGTAACCATTATTAATTTTGCAAACTAGTACATGGAGGACCTGGTGAATGCCTTATGTTGTTACTATGAGGTCTGATAAAGTCATGAATTAAAAGCACCTGGCACTTAGTATGTGGTCAATAAATGGCAGTTGATTTATTAACTAAAATATGCACTGTCTGAGGTGATAGAATGTCTTTCATTTCCTTGCACACAAAACACAGCCGCTGTGCTCAAGAAAAGTGCACTGGTGTCAGAGAACATAGCTATGTAAAGTTGTAACTTCTCTGCTGGAAAATCCTTGGCCAAGAGAACTGGAGCAGGATGAGGAAGAAGAAAAATGCTCAGATTTCCTTTCTGTGTCTTCACCCAGAAGGATACCAGTCTATATGTAAGGCGGGGTCTTGGGGCAAGCATCTTTATCAGTGACCTTGATGGGTGCACTCAGATGAATCACTTATTAAGTTTGCAAATGGTAAGAACCTGGAAAGGAAAGTGGGCATCTTGGATGAAAGACTACATTATAAATGGAATCTGCAAGATAAAATATAATGAGGATAAATGGTGGGTCCAGGACATGTATGATATGCAAAAATTGGGAAGATGTGGTTTAATGTGGAGATCCTCAACCTTTGATGGACATCAGAATCACCTGTGCAGTTTTGTGTATCTGTTTTTTAAATAGAGATGTCAGGGCATATCTCAGACCTTCTGAAGTAGACCCTCTGGTGGTGGTACTTAGTAGGTGTCCTTGGTTGACAAAGGTTGAAAACCCCTGGGGTAACTGGGATTTTCTGAGGCTCTGGGCTGAGGCTGTTATTGAGGGGTAACGTGTCTGTGACATTTTGTTCTGGGTTAGTCCTTCTAGAATATGAAGTCTACATGAAGAGGGATTTTTGACTGTCCTGTTAATTGGTGATTCCTGAGAGCCATTACACTCCATGGCATGGAATGGATGCTCAGTGAATTGTTGAACGAATGGACTGAGTTCTGGGAATTTTTCTATGAAAAGGGAAAGACAAGAACACGTCTAGATGTAAATGCCAATTCTAGAAACTAAGTGGGAAGTTGGTAATATAAGTTTATAATACAATATAATAGATTTTAATTTGCAAGTGCATAAATTAGAGAGGTGAAGCTGTTTTGATTCGGGGAGAAGTAGGAAGAGACCAGGCCTCCCTGGTGACTCAGATGGTGAAGAACCCACCTACAAGGCTGGAGACCCTGAGTTGGGAAGATCCCCTGGAGGAGGGCATGGCAACCCACTCCAGTATTCTTGCCTGGAGAATCCCCATGGACAGAGGAGCCTGGCGGGCTACAGTCTATGGGGTCACAAAGAGTCGGATATGACTGAGTGACTAAGTACAGCACAGTATAGGAAGAGACCATCCACCTGCTGAATGGTCTCTGGGAAGAGGAATTAGATGTATTCTCCATGCATACCAAGGGTAGACATCCTTGAAGGAGC
>NW_011494861.1:16514968-16518454 GCF_000754665.1 Bison bison bison
GAAGGAGCAGCCACTTCAAGTGGACACACTTGGAAGAGCTTTCTCTAATGTGTTCAGTGGTCTGAAAATGGACATCCATCAGGAAGACTTTTCCCAGCTTAGGGTTCAAGCAGAGGCCAGTTGTTCCCTGTCATAGATGACAGAGAGTCTTGCATTGCACAGACTATGGAACCAGGTCATCCAGAAGAATGCAATCTTGAAACATTTGTAAACTTGACCAGCCAAAGGTCTTCTCTAATTTTTCTTTCTTGTGTTATGTTTATGAAGAAATTGATAGTCCAACCAATGTGGTCACCGACCGAGTGACTGAAGACACAGTGGCGGTCTCCTGGTACCCAGTCCGGGCGGTCATCGATAAGTACATGGTGCGCTACATCTCCGCTGACGGGGAGACCAAGGACACGGCGGTGCCCAGGGAGCAGAACAGCACTGTCCTGACAGGCCTGAGGCCGGGGGAGGCCTATGAAGTCTACGTGTGGGCTGAGAGGGGCAACCAGGGGAGCAAGAAGGTGGACACCACGGCCCTCACAGGTAACAGGAGAAGGGGAGTCGTCTCTTATTCTTATTCTCTCCCATCTCTAAATAAACAGACTTCCTCACGGCAGGGAGAAGATTGATTCTTGAATTAGGAGACCGAATCCCACCTAGCACCAGCTCTTTTGTTTGCAGGGGCAGGGGGTTGCCAAAGCAATTTTAAATTTCTTAATTATGAATTTTTCTCCTTTTTAACCTCAAGCAAAAGAGGTCACCCTTTTAATTTGAATCAGAAGGTCATACTTACGTGGGTTGAAATTCCACATGCGACTCCCTCAGAGCAGAGGAACACTTTCTAATTTTCATTTTTTTTTTGGATGTGAAAACTCAAAACATTTGGCTGACAGTGAATTTGAATGCTTATCTCAGCTTGCAGTGATGGCACAGGCACTGTGTGTGTAATCTGGAGCTGTCTTTCAGACCATGAAAATGGTTTGCCTCCTGAGTCAACATTTACCAAATGTACCAATTCTAACTTTATGCTTTCCGAAACTGTAAGGGCTCCCTCAGTCCATCCTGTCATTCTGCTCGGCTGGGGCCTGCAGGTGTCCTGAGGCTGCATGGGAATGTATATCCCAGACATTCCTTCTGCTTAAACCCTCCTCTGGCACCAACTTTGAATTCAGAGAAGCCTAATCCTGGAGTCCACTGACGTCCCACACTCGTGACAGGAATCCTAGAAAACTATTCACCTATTGATAGACTTCTGTTTTGGACAGTCTCTTAGTGTCAAGATGCTCAGAAAAGCTGATAATCAGTTAGGAATATGGTTTCAGAAGCTTGACTGTCCAAGTTTTAATCTCAGCTCTACCATTTATTAGCTGAGAGATTTGGGGCAACTTATTTCACTTCCATTCCTCAAATTCCTGTCTATTAGATGGGGCATGTGACTCTCAACATCACTGGGTTAGTGTCAGGATTACATGAATTATTAATCCATGTAAGTACCTGACATAGAGGTGGTGGTGGTTTAGTTGCTAAGTTGTATCCAACCCTGGGGCTGTATGGACTGTAACCCTCCAGGCTCTTCTGTCCATGGGATTCTCCAGTCCAGAATAATGGAATGGGTTGCCATTTCCTTCTCCAGACCTAGGAATTGAACCCAGGTCTCCTGCATTGCAGGCAGATTCTTTACCAACTGAACTACAAGGGAAGCCCCTACCTGACATAGAGAGTGCTACATAAATCATAGTCGTGCTTATTTCTTGAAATGTGTCTTAGTCTGCTTGGGCTGCTATAGCAAAACACCATGGGCTGGTTGGCTTAAACAACAGAACCTTATTTCCTGCAGTTCTGGAGCCTGGAAATTCCCATGATCTGGATGCCAGTTGATTCATTTATTGGTGAAGGCCCTCTTCTCGACTTACAGATGCTTCCTTCTTCTTTACATGCTGGAGAGGAGGAGGTTCTGGTCTCCTCTTTTTCTCAGAGAGACATTAATCCCACCATGGGAGCCCCATCCTTATGATCTCATCTAAAGCTCATTCCCTCCCAAGGGTCCCTCCTCCAAATACCATCAAATGAGGGGTTAGATCTTCGACATATACATTTTGAAAAGACACAAACATTCAGTGCACAGAAATGTTAATCCGCATTTGACCTGGAAGCATTTCATGGTCCAGAGCCTCCTGAGGCCACGTGGTGTTTGTCTCCTCCAGGGGAAGAGGCAGTTGGCAGTAAGGGTGGTGAGATCTAGATTTGTTTAAAGTCAGGGTCAGAAAACCTTCTACAGAAGGCCAGAGAGTAAATATTTTCAGCTTTGGGGACCACACAGTCTCTGGTGGTCTACTCCACTCTGCCACTGAAATGAGAAAACAGCCATAGACAGTATGTAAATGAACTGGCATGACTGTGTTCTAATAACACTTGATTTATGTAATCAGGCAGTGGGTCAGATTTGGCCGATGGACTGACCGTAGATTACCAGATCCCGGGTTATATTACACGTGGCCTTCCATTTACCAAGATTTTGGGTGTTGTGAATAGAACACGTGGGTCAACCTTTTAAGAAAACGTTTGTTTATTATTTATGTTGACAGTGCTGGATCTTCGTTGCTGTGCACGGGTTTTCCCTAGTTGTGGCGAGAGGCACCAGTGGGGCTGCCCTAGCTGTGGTGCACGGGCTCTTCGTTGAGGTGGCCTCTCTGGTTGAGCAGCACAGGCTCTCGGCTCGTGGGCTCAAGTCGTTGTGGTGCACAGGCTTCGGTTCCCTTTTGCATGTTGGAGCTTCCCGGACCAAGGGCTGAACCCATGTCCCCTGCATTGGCAGGTGGATTCTTAACCACTGGACCACCGGGGAAGTCCCTGGGTCAACCTTTTTAAGACAGCGAAAGTTGTAATAAAGAAGAGGTTTCCCTGCTCACAGATGAGGGCGGTGTGAATAAGTACCACGGATTAGAGGAGCTACTGGTGTGGTGCTGCCGGGGGTGTCAGGCACGGAGCCGGGCTCTGGGGGTACAGAGGTAGAAGACACGGTTTGCGCTCATACGTTGCTCACAGTCCTCTGGGAGGAGAAGACAAGTGAAAAAGATAAAGTGCAGTGACTTACGTTGTGTTAGCATAACCCTGGAACTATGGGAGTCTGAAAAAAGGTAGGGGTGAGAGCGGTCATGGCAGCCCACAGGCGGAGGTGACGCCTGAAGAGTCTAGAAGGATGGGCGGCTGTTGGCAGTGGGAGCAGCCCATGCAAAGAAGGACAGGGAGGCCTGGCGTGCTGCAACCCATGGGGTCGCAAAGAGCCAGACACGACTGAGCGGCTGGACAGCCAAGGTGTGGGAATATGACAGGCTGGTTTTCATGGCTTAACATCAGCTTATCTTGGTAATGTTATCTTTAGTGGTGTTTATGGTGGGTGGGTGGGTGAGAGGGGTGGAGTGTGGAAAGATGAAGCTGGGACGGAGAAGCCAGCTCCGAATCCCAGGATAAATTGTCCTTTCATGTCAGCTGTTGGTG
>NW_011494861.1:16518554-16562731 GCF_000754665.1 Bison bison bison
GTACATGCCGAGCTCCTGTGCTCCTTCTGGCATGTTCTCCCTTGTCTGTGTATCCCACTGAGCTGGCCTGGCCACACTGGCAAGTTATGGTGTAGAGGTCTGAAATAAAGCTGTTGTCATAGAAAGCTCATCCTTTCAAAGAGGTGGTTTTTGAAACAGGAGAGTAAAGGCATGCTAATCATTACACCTGATTCCTTAGGTTATTGACCTTTTAAGGGTTTACGTTTTGAGGACAAAGTGATATTTCATACCTTAAGTGACATTCGTAATAGCAAAGAGCTCATATTTAAGATTTACTATGCAATATCTCATTTACCATTCATCATAAACAGAGGTAGGTACTGATATTTCCTTCTTTGTAGAGACAAGGAGACCAAGACTTAAGTTGTATAGTTTGTTCTAAGTTGGCAACCAGGATATAGTGGAACCCAGGTTTCAACTGCATAGAAACTCAGACAAGTAGGATTATTTTTATCCACCTAGACATCAAATACTTTAAAAGTCTCCCAGTTCTCTGGCCTCAGACATAGTGTTTTATATGGAAAGAACTGACAGCTTCTACTTATTGGATATTTTTCTTCCAAAAGAAAATATTAGATCTGATGCAAAGATTTATTGAAGTGTAACTGCTTTCCAGTATAAGGAGTCAGGAACTAAAAGAGTACATTATGTAAATCCAGGGTAATGGAGAAATGTGTATATGAAGACAAATTCTTTTTATTCAAAGGCAACTTGTAGAGAAAAGTTTATAGAGTTGAGACTCAATATAGGCTTTGTCTGTAAACCTTACTTTTCATTAAATGCAAATGGCTCATTCTTGGAAATTTCAGACCACTTGCTTAATTAAACCCATAAGTTATCCCAACTATTGGCATATAACACACTCTGAAATTTGTTGAGGTCATCATTTTGGTTGTTTGTGTGCTGGCCTTTCACAAATTAGTGAGTTGGCAAATGGTACACTTTTTTATCTCTTAAAGAAATTGACAGCCCTCAGAACCTGGTGACCGAGCAGGTGACGGAGAACACGGCCACCGTCTCCTGGGACCCCGTGCAGGCCGTCATCGACAGGTACCTGGTGCGCTACACCTCTGCTGACGGAGACACCAGGGAGGTTCCGGTGGGGAAGGAGCAGAGCAGCACCGTCCTGACGGGCCTGAGGCCGGGTGTGGAGTACACGGTCAACGTGTGGGCGCAGAAGGGGGACCGGGAGAGCAGGAAGGCCGACACCAAGGCCCCGACAGGTAACAAGAGAAAGATGGTCAATGGGGATTGAAGTTTGAGGGTGTGGATTTGGGTGTGCATGGTGACAAAAGATGTGTCTTGAGTTGAGAGACTTTGCAAAGCAGAGACTGAAAGCTCAAAGGAGACAGTGAGTTGTAGTGGTGATCTCATCGTGCTGCCCTTCCTGACAGTGACAGCTACTCGTGGAGCCACTCAGCCGACTAGAAGACAGAAGGAAAGCTGTGCAGTGGCTGCGATTTTAGCAGACTCAGTCAAGATACTGATAGGATCTGGTCATTGCAATGATTATGATAGTACTTCTATAACGATTGCTTGGGAAGTAGCCCCTGATAGAATGGTAAATTAGATACCCCAAAATCATGCCAGGTACTTGATGGATTGTTTTTTTTTTTTTTTTTTAGCACTTTATTATTATTTTTTTTTATTTGATAAATTTAATGACTTTTATTGCCATACCTCATTTTACTGTGCTTTGCTTTAGTGAGCTTTATAGATACATGTTTTTGTTTTTGTTTTTTTTTCCTTGTTAATTTTCTGTTTAGTTGATCTATCCATAAGTGTGAGTGGGGTATTAAAGTCTCCCACTATTATTGTGTTATTGTTAATTTCTCCTTTCATACTTGTTAGGATTTGTCTTACATACTGCGGTGCTCCCATGTTGGGTGGATATATATTTATAATTGTTATATCTTCTTCTTGGATTGATCCTTTGATCATTATGTAGTGACCTTCTTTGTCTCTTTTCACAGCCTTTGTTTTAAAGTCTAATTTATCTGATACGAGTATTGTGACTCCTGCTTTCTTTTGGTCCCAATTTGCATGGAAAATCTTTTTCCAGCCCTTCACTTTCAGTCTGTATGTGTCCCCTGTTTTGAGGTGGGTCTCTTGTAGACAACATATGTAGGGGTCTTGTTTTTGTATCCATTCAGCCAGTCTTTGTCTTTTGGTTGGGGCATTCAACCCATTTACGTTTAAGGTAATTACTAATAAGTATGATCCCGTTGCCATTTACTTTATTGTTTTGGGTTCGAGTTTATACACCATTTTTGTGTTTCCTGTCTAGAGAATATCCTTTAGTATTTGTTGGAGAGCTGGTTTGGTGGTGCAGAATTCTCTCAGCTTTTGCTTGTCTGAAAAGCTTTTGATTTCTCCTTCATGCTTGAATGAGATCCTTGCTGGGTACAATAATCTGGGCTGTAGGTTATTTTCTTTCATCATTTTAAGTATGTCTTGCCATTCCCTCCTGGCTTGAAGAGTTTCTATTGAAAGATCAGCTGTTATCCTTATGGGAATTCCCTTGTGTGTTATTTGTTGTTTTTCCCTTGCTGCTTTTAATATTTGTTCTTTGTGTTTGATCTTTGTTAATTTGATTAATATGTGTCTTGGGGTGTTTCTCCTTGGGTTTATCCTGTTTGGGACTCTCTGGGTTTCTTGGACTTGGGTGATTATTTCCTTCCCCATTTTAGGGAAGTTTTCAACTATTATCTCCTCAAGTATTTTCTCATGGTCTTTCTTTTTGTCTTCTTCTTCTGGAACCCCTATGATTCGAATGTTGTAGCATTTAATATTGTCCTGGAGGTCTCTGAGATTGTCCTCATTTCTTTTAATTCGTTTTTCTTTTATCCTCTCTGATTCATTTATTTCTACCATTCTATCTTCTAATGATGGATTGTTTTGATGTGCCATAATGTTGCTAAAGAAGACATTGTTCCTCCCACATTTTAGAGAGTTGGAAGCTAAGGAAGTATGTCAGCTTTATAATGAGGAGTCCTTTGATGTGGAGAACCAGGGGTTACTTTCTCCCTTGACTCCCACCAGGGAATCTGGGATGGGAAAGCCATTGTCTTGTGCTAAGAGGGCTCTAGGAGATAAAAATCTCTGTGATGGGGTGATGGGTATCTCTTATGTTGCTTCAAGGCTTAGTCTTTCCCAAATGTTTTCTTAAAGAAATCGACAGCCCCCAGAACCTGGTGACCGAGCAGGTGACGGAGAACACGGCCACCGTCTCCTGGGCCCCGGTGCAGGCTGTCATCGACAGGTACCTGGTGAGCTACACCTCTGCTGACGGAGACACCAGGGAGGTTCCGGTGGGGAAGGAGCAGAGCAGCACCGTCCTGACGGGCCTGAGGCCGGGCGTGGAGTACACGGTCCACGTGTGGGCCCAGAAGGGGGACCGGGAGAGCAGGAAGGCCGACACCAAGGCCCCGACAGGTAATGGAGCACATATTGTCACTGTGTCACTGCTAAGCTCATGGTCTGTCTAGGTTGGTTTTCCTTCTCTCACCTTAGCAGAAAGAGAGGCTTAAGGATGAGCAGGCTGGTATCCTCGCATAGGAAATTGTGTACCCCTTTCTTCCATGGCGTGGCTTCTCTTAGAATGTGTAGCTTGTCCTGTTTGGTTAAAGACCAAAGTTTAGGCTTTCAACACTGACGTTCCTGCTCACGGTCATTTGTCTGTCTGTGCACCTGCTTTGTTGTTTACACCGAAAACCTTCCCCTTCATAAGGGATAAATATAAAGAAAGCACAAGTAATGACCATGCTGAGGGATGGGCTGATCCAAAACCAAATTTCTTCCTTCCTCACCAGTTAAAAGCCTTTCCACAGTGCTTATTTTTGTTTCTGCCCTTTGGATGAACATTTTTGGTAGAAATGATGGTGTTTTATTGGTTCAGAATAAGCAAATGTCTAAGTCACTTTAAACCCCCAATATGTTTCATTTTAGTAATTAAGATATATACATCCAAGTAATTGTACATATTTGAAAGTTAAACCTGCTCTTCTTCATCAGCTTGGGCCATTCGTGGGTGGACTGCCTGCCACGGAAGGGGGTGTGCTTGGCTTCTCTTATATTTCTCTTCTGTTCTTCAAGCACTGTTCTTCCAGAGTGCTAGCTAGACTTTCTGACCCATTAATGTTTTGTGTGTGGGAGTTCAGGGGTCAGCAGGAGGAGAGGTGAGGGATCTCACTTGACAGTAACAGTCACAGCTGGCTTGAGTCTGCCAATGGTGCCCAACAAGGATTAAAACCAACTTTTCCTTCATGGAACACTTCCTTGGTTCTTCAGAGACAGCTCATCTGTCCTCTTCCCTCAACTCTTTCACTGGAGTGATCTTGTGGGTGGGATCTCTTCACCCTTCTGGATGATTCCCTTCAACAGCTTCTAAAGTAACCCCAGGTGGGCTGTCCTTGCCTTGGCCCACATCTGGCCATGTGGAACGCACAGGCACCCTTTGTCCACGCAGCCAGATATATGTTTTTTTTTTTTTCCCAACGTTGCAGTGTCTCCTTTCTCTGCAGCAAGGCAACCAGCAGTTTTTTCACACCTCAGATATTTTATGCACAGGTCAGACACCAGCGCATGGTGTTCCCTAAGCTTTGGTCATGTTTTCTCAACCTGGGCACTGCTAATAATTCTTTGTTGCAGGGGTCTGTCTTATACACTGTAGCATGTTTAGGAGCATCTCTGACCTCTAACCATTTGGGGCCAGGAGCCTCCCTATCCCACACTGAACTGAGATCACCCCTGGTTGAGAACTTTTGCTCTAGAGTATACCTGTGCAGGTCAGCAAGGGATCCTATTGCAACTGTTTACTCGAGGCTTGGCCCTCACCCCTGGGACTCTCTGTGTAACTCTTTTCAAAGAAATCCACTCTCTAAGTCCCACCTCTTTGTGCTCTCCAACCTCATTCATAGTCTGTAGTTGGTTGATCAATCAAAGGCCACAAAACAGTTGCACCCACCTTGGCTTTGGGCCTTCAGGTTGGAATGTAGATACTTATTTTCTTGGGGTCAGGCCTAAGCCAAGATAAGGATGGTCCCACTTGAACATATGATTGTAAGTCTATGATAAGACCTTAGGGTAATGGCTTTTGCAATCAACTATAGGCATATCTCCAAAATATTGTATTTGTTTCCACATTACTGCAATAAAGTGAACATCACAATCAAGAAAGTCACATGAAAAAAAAAGAAAGTCACATGAATTTCTTGTTTGCCAGTGCATATAAAAGTTACATTTACACTGCATTGTAGTCTATGAAATGTAAATAGCATAATGCCTAAAAAATGTATATACTTTAATTAAAAATACTTTTTTGCTAAAAATGCTCATCATTATGTGAACCTTCAGCAAATTGTAGTACCATTGAAGATCACTTGCCACAGATCACCAAAACCAATATTATAAGAATGAAAAAGTTTGAAATACTATGAGCATTACCAAAATGTGGCACAAAGATACAGAGTGAGCAAATGCTGTTGGCAAATGCAAAATGGTGCCAATAACTTGCTGTGTGCAGGTTTTGATTTGTGAAAAGTGTAATATCTGTGATGCACAATAGAGAGAAGCACAATAAAACTAGGTGTGCCTGTATGTGGAACAGAGAAGTGCTCTTATTCTCTTGGTGAATACATTTTTGAATACATTATCTATGTGCAGTATGGAGAAATATAATCTTGTACATTTGTAAAATATCAACAAACTGCTATCATTTAAAATAGCTTGTGGTCACTGGACATGCACTCTGTGCCAGAAACTGTTATAAAGGGCATGTTATTAACTCCTATGATACTCAACTCTACAGAATATGTACTCATGTTATCTCCCTATGCCTTTTTTTCCTATAAACACTGATAACCATATTATAGTCAAGACCCCTTTCTACATGACGTTTGTTGGTCTTGGTTTTCAGAGCTACCCTGGAGAGATGTACAATAACTGTTGAACACCCCCGTTTTACAGATGCAGAGAAGTGAAGTGAATTGCCCAGGGTCACAAAGCAAGTTAATAATTTATGAGATTAGATGCATGCATGGACCAGTAGGGCTCAGAGGTACCTGAGACCATACAACCTGAAGGCAAGATTTACAGATCAAGAAACTGAGGCCCAGCCGGAGACAGCTGGGTTGTCCAGAGCCACGGCTCTCCTGACTCCGGGTCTACTGCTCATTCTGCTGTTCTGTGCTTCCTCCTTGAAAATCCTCAAGTCTGGATGTATAAAGAGATCTATGTCCATGAAACAGCTGAAACCTGACATATGAGATAGGAAAATTATGAGAACAGGAAACTACCCCGCCCCAAGCAGCGTGGCCACAAGATTTCACTCTGTGAATAGTGTTTATTGATCAGCATCTTCCTTTCAGACATTGACAGCCCCCAAAACCTGGTGACTGAGCAGGTGACGGAGAACACGGCCACCGTCTCCTGGGCCCCGGTGCAGGCTGTCATCGACAGGTACCTGGTGCGCTACACCTCTGCTGACGGAGACTCCGGGGAGGTTCCGGTGGGGAAGGAGCAGAGCAGCACCGTCCTGACGGGCCTGAGGCCGGGTGTGGAGTACACGGTCAACGTGTGGGCGCAGAAGGGGGACCGGGAGAGCAGGAAGGCCGACACCAAGGCCCCGACAGGTAAGGGAGCATTGCTGTTTAGAAATGGAACCCCTGACATGCTAAAGTCAATGGCTGGTCAAGTTTTGTGTTCCTGAACTGACAGTGGCAGAATTGATGATTTCTGGAAGACCAGGAGGGTAGACTTCTGCCAAACCACATACCATCCCTCACTTCCTTTTTACACATTACATCAAAATAAGGGGCTCACATTTGGCCTCATACTTTGATCTTGCAAAGATAAATGGTAATTGGTTTTATCTATCCACTGTCCCTCCAACTGTGAATTTACTTTGTGATCAATCATTAAACATTTCTTCTTGAAAAGAAAGAAATAAGCCACATGTTAGGATCTGTGAGGTAAGTACCTTAGGAAAATGACTTGCGCTGCAATCTCTTCGGAACAAGGAAGTCTTATGGCTTTCTTAGTGGAGAAATTCTCTTTTGATTGCTGTGTACTCCATTCTGAGGATCCTAAGGTTGCACTTTTAAATAGTAACAGTTCATAATTTTTAAAGCTCTTTCATCTCTGTTTCTCATTTTTTAAGAACAGACTTATTGAGTTATAATTTACATACTATAAAGTCCACCTTTTTATAGTGTGTGTGATTCAGTGGTTTTTAGTATATACAGAATGGAGCAGCCATCACCACTGTCTAATTCAGAATATTTTCATCACTCTTAAAACAAACCCCAGACATTAGCAGTTGTTCCCCAGCACTGCTTCCTCCAGCCTTAGGAAGCTACATACTTTCTGTCTGTAGAGAGTTCCTTATTCTGGACATTTCATATAAATAGATTCATAGAATATGTGGCCCTTTGTGGCTGACTTCATTCACTAAGCATAATATTTTCAAGGTTCACCCATGTTGTAGCTTGTGTCCATACATTTTATTGCTGAATAATATTTCATTGCTTCTGCTAAGTCACTTCAGTTGTGTCCGACTCTGTGCGACCCCATAGATGGCAGCCCACCAGGCTCTGCCATCCCTGGGATTCTCCAGGCAAGAACACTGGAGTGCGTTGCCATTTCCTTCTCCAATATTTCATTACATGGATCTAATTCATTCTGTTTATCCGTTTGTCAGTTGATGAGCATTTGGGTTGTTTCCACTTTGGGGCTATGGTGAATAATGATGCTGTGAGCATTTATGAACCAATTTTTGTGTGGGCATATGTTTTCCATTCTTTTGGCTATATACCTAGGAGTGGAATTCCTGGGTCATATGGTAACTCTATGTTTAACTGTTGAGGAGCTGCCAAATTGTTTCCAGAGCAGTGGCACTATTTTACATTCCTACCAGCAATGAATGAGAATTATATTCTTCATTTCATTGGTACTCAGAGGAATTCATTGAGATGGGTAGAGCAGGAATCAATATCCCCATTTTACAGCTGAGAAACCTCAAATACAGAGACGTGAATGATTTCGACAAGTCACAAAGTTAGCTGATGATTCATGGAATATTCATGGAATATTATGGTACCTTAAAATCTGTTTGGCAAGGCCCACATTTTACAAATGAGGATGGAGACCCAGCCAGGGGTGGCAGAGTTGTGCAGGGCCGCTGCTGGCTGATGATCGAGCTGGACCTAGAGCCCAGGTCTGCTGGCTCCAGCCCGTAGCTCCTCCTGGTGGTCCTCCCCTCTGCCTCCTGGGCTGGGATTGGAGTGGAGCTCTTCTGACTCTGGATCCAGTGCCCATTCTGCTGTCTTGTGCCACCTGCTTGAGGATCCAAGAGTCCAGCTGTGGTGAGAAGACCTACATCCATGAAACAACTAAAAATCCACACAGGAGACAGGAAATCCGTAAGAATGGAGACTGCCTCACCCCAAGGAACATGGTCTCAGTCTCTGGTGCTTGCTAATAGTGTACTTTACCTTTTAGACATCGACAGCCCCAAAAACCTGGTGACCGAGCAGGTGACGGAGAACACGGCCACCATCTCCTGGGACCCGGTGCAGGCCGGCATCGACAGGTACCTGGTGCGCTACACCTCTGCTGACGGAGACACCAGGGAGGTTCCGGTGGGGAAGGAGCAGAGCAGCACCATCCTGACGGGCCTGAGGCCAGGCGTGGAGTACACGGTCCATGTGTGGGCCCAGAATGGGGACCGGGAGAGCAGGAAGGCTGACACCAAGGCCCCGACAGGTAACAGAGCACTGTTCTTTGGGAATGTAAGGCCTGTCATGCTAAGGCTATGCCTCATCTAGTTTTGGTTTCCTGAACTGAAAACTGGCAAAGCTGATGATTTATGGAAGGGCAGGATGGTGTTCCATCATAATGTACTGCATGTTCCATCTCTCATTTCCCTTTAACTGGTTTCTTTACAAGTCAGGGCCACCTGGCAGCCTCCAAGCTACAAGTCTGCTGTGACTGATGGTCAGGTCCTGCCAGTGCTCCTTCCGAGTGTGTGAGTCTTCTGTTCAGTATTGAGGCTCTCCTGTTGAGTTTGTGATTGGAAACAGAAAATGAAAATCAAATGCCATGAATATTAACTGTAATGTGTTCAAAACTCAACTTCAAAAAGTAGACTTTACATCTACCAAAGTGAGTAGTTGTATGTGGTTTGCTTTACTATAATGAGATATTTGAGGATAAGGATAATTTCTATGTTATGTTCTGGCTTCCCTGGTGGCTCAGTGGTAAAGAATCCACCTGCAATGCAGGAGCTGCAGGTTCGACCCCTGGGTCAGGAGGACCCCCTGGAGGATGGCAAGGCAACCCACTCCAGTATTCTTGCCTGGAGGATCCCATGGACAGAGTAGCCTGGCAGGCTACAGTCCATGGGGTCACAAAGAGTCAGACATGGCTGAAGTGACTTAGCACACACATGCACGTGCATGGGTTTATGTCTGAACTTTTTATAGTTGATTTATAATATTGTGTTATTTTCAGGTGTAACTTCTAGGTTATATCCTCATCTTATTGTGAAAGAGATGTATGATTATATTTCTGTACTGTGATTTAGCCAGCAAACCAGCATTACAAGTGAATCTATGATCTGGTAAAGCATATTAAAACTGGATTTTAATATTGCCGATTCATTTAACAACATATGTTGAGCATTTTCCATGGGCCCTACTCCCTCCTAGGCAGTGGGAACCCCAAGGGGAGTAGAACATAGCCCTCTTCCTCTGGGAGCTTATATTGGCATCTGGCTGGTAGAATCATCTTGTATGAACTGAGAAGTCTTTGTTGACATGATGCTAGAAACAAAATTTTTAGCTACTGTGGTGTTGGAGAAGACTCTTGAGAGTCCCTTGGACTGCAAGGAGATCCAACCAGTCCATACTAAAGGAGATCAGTCCTGGGTGTTCATTGGAAGGACTGATGTTGAAGCTGAAAGTCCAATACTTTGGCCATCTGATGCGAAGAGCTGACTCATTTGGAAAGACCCTGATGCTGGGAAAGATTGAGGGCAGGAGGAGAAGGGGATGACAGAGGATGAGATGGTTGGATGGCATCACCGACTCAATGGACATGGGTTTGGGTGGACTCTGGGAGTTGGTGATAGACAGAGAGGCCTGGCTTGCTGCAGTTCATGGGGTCGCAAAGAGTCAGACACGACGGAGCGACTGAACTGAACTGAACTGAGCAGAGACCATGTCTTCTTCAACTGAACCCTGCAAACTGTCTAGTCCCATGCCTTGTATATAGTGGGCATTTGACATATGCCTAATGAATGAAGAAAGAAATTTGTCTTTCTAAACTCTTGGTAGAGGTAATAGTACAGACACTCGGGTTTTGGTCTACTGTGCTTTCTCCTTGAGGAGTCAAAGTCTTTATGGGGACAGAACACATATGTCCATGATGCAGTTAGAGCACGCAAGATGGAAATCCCACGAAACATGAAAGGGTGTCACCCCAAGCAAGGTGGCTGTGATTTTATCCAAATTGATTGTTGTTTTCTTTTCAGACATCGACAGCCCCCAAAACCTGGTGACCAAGCACGTGACAGAGAACACGGCCACTGTCTCCTGGGACCCGGTGCAGGCCGTCATCGACAGGTACCTGGTGCGCTACACCTCTGCTGACGGAGACACCAGGGAGGTTCCGGTGGGGAAGGAGCAGAGCAGCACCGTCCTGACGGGCCTGAGGCCGGGCGTGGAGTACACGGTCCACGTGTGGGCCCAGAAGGGGGACCAGGAGAGCAGGAAGGCCGACACCAAGGCCCCAACAGGTAACAGGAGGGACAAGAAAAGCAAACTAGGGTTTTTCACTGTGGGCCGATCTACTGCTGCTGAATTACGGCACTGCTGCTTTTGTGGCCCATGTCCTCAGGGACTGTGGATTATATTAGGAGTTTATAGTGAAAAAACAAACAAAACAAAACAACAAGCTCCATTCACCTAAAGAAAGAACAAAGCATAATAATGGGCTCAGTACTGAGCAATCCCATGAATGTCTTAAAACTGTTTTCCAAAGCCTGTGTTTTTAATGACGATGCTTCTCAGTTATAGGAAATTATAGGGAATAAGATAGAGCCAATATAAAATTCTTGAAACCACTGCATTAAAGTACTGTTTTGTAGCAAGCTATTTGATTTTATTTTTTACTTAATAGGTGGTGTTTAGATTAAAGGAACAAATGTAACTTTTGGCAGTTGAAGGTCAGTGTTCATTTCAACATGCAGCTAAATTTTAATGAACATTTTGTAAGTGCCAGGCCTGGGATATAGCAGTAAACAAAATAAATATGATTCCTACTGTCTTGAAGTCCAGTGGGAAAGACAGATAGTCAACAAGCAAATGCATTTTTAACTATAAATTATAAGTTTTGTGCAGGGGATGAACATGGTATATGTGTAGATAATAACAGGGCAGGGATGAAATGGGGGAGTAGTAGATAACACAGGAAGCTCAACCTGGTGCTCTGTGACAACCTAGAGGGGTGGGATGGGATGGGAAGAGGCAGGGAGGTTCAAGAGGGAGGGAGTATATGTATACCTATGGCTGATTCATGTTGATGTACTGCAGAAACCAATGCAACATTGTGAAGCAATTATCCTCCAATTAAAAATAAATTAAAAAAAAGATGCACATTGACAGAAACACCCAAATAACAGTGGCTTAAACAAGAAAGAAATTTATTTCTCTCTTGTGGAATGGTCAGAGCATAAGAGGCCAAGGCTGATATGATAGCTCCATGGTTCAGGAGACCCAAGCTCCTTCCATATTGTTGCTCAGCCATTCATAGGGAGTTTTCCCAGAAAAACCCAAATGAACTTCTTGGCCAATCCAATACATGGTCATCACCCATCCTCACTCCAGGCAGTGGAAAGGGGCGTGGGGAAGGGAAGAGATGCCTGCACTGCACATGTCACTCCTCACATTCCCCCGGCTAGACCGAAGACACAGTGTCCCTCACCACAAGGGGAACTGGGAAATGGAGTCTTTAGCTTGATGGCCATGTGTCCAGCTTACAGTTCTGTTATACTGTCCCATCCAATACAGTGGCCACTAGCAACTGTGGCTAATTAAATTTTAACTAACAGTAATTTAAAAATTACTTTCTCCTTGAAAGAAAAGCTATGACCAACCTAGACAGCATATTAAAAAGCAGTCATTACTTCACTGACAAAGGTCCATCTAGTCAAAGCTATGGTTTTTCCAGTAGTCATGTATGGATGTGAGATTGGACCATAAAGAAAGCTGAGCACTGAAGAATTGATGGTTTTGAACTGTGGTGTTGGAGAAGACTCTTGAGAGTCCCTTGGACTGCAAAGAGATCAAACCAGTCAATCCTAAAGGAAGTCAGTCCTGAATATTCATTGGAAGGACTGATGTTGAAGCTGAATATCCAATACTTTGGCCACCTGATGCGAAGAACTGACTCGTTGGAAAAGACCCTGATGCTGGGAAAGATTGAAGGTGGGAGGAGAAGATTGAAGGTGGGACGACAGAGGATGAGACGGTTGGATGGCATCACTGATTCAATGGACATGAGTTTGAGCAAGCTCCAGGAGTGGTGATGGACAGGGAAGCCTGGCGTGCTGCAGTCCATGGGGTCGCAAAGAGTCGGACACTACTGAGCAATTGAACTGAACTGAATTTAAAAATGATTTCCTCAGTTGCACTAGCCACACTTCCAATGGTCAGTAGCCACGTGTGACTAACATATAGATTCTACACTATTCCCATCATTGCAGAGAGATCTCTTGGACAGCGTGCTTGTAGAGGAAGGGCAGAAGGGGGTTGGGGAAAACTAGCCATCTTGGGCAGAGGGAAGAACAAGTGTGTGGCCCTGATTTGGAATAGCATGAGATGGTTGAAGAACTTGAAAGGAGGCTGGTGTCGCTGGAGCATAGAGGCGGGGAGAGAAAGTGGCATGAGATGATGGGGGCAGGGGGAAAGGTCAGGTCATACAGGACCACCCAGTACCTCAAAGAGGGAGCATGCTATATCTATTAGGAGAAGAATGGAATGAGGTAAGGTCATTCAGGCCACAGTGAGGAGGATAAATGGGAGAGATGACAGGAGTAGAGGGGGAAGATTTGTCAAGTTGGTAGGGAGAGATGGACAAGTGTGGTGGCAATAGGGATGAGAAAAGAGGACATCAGGGCGTGTATTTTGGACGCATCAATGACAGTGTTTGTTGATGGATGAGATGTGGAGCAGGAAGAAAGTGAGGAACCAAGTATGACATCTGTTTCCAACTTGAGCAACATGGACAATTGGGGCATCTTCTGAGCGATAAACAGATTTGAGGAGAAGCATTAAGACTTAATGCTTAAGCTTGAGGTACTCATGGGATTTCTTGCTTAATTGAGAGACTTATTTATTGATTCCACAAGTATTTATTGAATGTTTAATACATGCTAGGTGCTGTGGTGGATATGCTCTTGTAGATACAAGTCAGGGACTCAGAATTGCTAGAAACACAGGGGCTCAGAATTGATAGGCACTGGGGAGCTGTGAGCATCTGGCTGGTGTTTAAAGCTATGGAGGGTCTTCCCTGTTGGTCCAGGGTTGAGAATCCACCTTCCAATGCAGGGGATGCAGGTTCGATCCCCAGTCAGGGAATTGAGATTTCATATGCTGGGGGACAGCTACTGAGCACCTCAACTAGAAAGCCCACGTGCCACACCTAGAGAGAAGCCCATGTGCCACAACAAAAGATCCTGCATGCTTCAACGAAGATCCAACATGCTGTGACTAAGACCTGACACAGCCCTAAGTAAATGATTAGAATATTAATAAAGCTGCGGACATGGTGGAGATCACCTGTAGACAGAGAGGAAGAGAGGGCACCTCAGGTTCCTCTACATTTTCAGATTGCTGATGGAAATCAGAGAGGAGGAGGCAGTTAAGAGAAACCCAGTGGAGTGTATAGTCATGAAAGCCAAGGGCTGAGAGTGTTTTGACACAGGGGTAGTGGCTCAGCTCTACCAAATGCTGCTCAAAGGTCGAGCAAGGTGAGGATGACAGGTGTCCATTGAATTTGGCAAGATGAGGTTGTTGGTGACCTAGACTAGCAGTTATAGTGATGTGCTGTAGAAAATGCTAAACTTCACTGAGCTGAGGAGTGAACAGGAGGTGGGATATACAGGCAGGTTCTCCTGAGAAGTCTGTCGGTTAAGGGGAGCAGAGGGATGGGAGAGCCTAGAGCTTGTTTGTCTGGGAATGACGGGAGATGGGGAGAGACTGATGGCACAGGTGAGAGAGGGCAGATGAAAGGGAGCAAAGTCCTTGAGAAGGTGAAAGGGCTCAAAATTCAGGAGGAAGAGTGTCTAGGTTTTTTATCTAGTTTTTTTTGTTGTTGTTGTTTCTTTGTTTGTTTACTTTAGGTCAGGCCGCACAGCATGTGGGATCCCAGCTCCCTGACCAGGGATCAAACCCACGCCCCCTGAATTGGCAACATAAAGTCTCAACCACTGGACCAGAAGGGGAGTCCCCAGAGTCCAAGTTTTAATGCAAAAAAACAGCAGGATCTTGGACAAGTCTTTTCATTTCTCTAGATCTCCCTTCTCCTCCCCTTTTATGAAAGGGAAGAAGTTTGAAAGATGTAACTTCTCAGCTCTCAAATTCTGTGAAACAAAATAGCTATATACCATGGAGATAGCAAAAGAGGTCCCTTCAGCTGCCATTTGGGTCGCTTGTCTTGTTGCTCAGGAGATTTTTTAAAAAATTTTTAAGGGAACTAGAAGGACAAAAAATTTCCATGTCGATAAACTTGGAGAAGATCAAATTCCTTTCAGTTTTAATATAACATTTTTCCAGTGGTTTGTTTCCCCTGGAAAAATGCTTTCAGTGGAATTGTATTGTTAATAAAAGTAACATGAATGGTGATGTGTTCCTTTAGCCCTAAAATTCAGCATTTCCTTTTTAAAAAGAAATTGACAGCCCCCAGAACCTGATGACCGAGCAGGTGACGGAGAACACGGCCACCGTCTCCTGGGCCCCGGTGCAGGCCGTCATCGACAGGTACCTGGTGCGCTACACCTCTGCTGATGGAGACACCAGGGAGGTTCCAGTGGGGAAGGAGCAGACCAGCACCGTCCTGACGGGCCTGAGGCCGGGCGTGGAGTACACGGTCCACGTGTGGGCCCAGAAGGGGGACCGGGAGAGCAGGAAGGCCGACACCAAGGCCCCGACAGGTACTGTGAGGGGTGGGGGACACGAGCCCTTCACACCCAACAGGAGATTGCCTTCCTCCACATCTAGTCTGAGGAGGGGAGCAGGGAACACAGTGCTGCCCCTGAGGGCGTTCTTCAGAGTGCTTCCCTTTTCACCCTTCCGAGGTAATGCCTTGACAGACAGTTTAGGAAGGGAGTGGTGTGAAGGAGCCTGTGTGGAAGGGGGCCTCCCTCACACCCCTCTTCACCCAGCCCAGCTCCCGGGCTCTCCATCCTGACCTGAGGACCTGGCTGGGCCTCCGCTCCAGTTTGGGGAAGAGGGAGGCAAGGAGCCCTTTTTGCCTCCATCTCCACGCTGGAGGCAGTGGTGGAGCATCTTCCTTCTCTCACTGTCCCTCTCCAGTTGGCCACCAAAGGGGCCTGGACTGCCTGTATTTTGTGTGCGTGATGAGGCCTCCCAGGGGCCTGACAGGATCACGCAGCCCACCCTGACGTCCTTGGGTCTCTTTGGACAGCCTGGGCAGAGCCTGGCCATCCCCTGTGCGGCCACAGTATTACCATGTGTGGCCACTGGAACAAGAGGTGCCTTGAATGTATTCATTATTTTTATCAGTTACAGTTAACGGACGTTTTTAGTAAAAAAGTAATACACGCTTATAGTGAAAATTTTCAAACTAAACAAAGGTGTGTAGAAAGAAAAACTCTTCCACATCCAAGGCTCCCTGATACCCAGGACTTCTCTCCTGGGGTAACCAACATCTTCCTCCTTCCTTCTCCCCCTCCCTTCCTCCATCCCCCATCTCCCCCAACCCCAACCCCCAGTCTCCCTCCCTCTTCCTTTCTCCTCCATTCCTCTCTCTCTCTTTCTTCTTTATCTTCTCTTTGTTTCACTTTCCCCATTAAAAAAAATTTTTTTTTTGGCTGCGCTGTGCAGTGTGTGAGATCTTAGTTCCCTGACCAGGGATCAAACCTGCACCCCTTGTAGTGGAAGCTCAGAGTCTTAACCACCGAATCACCAGAGAAGCCCCTTCCCCATTTTTAAAGACAAAAATATTTCATCTTTCTACTTCATAGAAATGTAGAAATAACTAAGACAGACATCTCAGGTTCATAACCTGGGGATGGGTGGGCAAAGGGGTGGCAGAAGCCAGCTCAAGATATTTCCATAGTTAAGGTTTTCCTTTTATTTTGAAACCAGGAAATTCAGTTTTCCCGCGTGATGGATGGAATAAAATCCAGACCAGATGTTATGCGTTAGAAAGCCACACCACGCTGATATTACAGAAACTCAAAATTTGTCAAAACATCCTAATTCGAAACAACAGCTGCGTGATTTCTATTAAAATACTGCATTTCAGTTCTCAGCTGAAATGCTACTGGGTGGAAAATAGCCTGGAGACATCTTTTTTGGAAAAATCACCCTCTATGATAATGATTTTTCAAAATGGAAATTTCCATTCATATCTTGTTTGCTTAAAAAAAAAGTGAGCTGTCTGACCAATTACTGTGGTGTTGACTAGAATTTTTGCTGAGATGTAGTCTTCACGCTTTCCCTCTGGTGTTTGAGTGCAGAAGTGCGTGGGGATGAGAAGACATCTCTGCTTTTCCTCCATCTCCACTGCCCTGTCTCCCTTTGTCTCCTCTTTTGTACAAGCATCTCCCCTGCTTCCCCATTTTGTACGGGGTATGCCTCTAAGGCTGCACGCTTAGTTACCTAAGACACAGAGCTTTATATTTCTGTACCAACTTAATTTCTATTATAAGTTCCCGTTCTGTTTGTTAGTTGGAAATCTCAGTAAATTTAGAGTCATGCTCCTCCCTCAGGGCTGAGTGTGAGGTCTCAGGTGATTTTCCAAGGCCAGGCATGGGGTCCCATCTGGTTTTTCGGTCATCTTTCTGGGCAGGTGTTTTTACTGAGTGCCCCTGGTTTCTGTATGCAGGGGCCTTTCAGATCTGTTTGCCTCTGCTACTCCCAAACTCAGAGTGCCATTTACCACATCATATATATATACACATGGGTCTTAGCATTGGGTCTTCGTTCTTCCTTGCCACTTTGGGAGCCCTGCCATCTCCAGGACTTTGCTGACCGAAGTTGCTCATACTCACCACTCTCTGCGGCTTCCCTGGTGGCTCAGTCAGTAAAGTATCTGCCTGCAGTACAGGAGACCTGGGCTTGATCCCTGTGTCAGGAAGAACCCCTGGAGAAGGAAATGGCAACCCACTCCAGTATTCTTGCCTGGAGAATCCCATCCCATGGACAGAGGTGCCTGGTGGGCTACAGTTTATGGGGTCACAAGAGTCAGACGTGACTGAGTGACTAAACCATCACCACCACCACTCTCTGCAGATCTGCTGGGGAAGTGGGAGCCCAGGTTCACTCCCTCTGAAACTCACCCCTTAACCCTCTTGTCCTCCATGGGTTTATACTTTTAGAAAAATAGATCCTAAAGACCTTATGGCAAAGAGGAATGGAGCCTGCTACTTGCTTGATAGGAAGAAGAAAATGGGAGTGTGTAGGTAGAGAATATAAGCGGAAATCTCAAAAATTACCTCTTCTCATTACCTTAGTAATAATAATTACTTGATGTTTTATATACAGACATTGACCCTCCCCAAAACCTTCATCCTTCTGCTGTAACCCAGTCCGGTGGGGTATTGACCTGGACACCCCCCTCTGCCGAGATCGATGGCTATATTCTGACCTACCAGTTCCCAGACGGCACTGTCAAGGTACCAGACACTTGCCTTTTCTCTTCTGCCCCAGCCTCCATGTACAGCAACTCACTGGGGCCGACCAATAGCTGGTCCATGGCAACCTGCTTATGAATGTGTTGATCCCTACTGATCACTTGCTGTATGCAAGGGAGAATGCTAAACGTGGTCATTTGTGAACAGTGTACGTGTGGTCTCATTTTATGGGACTAACCTTCGTGCCTGCTCCTTCCTAGCTGCCTGTCACGTATCCGCTGGCCACACATCTGTCCCGTGTTACTTCCCCAGTAAATGTTAGCTCCATGAGGACAGGGAATTTTTGTCTGCTTTGCCTCGCCTTGTGTCTGAAGTGTTTAGAACTTAGCACATGGTTGGTGTTCAATAAATATTTATTCAATGAATTTGATTAACCTTATTTCAAGAGTTATACCTCTCACCTGGAATTAGAAAGCCAGCATATTTTTGTGACTTGTCCCAGTGGAAAGTTATTATTCTCTTTCCTTGAAAGAAAAAAGGGAGGAAGGAAAAAAGGAAGGGCACCTTGATTTATTCATTATCTCAGTGGTAAAGCTGCCACTGTAAGCCTAGGGAGAAAGGTTATTGAAAACCCAGCTATCTCCCTGCCTCAGAGATCAGTGGCCAGCTTCACCTTGCCCATTACTTTCTCAGCTTGGTGTTGCTAGCCTGTTGCTGCCCGTAGTGGCTGTTGTTGGTGCCCCAGCTTGTATCTGGAGGGCAGGAGACCTCATGTGTACTCCCCTTGAGGTCGCTGCCCCGGTGGCAGTTTGAGGTGCTGGTTCCCAGCTAGACCTCCCAGAAGTGCTGAATCTCCACGGCACAGCCCTAAAGAGAAGCGGCTGGAACCTACTGGGATTCTGGGTTACTACTGAGCTCTCAAAAAGACAAAACTCTGCCCTCCCAAGGAGCTTCTGTCATTAGCACCAGGGAGTGCTGTTGACACCAAGGTGCTGCGGGTGATGAGTGAATGTCTGCTGTCTTCTTTGTTTGCTAGGAGGTGCAGCTTGGAAGAGGGGACCAGAGGTTTGAGTTGCAAGGCCTTGAGCAGGGTGTCACCCTGCCTGTCTCCTTGGTTGCCTTTAAGGGTGATCGCCGGAGCAGGAGTGTATCTACAAACCTTTCCACGGGTAATGTGACCTCATGCACTCTGAATTAGACTGCAGTGCAGGACAAGCATGGGACAAGCCAGAAAATGTGTCCAAGGAAGAGCGAGTGGCGACAGGGCTCTGGATTTCTCTAGACAAGGGGAAATGGAAGTGGGGTTATGAATTCAGAAGAAATCCATCCCATGGTAAAGAGATGAAGGAAGGGAGTGAAGTGGAGTATTGTCTGGTGGAGGGGAAGAGGTGGGGCTTTGGTCAGAGGAGGAAGTGATATGAACTTGACCTTATTTGGTGGCACCAGTGGTAAAGAACCCCCCTGCCAATGCAGGAGACGTAAGAGATGTGAGTTCAGTCTCTGGGTTGGAAAGATCTACTGGAGGAGGACATGGCCAACCCACTCCAGTATTCTTGCCTGGGGAATCCCACAGACAGAGGAGCCTGGCAGCTTGCGGTGCATAGGGTCACAGAGTTGGACACTGAAGTAATTTAGCACACACTAGTACATTTGAGGGGTTTGATGAGAGCAGGGTGAGTGAGAAAAATAAGATGTGAGTGAAGAGTTGGAAGATACAAAATAGTAGGAGGTTCCAAAATAATTTCTAAACAAAATAAATGATCTTAAAATACGGGACTAGCCCCACTCCCCTCCTCCCGTGCCTTTCTCCTAACAACGCTGTCCTTCTGCTTGGTTCCAGTTGGTGCCCGTTTTCCACACCCTTCGGACTGCAGTCAAGTTCAGCAGAACAGTAACGTCGCCAGTGGCCTCTACACCATCTACCTGCATGGGGATGCCAGCCGGTCCCTGCAGGTGTACTGTGACATGGACACAGATGGAGGCGGCTGGATTGTGAGTCACACAGAGCCCTGGGCAGCTCTATTTCTTCTTCATCCATGGGAGAGAGACGCTTTGGTACCTTGCAGCTATTTTCAGAGAACAGAGAACTATAAGAACAGAGCCTGAGGTACTTGATTCCTGGGATAGAGCAGGCTTGATTACATTCAGGCTGATGTTTGGGAAGGCTTGTGGGTTTATCACCATCTATTAATACTAATGGCCTCTTTACATCAGTTGCCTACATTTTACTCTCTGCAAAGCACACTCATAAACATGACCTTCACATATAAGCTATAGAATGAGAGAGATTATTGCTCATACTTTATAGATGGGTAGATTGAAGCCCAAAAGGAGAAGTGCTCTGACCAAGTCACATGTCATTCAGTTGATCAGTCATGTCCGACTCTTTGTGACCCCATGGATTACAGCATGCCAGGCTTCCCTGTCCTTCACCATCCTCTGGAGTTTGCTCAAACTCATGTCTACTGAGTCTGTCACATGAGTTAATAACAAAGTTGGGACCAGATTCTAGGACTTCAGCCTCCTGGGTCACTGGTTTTCCCAGTGGGTCATCTCAGGTCACCCGAGATGGAAACACATGGCCTCTTTGGGGGCTCAGTCCTCTGAATTTTGGAGCCTGTTGCCCAAGCTCTGCATCCTGGCTCCACAGTACAGAAGCAGGGCCTTTGGAACTTTGATACGAAAGGCTAAACCCTGAAAGAGGGAAACTTGCAATGTTCTGATCATCTCACATCTGTGTGGAGGTTTTATTTTCTGTGGGCCATTAAACCGCATGGTACCTTCTTTGATTGCATCTGCTGATCCAATTATACGATGAGCTGCTTTTGAGACTTTCAATCTGATCTTTCCACTTCTCCTTACCACCTTCTCCCTGTGCCTGAACAGTGAGAGGCTCTCACTGCTCCAAACCAGCCTGCAGCCTGACCCACTGTGCTTCCACCACTTGCTGTGGGAAGGAGAAAGCATGATCTCATAGAGCTCAGACTATATTCCTTTACACATTCGTTCAGGGCCTGTGGAACCAAAGACAATCGAGCAGCCGCAGATAAAATGATACCATCTGATAAGCAGCAAAGAGGAAAACTTATTATCCACACAGCTGCATCTGATGGCCCAAAGGCAGAAATGGATCAGATGGGGGACATTCTTGATTGATTTGTAAAAATAATAGAACCGAGTGTCACATGGAGGCCATCTACCTGACTAGACTCATAGGGCTGCACCTGCTGTTCTCCTCAGCACCACTGTACCTCTGCGCTTCTGTCCCTTCAAGCTTGAAGCCAGTTCCCTGCCTTTGTCCCTGTAGTCACCCATTGGCAGGATGTCTGTACTGTCCAGTGTGGTCTTTTTGTTGTTTCTTTGTTTGCTTTCGGGGGTGGACGGTGGTGTGCTGCATGGCATATGGGATCTTAGTTCCCCAATAAGGGATGGACCCCATGCTTCTGGCTTTGGAAGTGCAGTATCCTGACCAATGGACCTCCAAGGAAGTCCCTGTTGATGTGGCCTTCTTGAAAGCCAGCCTCACCCAGGCAAAGAGATGTGTGTCTGGGACAATTTTTTGAAAGAGACCTGTTGCTAGTCTGTCTGCCTGGGAGTATCCATGATTCTTTTCCACTAATATTTATTGAGTGCCTACTATGTGTCGCGTACTGTTCTATATACTTAGGAACCAGCAGTGGACCAAATAGACAAAAATCCCTGACCTCAAGGAGCTTGCCTTTTACATCTTGCCCACACAAGTGACCTTTGCCAGAACACAGAGGTCAGTTCCAGAAATAACTCTGGGTTCCCACCAATGCCAGTGCCCCATCCCCTCCCTAGTCTTGTTTTCTCACCCAGGTTCCTGAAGATACTACATGAACTGAGACTCTATAGGGTTCTCCTCGAAGCCACTACACTCCAGAAAATATGTGGAGTCCTGCAAACCTCTCCACTGAATCTTTTACTGGCAATTTCCATGTTTTGGGGTGTTCAAAAGTCTTCTGTCACTGAAAGATGATCATAGTATATTATCCTTATAAACTGAGCTTCTCAAATCCTTTTAAGGAAATTCTTCTCCACTCAGGCAGCAAGAACACAATTTGATTAACTTGGGTTAGCCAGAACTCTGCCCTGAGGTAACTGAGGCTACGGGTGGGAAGCTGGGATGGAGACTATTAAGGAACACTTAAGTGTCTCAAATATTTCCATTTCTGTTTCCCATCTTGCAAGTCCTAAGAACTACATGAGAGGCTCTTTCCACAGGCATCTAAGTGAGATTTTCATTTTTTCCTCCTGATTTAGTCATTTAGGACTGAAAGTTCTAGAGTACAACAAAGCTCTGTTGTTAGAATCAGACAAAGATTTTTTTCTCCTTTGAGATTTATTTGGCAAGGGGTTTCTGTTATCCCAAATAGTTCATTATAAGGTATTTTCACCTCATAGAAGGGAATGGACTAGATTCTCAGTGAGTCAATTAAGGCTGCCTGATCAAGATGTACAAATGATCCCTGTGGGTCAGTTCATTTGAAATCTGACATTATAAAATGCAAGCTAACACATTTACTGAGATATAATAATCACTCATTATATCTGTATGAGCCGGACTCTGGCCTTTATGATTTATCATGATTCATGACCATGCTGAAGCCTTGATTTAAGATAATGACAAATAAGCTATTAACATCTTGATCTCATAGTTTAGAGAAGTGAGGCTAGTCAAGGCTAACTGACTTGCCCAAGGAGACAGCTAGTAAGTGTAGAGCTGGGTCTACAGTGATGCAAAGAGCATCAGAACCTTTTTTTTTTTTTTTTCCAATTTCTCTAGCCACACTGAAGCATTAGTAAAATAAACAAATAAACAAACAAAAAAATACTTTGGCACTATGTTCATTGATTGGAGATAGAGACCAAATGCCTTTGTAAAGCCTCTGTCCTAGGAGAGTGGGATCAGATTTGAGCCTGACCTTACACGGGAACTAACTACATTAGTGGGAATAGAATTTGGTGCAGTGTGTATGGAACCAAATGGTGATGCCCTAGGATTTCATTGTTCATGATCCAGGAGTCCCAGGTGCCGTAATAGGAAATGAACAGCCCCAGAATCTTAAGGCATGCTCTTTAAACAGTAGACTCCACATAGCTGGTGTTTTCAGACTCCCTCAGGGAGAGATGAGGCAGTCTTTTATCTTTGCATCAGCCACTGAATAGTTGGCTGTGTGACTCTATTTGATTTTCTACACTTTCTCATCTGTAAAATGGCATTATATATTCTTGCCCTGGAGTCAGCCTTTAAAAATGCTCAACGAGCACTTGTTACATGGATCAGTAAGTGAAAAGAGAAATCAAGGAAGCCAGGGAAGGAAGGTGGTGTCTCTACAAGATGGACACATAAGAAGAGGGGAGAGGGAACAACAGTGTTAGTGAGTGTTAGTGCAGTTGTTCACCGTGAGCATCCCTAAGTTCTGCTCGCAGCTCTCTACCCTTCACACACCCTGTCTCACGAGTCCTCCTAGCACCTCTAGGGGCAGACACCTCCTTCCCGCTTCCAACCCTGTTGGACAACAAGTCGACTGATGCTCAGGAACAGAAATGACTGAGTCACCAACCCCCTGCCAGGACCCCCACCCTTCATTCAGTGCCCCCCAGGCCAGCAGACAGGGACTGATGCTTCAGGAGTTGAAGGTGAGCTCTGGGCACTGTTGTGGGCAACCTGCTCTCTCCTCCGTCCCTGTGTCTTCCCAGAGAAAAATGTATCAAGAATGCTCAAATATTAGGAGGTCTACCTCACCAAATTCCAGATGAAGTGGTTGACTTCAAGGCACATGGTGGAAAAGAGGGGGACTGGATTTTGTGTTGGGGCTTCTGCTCTTGAAGGAGCGCAAAGGACAGAAGGTGGAGAGGAAGATGCCACTCCATTCCTAGGGAGTTCAGACTCCTGTGTGGGGTTAGCTAGGGTGGCGTCTAGCTTGGCTGCCAAGGCCAGGAGGAATTAGAAGTGCAAAAGCATACATAGGTGTGTTTAGCCTTTAGATGCTTTTTAGATTTACTTCATAGAAAAGAATTGAGTGATTCTGACCAGCACTACCTCCCTTCCCCAGATGGAGGGATTTTTGAAAAGAAAGCAGCCCATACTCTCATGAAACAGCCCCAACTGTGTCTCCGTGTTGTCCCTTCTCACTCACTCTTCAGCTGAAACTGGTTGGCTTTCTGCCCTCATCACTCACTAGCACAGCCTTCGCTCAAGTCACCGGTGCTTCCGTGTCACCAGAGTCTGTGGGCAGTTTGGGCATCACGCTCCCTGACTTCTCACCAGCATGTGACACTGTTGGGCACACTTTCCTCTGGTGGCCTTTCTGATTCCACATTTTCCCGATTGTCCTTCACATCACCACCTGCTCCTCTTTCTCCTCCATGAGCTCATCCTGTGGTGTGTGGCTCTTATATCTTGGGATCCACAAGGCTTCATTCTAGGCCACTTGCTCCTTTCAGTCCTGTTTTTTATCTCATCCTTCCAATGGCTTCATCTCCCTCTCTGTGTCCTGATGGCTTTCCATGTTAGGATGGAATGGGCTAAGCTGTAGTAGCAAACTAACACCTAATTCCAGTGATTTAACCCATAAAAGGCTTTTTTTCTCACGTGTGCAAAGTCACTACTAAGTGGTGACTCAGGGATTCAGGCTGATTCCAGCTCATGGTTCTGCCCTCTTGACATGTGGCCTTCACCATGGCACCGTGGCCTGGGGCAATGGGGGAGAGAGTGGGGAGACCCCCACCCCACACCCTGTGCCCCCGCTTTTAGTCCTGTAGCTGGAACAAGTCACATGGTTCCAACTTAACTGCAAGAAAGGCTAAAACAAAAAGTCTCTTTGTGTCCTGGAGGAGAGGAGAGTGAAATTGGACTTGGTGAGTGCCAGCACTATCTCAGACACATGCTCACCTTCTAAGTCCAGCCTGGCCCTCTCCTGAGAGCTCTGGCCCTTACATTCAGCAGCTCCTATGGCACCTTCATTCACCAGGATACCTCAGAAGCCACTCACACTCACTAGGTCCCCAAATGAGCGAAGTTGCCCCCATGGAAACTGTCCTCTCTCAGAGCCCCTTTCTCAGCAATCGGCAGAGTGAATTCCCATCAGCACTGGGAGCCCAGAACTCAAAAGGCAGTCTTGACGTCCTCCTCTCTCTCGGTTCCACTTCGGTCCTTCACCACCCCCATCAGTTTCACCTCCTGGCCACTTCTGTCCATCTTCAGGGCAGCCCCCAGCGTGCCATGCTGTCCTCTCTCATTCAGCCACGTCTGTCCACATGTGTCAGAGAGAAACACCAGTCTCCCTCTTCAGGTCTTCCAGAGGAGGAACACCGGGCAGCTGGATTTCTTCAAGCGCTGGCGGACCTACGTGGAAGGCTTCGGCGACCCCATGAAGGAGTTCTGGCTTGGTATGATCTTTGAGCATCCCTGAAGGCTGGGGTGTGGAGGGGAGATTCCTCCCTAAGAAGCTGATCAGGCATCTTGAGGGAGCTCCCCACATTCAGGAAGGGCTCCAGGTGACGGGGGCACTGAGGAAGCTGCCCACCAGGGTGTTGGTGGGGCCAGGTCACTGGGAAGGTTCTCGTGTGCACTGAGTGTGTGGGAGGGTGGGACTGCCACACGTGGGCTTTCTCCTGCATCTGAGCCCCATACAATCTCCCTGCAGCCTGAACTTCTCAGAAGCCACAGGAGGAGAGCAGTTATTGATTGATTGGGATTCTGGGCTCTCCCTGGGAAGTCACACAGGTTCCCTGGAATTCTGTGAGGAATGCCAGTCATTGTGGCATTGTTTTCTCCCTTTTCCTTCTGCTCTTTTCTGGAGCAGATGTTCGTGGAGAATGAAATAGCCAGAAGCATCAATTGGGAAATGAAGAATTAGAAACTCATCACGTTGATTTGCAGCATCTGATAGAGTAGATGAGTTTTGTGGTTTGCTTGGTTCAAAAATCCCATCAGTGACCTTGGAGTCAGTGGTTGATCTCCTCTCCCGCTTGGTGAGATAAGTGGATGATAAGTAGGAATGCTCCTGCTTGAGAGAGAAGGAGTCAGTGGGGGTAGATTCATCCCATGATTACCTACCCTCCACCCCCGCTCCCTCCCAGAGGGCATGCTTTCCACACTCAGAAGCATGACTGTGCCAAAGACATAATGGGTTGAGAAAACAGGCACCCCCTCCCCCAGAAGAGAAGGAATAGGGAAAACCCTCCCATTATCACAGGAGGAAAAGGCCAAGGCACCTTTGGGGGACTGAAAGTCTCAGATGCAAACGGTGGGTGCTCACACACACAGGGTAGTTGGTTACCAGAATTCTGTTCCTTGTTCTTAGGACTTGACAAGCTACACAACCTCACCATGGGCACGCCCACCCGCTATGAGGTGAGAGTGGACTTACAGACTGCCAACGAATCTGCCTATGCTGTGTACGACTCCTTCCAGGTGGCCTCCAGCAAGGAGCGGTACAGGCTCACAGTCGGGAAATACAGAGGCACGGCAGGTAAGACAAAATGTGTCCTTTCTGCTGGGGTCTCCTGCCTGGTGCGTCTTGAGGCTGGGTCGGCCACCTGCCGTGGACTTGGGGGATGGAATATTGTTTTACAAAGGTGAATTGTCCTCACTGAACAGCTGAGGCCCTGCTCCCTGTAGGGGGTTAAACAGAATCATCAAAGCAATCTTTGACCATAAAATCAGAACTTCTGTATGTTATACACTGATCCCCTACCAGTAAAATTCTTCCTCTTCTACTGCCCCAATTCAGGCTGCTGTACATTAGCTGAAGAACCCACATTCTGAGAGATTTCACGGTGTCTGCCCACCTCTTATTAGGCTTCAGCAGTGTGGCTGCCACTCTTGCACAGCGGTGCCTGTGTGTGTGTGTTATTTAAATTGATTGTGGTACTTTGCCATAAATAAAGACAGAAGAATGAAAGTGCTGATTCACACAATAAGAAGTCTAGGTCTCATTAACTCCACACAACTATGACAACACAGAAATTCACAGTTCAGCTGAAAGGAGGGGAACGGTAGCTGCAATTAGCGTCTCACTGGATTTAAGCCAGTTGGTGGTGTGTTAAGTCATGAAAGGAAAAGAACAAAATTAAGCAGCTGATGAAATACTGAAATTATGACACTGAGCGTTTTCTTTAAGATGCAAGGTGTGGTTATTGTTTTAATACTATACTTTAAACCTATATTTATCGTCTTTAAACCCTAGCAAGTAAGTCTAGTGTTTGACATAGCGTGTTTTTGACTTTGTTGGGGCTATGTAGGAATGTGTGTGTGTGTGTGTGTGTGTGTGTGTTAGTCGCTCAGTCGTGTCCAACTCTTTGGGACCCCAGTGACTGTGTCACACCAGGCTTCCCTGTCCTTTACTATCTCCCAGAGTTTGCTCAAACTCATGTCTACTGAGTTGATGATGCCATCCAACCTCTCATCTTGTGTCATCCCCTTCTTCTCCTGACCTCAATCTTTCCCAGCATCAGGGTCTTTTCCAATGGGTTGGCTTTTCGCATCAGGTGGCCAAAGCTTCAGCTTCAGCATCAGTCCTTCCAGTGAATATTCAGGGTTGATATAAAAAACGTGGAAGTCAGGCATAGAAAAAAGCCAGTTAAAATACAATTGGGAAACACAGATGGGTATTTAGTTCAGTCTAAGGATATTAATCGAATGAGAGGGATTACAAGACACCCTTTTGTAAGAGTGAGTGCACTGCCTCTCACCCTCTTCCACCAACTGTAGCTGATCAGATTGCATTCCAGCCAGAGGGGAAGGGGTGTGCACACTGCAGTCTCTCTTAGACCTGTCAATGAAAAACAAGAAAGACATGGAAGTTTTATTCCAGCCAACCCGAGGATTATAACCCGGGTGGCAGTCTTTCAGAAAACTCAGAGGACTGTCTCTCCTGTTAGAGGTCAGAGCACAGTTAGATGAGTTTTTGAGATAGAGGATTATAAGTCTGTCAAATGATGTATCATTGACAGTTTACAAAGTCCAGATCTACACCGCATACAAAGTATTGGATCACAGGTCATGATTCATGGTGGCTCCTTGAGGATATTAAGAGGGAGTATCATTTCCTAAAGAGGTCTGGTTAACACAGATGCGTGGTACACACTAAAGGGGAAGAACGAGGCCCAGATGGGCCCTGTATCTTGCCAGAAAATATGAGCTTTATTTCATCAGACCCAGCCTCCTCCTGTTCTAGCTCAGCCCACATGGTTAAATATCTGGCCATCCCTTTTCTTCCCAGTTCCCTGTTCAGTCCTGACCACAGTGATCAGTCAGCTTTCCTTTCTCGGGCTGAAAAAGCCCAGTCTTCAGAGACTCCACCCATGGCACCTTCTCCATAAGGAGATAAGATATGGGTTGGGCTGGTTCCCTTTGGCACTTGTGCCCACGTCCCTCCCTGAAGCCACTCCCCTCATGGGCCTTCTGCTGGGGACCTCGCTCAAGCCTGCCCTCCCAGGCTACCTCGTCCCCCTCCCTCTAGTATTCAAATGTCCCTTCTCTGAGGTCTATCCTAATCCAGTAAATGACCTGATGCTAATGGGAAAATGAGTGAAAAGGAGTCAACATCTTTGTGAATTACTGTGATTCTCCTCCCGGGGACTGTATTTGCATTTTAACTGCGATTAGGGGCTAATTCCCATTCTAAGGTTGTGCAGGCCAACAAGTGCTGGTCAGTGGAGGATGTATTTTTTAATAGGAAGCCTTGAGAGACTCAGAATTCATGCAGCATTTAGGCAGCGGTCTAATCTTCCCCTGTGTGCTATCATTCTTACTCTTAAATTCTGAATTATAGTGGTGGGGTTAGTGGAGTTTGAGCTTTCCTTATATGTGCGGATTGGTCCCCAAGGAGGATTTTGAAATTTAGCAAGCTTCTGGCTGCTTATGTCCTAGATGATGAGGCACTGGTTAGAGGACATGGCATTCCGGTAGAAAGCGAACATTTGATATCTCCAGGCATGGGCCAGCTCTCCTTAGAGGACAGGGCATTCCGGTAGAAAGCGAACATTTGGTATCTCCAGGCATGGGCCAGCTCTCCTTAGAGGACAGGGCATTCCGGTAGAAAGCGAACATTTGCTATCTCCAGGCATGGGCCAGCTCTCCTTAGAGGACAGGGCATTCCAGTAGAAAGTGAACATTTGCATCTCCAGGCATGGGCCAGCTCTCCTTAGAGGACAGGGCATTCCAGTAGAAAGCGAACATTTGCATCTCCAGGCATGGGCCAGCTCTCCCCAGCCTTTAACCCTGTTGTCACTCTTTTTGGAACTAGAGATGTACAGCTCTGGTGGATAACTGAGGTTTTAGACTATCCCTACTCAGACTGTCCAGGTGGACCCTCAACTTTTGCTTCTACTGAAGTCAAATCAAGAAGCTGCAAAGTAGAGAGAGAGACACAGATGTAGAGAACAGATATATGGACACCAAAGCGGGAGGGAGGGGAGGGATGAACTGGGAGATTGGAATCAACATATCCACACTGTTGATACTATGTATAAAATAGATAACTAAGGAGAACCTGCTGTATAGCTCAGGGAACCCTACTCAGATATATGTGTATGTGTAGCTGATTCACTTTGCTGGACAGGAGAAACTAACACAACCTTGTAAAGCAGCTATTGTGCTAAATAGGGCTTCCCAGGAGGCGCTGGTGGTAAAGAGCCTGCCTGCCAGTGCAGGAGGCATAAGAGACATGGGTTCGATCCCTGGGTCAGGAAGATCCCCTGGAGAAGGACATGGCAACCCACCAGTATTCTTGCCTGGAGAATCCCATGGACAGAGGAGCCTGGCAGGCTACAGTCCACAGGGTTTCAAAGATTAGGACATGACTGAAGCATATGTGTTGCTGATTCACTTTGCTGTACAGTTGAAACTAAAACAACATTGTAAAGCAGCTATACCCCAATAAAAATTAATTTTAAAAAATCCAGCACATTATTCTCCTTGAAGGAAACTCCAGCAAGGTAATGCCAGATCAATTGACTTTCTGATTCTTGGAGTGAGACAGGTAGGACATTCTATGAGCTCTACCTTCAGGATGCCGCTGTTCATTAATTTGGAGATTATATTGAAAACATAAATAGGCAGACATTCAGGGTGGTGCAGAAGGATTTCTGTGGGCTAACAGCCACTTATAGCTGATTTCAGAGACTTAGAGCTGCTCAAGAAGGGATGGTTCACCCTCTACGGACACTTAGAAATGTGACGAGGAACTCAGCCAGCATTCAGTGGGCTGGGGCCAGGGTTGCCAGATACCCACAGTGAAAAATTGTTCCACCCCAAATGCCAGTGCCTTCCTGGCTTTGAAGTGAATTTTTTAAGTACTGGCACTTAAAGAAGGAAAACATTGTTGACACATGAACAAAAGGGAAAGCTGGAGGTGACACAAATCACACTTTCATCAGCCTATTCTTGGTCTCCGAGTGGAAGATGCTCAAGGTCCAGACACGTGATCCTGCGCCTGCGTGTCATTCACAGGGGATGTGATGCTAACAGCTTCTGGCCTGAGACGGCTTAGCTGCCGGCTCATCTTTCCTATCTCAGGAAGTACGAGAGGAGAAGAGTTGGTTCCAGAGTGATTTTTATATATATTTATATTTTAAATATTTGTTTATTTTTATTTATTTTGGCTGTACTGGGTCTTCATTGCTGTGCATGGGCTTTCTCTAGTTGTAGCGAGCAGGGGCTACTCTTTAGTTGCAGCACACAGGCTTCTCATTGCGGTGGCCCCTCTCATTGTGGAGCATGGGCTCTAGGGCTTCAGTAGTTGCAGAGCATGGGTTCTGGATCACGGGCTCAGTAGTTGTGGCACATGGGCTTAGTTGCCCTGCAGCATGTCGGGGCTTTCCGGACCATGGATCGGACCTGTGTCCCTTGCAATGGCAGGCGGATTCTTAACCACTGGACCCAGTAGGGACCCCCCTGGCCACCCCTCTGCCCCAAGAGATATTTTGATGAGCTGGGTGCTGACCATCTCAGCAGCCCCACCTGGGCTTGGGTTCAGACCTCTTACAGGCTTGCCACTGACTCCTCCCACCCAAGGCCATTACATTAGAAGTGGGGCACTTATCTCTCATCAATGTTTTCTCCTAAAACTCCCAGAGAACCACCATTGACTTTTCTGCTTTATTTTCCTTGGGGAGATAAGCTTAATACATCAGAACACTGTCTTAGCCAGGGCCTGATGACCAAAGAAAAGTTAGTTTTTAATTTATGGTAGCACTCACTATCTACATTTGGAACATTAGTGTGGCTTCAATCTCTGAAGCCAGAAGGTAGATAATCCATCATGGATTGGGGGTAGGGGCCACTCAGGCCACAACCTGCTTCACCTTTCTTTATCCCAGCGCCCAAGGTTAGATAGCCACAAGGAGATCTTTAAGAAACAGTCTCTGCACAGGTGCTTAGAAAACAGCTCTTGGAACTTACTTGCAAGTTAGGTAAACTGTGCTCGTTAAAAGTGTTACTAAGGGAGCCATTGTGTGGTATTTTGAACTATAGGGAACTATCTGCGGAAAATCTAAGGAGATGAAGAAATGCCTGTGAATGAAGGCACAGTTTGCTCTTCTTTCATTGGAGAAAATTAATGGGGGAAGAGGTTTTGCTGTGTCTCAGAAAAGACCCTGATGCTGGGAAAGATTGAAGGGAGGAGGAGGAAGGGACAACAGAGTGAAATGGTTGGATGGCATCACCGACTCAATGGACCCGAGTTTGCACAAGCTCCGGGAGATGGTGAAGGACAGGAAGCCTGATGTGCTGCAGTCCATGTGGTCACAAAGTGTTGGACACGACTGAGTGACTGAACAACAAAGGTGGACATGAGGGCTACCCGGGTGGCCTACTGGAATCCACCTACCAGTGCAAGAGACATGGGTTCAATCCCTGGGTTGGGAGGATCCCCTGGAGAAGGAAATGGCAACCCATTCCAATACTCTTGCCTGGAGAATCCCATGGACAGAGGAGCCTGGCAGGCTATATATTGTCCGTCAGGTTGCAAAAGAGCTGGACACGACTTAGTGACTAAACAACACGGTGGACATGAAAGGGCCACCGTCTGAGCTCCCAAATGAGAAAGACAAACTTGGACCTTCCCTTTACACCGTTTTGTCAACTCTTTATGTATCTACCGCAGCCACCCGCAACTGAGAGCAAGGACCGCTGTTGGCATTCCCAGAGCCTGGGCCGTGGCAGGTGTACCTGACGTTTCCTGAGTAAATGAATGAGGTTGCAGGACAAAAGTTCTCAAGCTTCAGCTGGCGTCTGAAGGGCTTGTCAAAGCACAGACTGCAGGGTACCGCCCTGGAGTTTCTGGTTCTGTAGGACTGGGGTGGGCCTGAGAACATGAATTTCTAACCAGTTCCCAGGTGATACAGATGCTGCTGGCCCAGGGACTGAACTTTGAGAACCATTGTTGTAGATGGTCAGAGAGAGCTCATTCTTGTTGGCATAATCAAAGCCTGCTGTTGAAATAAGGAAACCGCAGATGCATTGGTGGCTCAGAAAAAACCCTGGGCTTGGGGTCTCGGGTCGCAGCTTTGAGTCCTGGCTCCGCTGCCAGTGGGCTGAGAGACTGTGGCAAGTCCCTAGAACAAACTCTGTGAGTTTCCTTCCTCATGGGACTAAGAGCTGCCTAACCCACCCCTCAGGCTTGTCAGGAGCATCAGATGAGAATGTACATGTGGAGGTGATCCGTAACTTGGAAATCAGATTAAATGGAAGTATTGTTATCACAGGAATGGACTTGACTAAGCTTGGGATTTATATGAGCCCTTATTGCCGTTTATGAGCTGAATTAAAAAGTAAACGTGTAAAAGAATGACAAATGTGATGGGGAAATAGTGAAACACAAGTCAAGTAATTAAGGCAGGTTTCTAGACAGTTTGCAATGAGCACTTAATTGTACCTGTGTGCCCAGAAGGGCTCTAGAAGTTCAGGTGTGTGTGTTAAGAGGGCACGTGGGAGGATTAGGAAGGAGATTCTTCCTCAGGAGTGGGATTGCGCTGGGCTTCGAGGAATGGTGAGGACTTGGACTGATGAAGGGTAGAGAGAAGCAGATAAGCAGAGGCATGGACGATGGACTCATCCACCCTACACATTCAGTGCCTTTGGGGACAGCAGGCTATGAGTTTGTACAGAAGGTACAGCCAAGGTACAAGCCTGCAAAGCCAGGAGGAGTAATTCACTCCTTGTGGGAGGAAGTAGATCTGAGATGATGAAAAAGGATACTTATTAAGCTTCGGAAGAACTGGGAAGCCTGTTGTGTTGACACAGGCCTGGAGAGGTGAGAAGACCCTAGGGTGGCAGCCGTGGGGGACAGGGGTTTATTGGAGTGATCTGTAGAAGGAAGGGCTGAATCATTGATGGGGGAGGCGGGCAATAGGATTGTCAAAGGTGGCTCAGGAGTGTCCAGTCTGGGCCACTGAGGGGATACTGAAGCAGAGACAGCGGCATGGGACAGGGGTCAGTTGTGTGAGGTCAGTCTGGTACTATGAGGAATGTCGAGGAGTTCGGTTCTGGATGTTTGGATATTTTACTGTGAAGCCTCTAAGTGGAAAAGCTATTCAAGCTATTGGAAAAACAGGCCTGAAGTTTGGGTGACAAGCGAGGAAAGAGAACCTGTTCATTCGTATTGTGTGCTCATCTTGGCGATTTTGAGAAAAGCGTGACTCCTTGTGGCATAACCAACTGCACCCCTGGCATTTTTGTGCCCGGAGGTTTTCCTGCCGGGTCCTCTCTCAGGCCAGAGGAGGATCCCACCCACCTCTGTCACCTCTGCTTGCCCGCAGGGGACGCACTCACTTACCACAACGGATGGAAGTTTACAACCTTTGACCGAGACAACGACATCGCCCTCAGCAACTGTGCCCTGACGCATCACGGCGGCTGGTGGTACAAGAACTGCCACTTGGCCAACCCCAATGGCAGATACGGGGAGACCAAGCACAGTGAGGTAGGTGACAGGTGAACATCTTTTTTGTCCCAGTGAAAGTGTTAGTCACTCAGTTGTGTCTGACGCTTTGCGACCCCCGGGGACTGCAGCCCACCAGGCTCCTCTGTCCATGAAATTCTCCAGGCAAGAATACTGGAGTGGGTTGCTATTTTCTTCTCCAGGGATCAAACCCGCATCTCTTTCATCTCCTGCATTGGCAGGCAGGTTCTTCACCACTAGCTCCACCCATATTCTGTTTCTGGAGTGACACCCTCCAGCTGGTGTGCTGCCCCTCTCCTTCGGAGGCCAACAGTCAGAGCAGTGCGGCTCCTTCTCCAGGCTCCGTGGCCTTGTGGTCTAGGTCCTTCCTGCCCACCTGCTGCGGCCCCCCGCTCTCTGCATTCCCACCAGTGCTGCGCCCTTCCTCAGTGTCGGGCAGGACTCAGGCCGCCCACTGCTTAACAGAGATGGTATGCATCACACATCATCCTGCTTTACAAATTCACATGTGGACGCTCTTCGTTATCTTGAACTGCTGTAAGAAAATAGTAGAGACTAGGGGGCTTAAACAGCAGGCATTCATTTCTCATGGTTCTGGGGGATGCAAAGTCCAAGTTCCCAGCAGATTCAGTTTCTGATGGGAGGTCTTTCTGGCTTGTGGATGGCCGCCTTTTCACTGCGTCCTCACACAGTAGAGGCAGAGAGCGAGCTCGCGAGTGAGCTCTGATCTGTCCTCTTCTCGTAAGAGCACTGATCCTACCGTGGGTGACGTCATCTAACCCTAGTTACCTCCCGAAGGCTCCACTTGTGAATACCATCACTTGCGAATACCATCACACTGGTGGTTAGGGCTTCATTGTATACATTTTGGGGGGTTGGGAGGGGACACAAACATTTTATCCATAACAGACACATCAGAATTCTATCCAGTTGTTCTTCCAGTTAAAAGTGAAAATTTAAAGTGTTAGTCACTCGGTCGTGTCTGACTCTGTGATCCCAGGTTCCTCTGTCCATGGAATCCTCCATGCCAGAGTACTGGAGTGGGTAGCCATTCCCTTCTCCAAGGGATCTTCCTGACCCAGGAGTCAAACCTGGATCTCCTGCATTGCAGGTAGATTCTTTACCATCTGACTCACCAGGGAAGTCCTTCTTCCAGTTAAACCAGAGCTATTTTTCTCTGTCCTTTGATCATGGGGAACACAGTTTTCTGCTTTAGGTAAGACCCATAGGGTCACATAGAGTTGGAAACGACTGAAGTGACTTAGCGTACACACACACCCTTGGATCCACTTCACCCTAGAGCCACCCAAAGTCTGCTCAGAGCGTTGTGCTAAACCGGTTTCTCCACTTCAGGAGTGTGAACACAGGCTCCTCACCCCTCCCTTGCTCTAAAACTTTCCTACCAGTGATTTCTCAGACTCTCATGCCCCGAGAACATCATCTTGACTCCTCGCCAGCAACTGGGCATCTCCTGCTTGCTCCCTCACAGCTTCTTGAAAATTGCATCTTTGTTCCTACGCATCATTAATCCATCCCACTTTATGAAATTTCCCCTCCTTGGGTTTCTAATTTCCTACCCTGGATCTTGATCCTAGCCTTCAGGAAGCTGCCTCTCCCCAGAACTCACCTTATACCAATATGACTGTAAATATTAATACATCTAAAGTCCAGGTACATTCTATTTCCATTGGTCCTAACCAGGCAGTAGGGACTCCCCATCTTTACATGATTTTTCAAAGGGAAGAAGAAGTTTGCACTTAGGGGAGCCAAGGAGGGTGGGCCCATGAATCCTGGAGGCTGCATGTGGACTGAGGGAAGCTGTGATCAGAGATCAGATATTTGAAATGAGCAGCCAGCGTGCCCTAAACCATCCCCATATTTGCTAATAAAAGACATTCATCTGGTTAATGTGCTTTTCACAGTCTGCACAGCATTTAGCTTCTTGTTTATTATTTACCTCACAAATTAAAATACATAAAATTGGTCACTTGGGCTCTTTATTGGCCAGGTTGCAAGGTTATTAAGTGAATTAAATATTATTGTGCTCACCAGTCAAAAGTCATAATGCGAAATTTAGTTTTCAGCAGGCTATTCGTTACCCCAGAGCTAATATCTGTACAGTGTAAATTGAAAATGATTTTACACAATTGGCCAATTAATATGTTTATTTTTGTCTTTAATTTTTTGTAAAGGAAAAGAGTGAAGCAAATCACTCTGAATTTAATCACTGCTGGCCAGGTTGACCCCGTGTTGTCTTTGCAGCTGCTCTGGCTTCACCCGCCTCCTGGGCTTACACCCCCAGCCTCCAACCCCAGGGGGCTTCCCAGTCCTCAGCCTGTCTAACCTCAGCTGCCCAGCAGAGGGCACACACTCCCAGATCCCTCTCTCACTTCCGTTATAAGTATCCCAGTCTCCTTTTCTGTCCCTTGTGCAGAGAGGTGTGGGCTTCACAGGTGGCACAGTGGTAAAGAACCCACTTGCCAATGCAGGAGTCTTGGGTTCGATCCCTGGGTGGGGAAGATCCCCTGGAGAAGGAGATGGCAACCCACTCCAGTATCCTTGCCTGGGAAATCCTGTGGAGAGAGGGGCCTGGTGGACTGCAGTCCATGGGCTTGTGAAAGCCTTGGACACGACTGAGTGACTAAAGAACAACAGAGTAGAGAGGGAGTGCTTTCCCCGGTAGAGAAGCACTCTTTGGTGCCGTAACCCACTCCACTCTCCCAAGTGCCTCTTCTCCTTGGCTTGTTTATTTGTTGGCTTATTTATTTATTTAACATAGGGGGTGAACTGGGAGCCATGGAAGGGACATGAATTCTCCATTCCTTTTGTGGAGTTGAAGATCCGACCTCACGGCTACAGCGGGGAGCATGTCCTGAGCAGAAAGAAGCGAATGCTGGGAGAAAATTTGAGAACGTTCTGACGGCCCCTTTGTCTACATACAGCACAAGAGGAGACCAGCCCAGGGTTGGGGACATCCGTGTAAGCATCAGGTGGGGTGGGTAGTGATGACTGGCTGATGGAAGCTTGAAGAATGCTCATAGCCCTGGCTTCTGAGATGGCTGGATAACCTGCAGGACAAAGCATGTCACCAAGCTCTAAGTCATGCAGCTTACTTCCCTGTCACCTGCATTTTGCCCACGTATATTGGGGCCCTGAAAATCCATACAAAAGTAGCTGCACAGTGTGTATGGGAGAGACAGCACTGAAGCTGTAAGGTTTTCTGTTCTGTCTTCAGTAACAAATATATGGGGTTAGGGGGAAAAAAAAAGTGAAGAATCATCTAGTACTCCACTAATTGGAAATCTCAAAATTGGTGTGTGTGTGTATATATATGTATATACACATAGTTCTACTAATACAAATCTTCTGTCTAAAAAGAAGCACCAAAGAGGGGTTTCTCTTTGATGACAAGAGGCTGATAGTAGCCTGAAACTTACCTTCCATTATCCCTGGATTTGAGGGGAAAAGGCATAAATCTTCCCCTTTTAAAAAAAATTGCCGATGTTATTCAAGGGAACTAGAAGAGACAAAGAGAGAGTTGAATTTTGCTAAGTTCTGACTGGTATCCGGCATGCTGGAAACCCCAGCTTCCATATTACTGCTATTTTGAAGTGCTCCCTACCAGCCATCTGCATAATCACTTTTGTAGATCCACATATGTTGTGAATAAATTCTCACTTATTTCAACCTTAAATAGTTTGACTCTCTTGGTAATTGGGTCCTCCCAAAGACTCTTCTTTGTCACTCCTTCATAACATCAAGTCCTCTGCCTTCCCTCCTCTCCCCTACCGCCTGTTCTGTTGGAACCCTGGGTTTTCTGAAAGTGCTCAGTACCAGATGCTTATTGTCTGAATGGACACTTGGCATATTATTATGACACAAGGTCAGATAATTTTGTCTTATTTTCCTATCACTCTGGAAGGTTTTTGTGTAGCAAAGTCAGTAACCATTGAAAAAAGTCAAATTCCTATTCAAGAAAAAAAAATTAAATAAACCACTGATTTAAAAAAATATGCTGTGTGTTATTTTCCCCACATAAGTGCACTTGAATTCTAAATTTAACCTAAGTGCAAGCAAAGGTACAATTTGAGCGTTGTAATGGAATTTGGTTGGCCGTGACCTCTTACTGCTGTGATGGTAAATAATGGTATTTGGAACCAGGAGGAGTGAGTGAGTGAGGAGGAAGACAAATACCCTACAAGCTGCAACCCTCCTTCAGGATTGGGAGTCCTTTATTACCTCGGGTTCTCCAGGTTTTAACCTCTGGCCACATGCGAAGCCATACTTTTGGAATAATGTTTGTCAACCTTTAAAATGTTCAGCATCCCCTTGGCTCCTTTTACACACGCACTGAGCAATGCCCTGGCAACTGCTCAGCCTGATAAAGGGCAGTCTGGATGAAGTATTGTGTAGGTGTTGGGGCTCATAGTTTAAAAACAAGCTTGCACCTTGTTCATTGATTCAAGGAGACTTTAAGGCTCTGCCTGCTTACCAGGCAGCGTGAGGTGAGCTCACAGAGCGGAGCGAGCCAGTTCTTGCTCTGCTGGAGTGTGTGTGCTGTCATGCATTCATTCCTTCATTCATTCAACAAATACTGATTACTCCCTATTACATGCTGGTCTACTCTAAGTCCTACTGCTCTAGAAGTGAACCAAATGCAAGATTCCTGTCCTTGTGCTGATATTCTATCGGTGGAGGCTGATAATTAATAGACAACAGATATCCATACAATTTCCAGAAGTGATAAGTGCCATGAAGAAAATTACAGTAGGATCAAGAGATGGAGGTGGAGATTGGTGGCAGTACTGGGGGCTCCATGAGCCTCTCTGAGGAGCAGGTATTTGTAGAAACCGACTAGATATCTTTAGTCCTGATCCAGCTTCCTTAGGGCCAGAGCAAGAGCTAATTTCCTTGTCGGTTTTAAAGGTCCCTTTGTGCAGCCTCTCAGTCCCGAGGCCTCTCATCTCCTGTTTGCAGGTAGAGTCTCCACCTCGCTGACGCAGGAGCCCTGTGCACACCCCAGTGGGTGCAGCCTTTTTAGAAAAGGAAAGCCACCTTTGCAAAGTGGATCAAATCCTGGGATGATTCAGAGTGGGGGGGTGGAGTGCCTGGTGGGTGGTCTTCCCAAATTGAATCAGGCTTCTCAGATGTGCCTGGGGAAGAGGACTGCTGTGCTCCAGCCCTTCTGACTCTGCAGGTCTGGGCTGGGGCTGCTGATGAACGGGTGACTGCTGTCTTAGTAGCTCCGGCGAAGGGGGCCACTCGCTGATGGGCTGTTTGCTCAGGAGGCGTCTGACATGGTAGCCAGAGAACTTGTGGGAAACTGGAGTGGTTTCTTGCATTCTTTCACCTGTAGGGTTCTTGCTGCCCTGAAAGGACAGGGCAGAGAAAACCTCAGTTGACTCCTCAAGGATTCCACCGGGGCAGAGAAGGAAGTCGGTGGGGGTAGGGCCAGGGAGCTCATTTTCAAAGGATGTTTGCCTGACGAAGGAGAACATTCCAGACCTAAACCTCTGTGCCTAACCTCATTTTAACGTGACCAACTCCGGGAGCTCCTGCTCTGGCAGCTGAATATAGGCCCCAGAATAGATTTCTGGGTAGACCTGCGTTTCCGAGGGTCAGACACTTTTCTTAGAGTCAGATTATGAGCCAACAGCATTTTGAAGCTTCAGGGACAATTCCTACTGGTTAGGACAAACCAAATAAAATAATCCTAAAAGAAACCAACCCTCAATATTCATTGGAAGGACTGATGCTGAAGCTGAAACTGTAATATTTTGGCCACTTGATGCGAAGAGCTGACTCTTTGGAAAAGACCCTGATGCTGGGCAAAATGGAAAGCAGGAGAAGGGGGTGACAGAGGATGAATGGTTGTATGGCATCATCGACTCAGGGGACATGAGTTGGAGCAAACTCAGGGAGATAGTGCAGGACAGGGAGCTTAGCATGCTGCAGTCCATGGGGTCACAAAGAGTTGGACATGACTGAGCAACTGAAGAACAGCAAGAAACAAAAGCTGTCATAGAAGGGACATGCAGCATAGCCAGGCACTAGGGTAGAAGTAAGGACAGAGTATCACAAACAGTTGATAAAGTCTCTTGAGTGGTTTCCTGTTCCATGGGAGATGCTAGCCAAGCCCTGAGTGATAAGCAGAACACAGCCCCTGCCTGCGATGTGGTGGACACAGCTATGGGGACGCCCAGTGGGCATTGCGATGGACAGAGTGCTGTGAGCAGAGCGGTGCCCCAGGAAGTGTTGCAGCTGTGGTGTCAGCATCACGTCTGGAAGAACAAATCTGGATTCGCCAGGGACAGGCGAAAGGCTGGGGGCAGGCAGGGCACCTTGGGATGAGTTTACCTGATGGCGAAAGTGAGAATGGACAGAGTGTGGTGTGTTTCAGGGAGGAAGATGGTTTCTTGGTGGGGTGAGGAGTGGTTGGTGGGGAGCCATGCTGGAGAGACAGGCAGGAACTGATCTCAGCCATGTGAGCATGGTGGTCTCAGCTGGCACCGTGGTCCCAGCTGTCACTGATCATCAGAATCAGCTGGAGCTGTCACATAACCAGACCCTACTTCACCCCCAGAGATGCCGCTTCTATGGGTCTCAGCTAAGTCCTGTGCAGCTGTGCTTTCTAAAGCTTCAGGGGCTTCTGACATGCATCTGGGGCTGAGAACCACAGCTAAGATGAAAAAGTTTGGGAGGGGCAGTGGAGAACACTGAGGGTGTTTAAACCTTGGACTGACACTTGTAGTGAGACTTATGTTTTGGAAGCATCAGTCTGGTGACAGCATAGAGAATGGAAGGAGGCATGGAAGGAAGTAGAGATTCACAGACAGTGAAGGGTTATTGCAATAGGCAATGGGTATGGGCTTCTTTCGGGGCTCAGTGGTAAAGAATCCGCCTGCAATGCAGGAGACAAAAGAGATGCAGTTTCGATCCCTGGGTTGAGAAGATCCCCTAGAAAAGGGCATGGCAGCCCACTCCAGTATTCTTGCCTGGAGAATCCCCATGGACAGAGGAGCCTGGTGGGTTATAGTCCATGGAGTCGCAGAGAGTCGGACATGACTGCAGCGACTAAGCACGCAGGCACTGACTTCCTTGGCCTGAGGCAGAAATGGTGGGAAACAGCAGAGCACAGATCAGTAATATTAATAGAAGGAAGGGTTAACAGGATTTGAGGGGGCTGGGTGGTAAATGAGGGGAGGGCTCCTTTCATGGCAGAGTTTAAAACTGGTTGTTCTTGACAGTAGCTTCCTCTGGGAAGAGGGTCCCCACGTTTTGGTTTGTCGCATGATGTCTAGAGTTCTGCTTTGGGGAATTCCCTGGCGGTCCAGTGGTTAGGGCTCTGCGCGTCATTGCTGAGGACCTGGGTTCAATCCTTCGTTGATTTCACAAGCCATGTGACCAAAAAAAAAAAAAAAAAATCTGCTTTTTAATTTGGAATTCTTAGGGATTCAAGGATCATTAAAGCCAGAAAACGCTGAAGGAGCTAGGGAAAAAGAAAAAAAAAAAAAAAATCCAAGGTATTATGATCAAAGGGATGCCCTGAAGGAAAAGACCAGGTGTGTGGTCTGGGGAGGGGGAGGCTGTGATCGGGATGGAGTGTCCCGGGTGGGGCTACAGCATGGGAGTGGAAAAGCAAGTATAAATAATGAAATAATCTCGGCGAAACGTAGTCATTTACAGGAGAAAGTCTTCCGCTAAAAATATTTCCAAGTCATACCCTTAAGCCCTTCACCGGGGCAGCGGAGAGGATAGGGAGGTTTCTGTCAATAAAGAGTGCAGATCAATCAATACGTTTGGAGCCCGCGGCCCGGCTCAGGGGCGCGCTGTTCCCGGCCAGGCCAGCAGATGGCAGTGTGGTCCTACCGGGAACCTCTAGCCTCAAAACTCCTTTCCTCTCCTATAGCGAGGGAAGTTCTGCGGGTCCCCACGTTTCTTCCTTCATCTGGAGAGTCAGCCTGTGGGTACGACTCACCATTCAGCATGGCTTGGTGGTTGCACGGGCAGTGTTGCCGCGCAAAACAGGTAACTGAGAAACTGTAATCCACTACCACCCCCTTTTTCATCTTAGCAGCTGTTCTCAGCCCCAGTTGCATGTTAGAAGCCCCTGGAGCCCTTTGGAAGAGATTGCCTGGTGAGCTGGGGACTGTCTCCCCCAACCTGGTCTACTGGGCTGGTGGTCCGGCAAGGGGATGGAGGGGCGCCCCTGGAAGGGGTTTTAGGCAGTTCCTAAAGCACAGCTGAATCCACTTCCCAATAGGCCTTGTGTTAGTTTCTACGGGGGAAATGGGAAATGGGTTGAGATCTAATTCCAATGGTATACAAAGGAGTTAGGTTCTCAGGTTAGCCCAGAAAAGCCTGTCCATTCTATAATGCAGATTGCAGTGCACTTTTAATGACCGAAGTAGAAAACAAAGGTATTGTAGTATTGCAATTTAAAAAGGAAAAAAAAAAAATGAATGAAACAATTACTTATTTTGGCAAGTGAAGAAAATTAGGTTTGATGAGAGAAGGATAAGGAGGCCAATGAAGCTGGCTGTGTGTTCTGTGCTGGTCTCAACCTATCAATAACCAATGTTTTGGTTGGACTGACTTTTGTGATTCTTAAGACACCCTTCAGCAATAACTATTAGGAAACTTTGAAAAAAATGGAGGTTTATTTCTTGCAAGGCCTGGCAATTACACTACATACCTGGGGCTGCATAGTGAGGTTGTGGGGGAGAGAGAAAACAGCTCAAGAGAGAGTGAGCTTAGGGTTCTGCTTTTATTGGGGTCCATGGTGGGGACCTAGGATTTTGAGGGATCAGTCTTTCCTGGTGAATTTAAAGTGCAGGAAAAGAAAAAAAAAAAAATCAAGTGGCCCAAATAGTTAATTACTGAAATCACCCAGGATCTCTAAAACAAGGGCGCCACAGTCCGGGGAGGCGGCCCAGGTCTTCGTCTAGTTGTGTGTGTTTGCAGTGTGTTTATCCTGCATAGTGGTCTTTGAAGTGGGTGCTTCTGCAATCCAAGCTTAAGTCAGGCACTTGGATGACAAAAAAAAAAAAAAGGCAGAACTCTCAGGGCTCACAATGCACGGTGGACCACCTGAAGGAGACATTACAGAATGTCTGAAGACTTGTGGGCAGAGCCCTTTACTGGAGTTGTTATTGGAGTTTTTGACCTATAGGGGGTGCTGTTGCTAGTTAACAGTCTCTTAGGAGCCCAGATCAGTGGAGTGGATCTCATTGCCCTGTGTTCCCCAGGGGCTCTAGGGCAGGAGTCTGAGGGTTTTGGTTTGGGCAAGTTGCTCACGTTGGGTCTCACTTTCATCTTTTATAAAATGGGAATAATTTACTCACAATGTCAGTTGCTGCAAAAGTCACATGAGGTGATGGAAGTGCCTTTATGAGGTAGAAAGCACTCTGGTAGGATAGAGGCCTTGCATCTTTAGTCTCCATAATTTCACTCAAAATTTTGGAATTTTTTTTTTTTCTCCTGATAAAGGTATGTGCCAAGTTGCTTCAGTCATGTCCGACTATTTGCAACCCCATGAACTGTAGTGTGTCAGGCTCCTCTGTTCATGGGATTCTCCAGGCAAGAATGCTGGAGTGGGTTGCCATTTCCTTTTCCAGAGGATCTTCCTGGCCCAGGATCAAACTTGCATCTCTTTTGTCTTCTGCATTGGCAGACGGATTCTTTTATAAAGGTGTATCTCTAGCCAACACTAAGGTATATTTGCTATGAATAGGCACCAATAGGATTATTATGGCTTGCTCACAGATGGAAGAAAGAGAAAGGGCAGAGTGAGAAAGAAAGGTTAAGTAAAAGAAAAGAAAAGGAGACTGTGTCTACATTTCACAAAAGTTTTCCTTGGGGATGTTATGAATTGAGGTGTTAGCAGTAGAAGACCAGCAGATGAAGCATGGGGGTATGCACACCCCCAGAGCAGCATTTCCCAAATGGTGTTCCTTGGAACCCTTGCTCCTCCAGATGTGCTAAAAGATGAGGTTTCATGGTCAAATAAGCTTGAGAAAACTCTGAGTCCAGCAGAGTCACACCCATTTCTTTATTCCAGTACCCATTAGAGCTTTTAATATGATACTTGCAGATTCCAAGAAAGACATGGAAAGACATGGTATGTAGCACTTTGAAAACTTGTTTGACTATGGGATGATTTTGGGTTCTGAATATCTAGACAATATTTCTCAAGGTATGGTTCAGAGACCACTGTCATCTACCTAGTGTGCTTGTTAGAAGAGCAGGTTGTCTGGTCTGGTCCAAGATATAACAAATCCAGTGGAAGGGCAAAGAGGAAGTGGGGATCTGCACTTGTAAAAAAAAGAAAAAGAATCACGTGA
>NW_011494861.1:16562831-16574317 GCF_000754665.1 Bison bison bison
AAAAAAAAAAAAAAAACCAAGTGATTCTTTTTCTTTTTTCCCTTTATCAGTGCATTTATGTAGTGTCTAGTATGCACTAAGGCTCCATGCTAGGTATTGGAGATACATGGTGAATAAGTTACAATTCTGGCCTCATAAAGACTAACTCTAATATAGGTGAGAATGGAATGGAGAGCTGGGGATGTAGGAAGAGTGTAGTCTGATCTTGTTGTGATGGGAAAGACTTGAGTGGTTAGGGAAGCTTTCCTAGGCAGTGATGTAAAGTCTGGAAGATTTCACGGAAATAAGTTTGTAACAGCAATTAAGATTGTGAAAATCCCTTATCTGGCAAATGAGTGTGGCATTGTGATTGTCCCATGAAACCCAGTGAATTTTTAGCACATTTCATCTGAGGATCAGCGACATAGCTGGATTGATGTTCTAAGAGAAGCACCGCTGCTGCTGCTAAGTTGCTTCAGTCGTGTCCGACTCTGTGCGACCCCAGAGATGGCAGCCCACCAGCTAGAGAAGCACCATTGTAAGGTGAAAAACGCGTTGACACAAACTCTCTCCTGATCTGGCCACCAGGGGCGCTGTCACCCCAGGGTGGCTTAGTTGTGGGCCGAGGGGCTTGACACAGGGAAGGATATCTACATAAGAAGTTCACCGGTCACATCCTATAAGTTGGGAGCCCTTAATTCAAGGAATATTGATAGTACTGTAAGTAATGCAGTATGTGGTGAAACGAGGGAACTTATTACACCAACAGGAACAGAAAATGTCCATTATTTTCAATTCCTATCTCCTTTGACCTGTCTGTACCATTTAATTCCACGGACTCTGGCTTTCTTCTTGAACGTCTCTTTTCCTTTGACTTCTAGGACACAAGTCTCTCATGATCTTCCTTCTGTCCTTAATAATAAGGAACATTTACTGAGCACTTACAATAAGCCAGGCTCTGCGCTAAACGGTTTGTATGCATTATCTCATTTAATCCTCTCATCCCTCTGATATAGATACTGACTGGCATTAATTCTACTCAGAGATTAAGTCTGGCATGTACATTACACAATTGTGGGAGCTGGAGTTAGCCTCGGAATCAGGACAACCCAGTCCTCACCTCCCACACTGACAGTGGTCCTCGCCAGGCTAAGCCTTCAGGCTTCAGGTGATGTAAACAGTACCCTCTTTTTCCTGTTTCCTCCTCTGCAGCTAGCTCTCTTCCGGGTGATAGCTTCAGGGTGACCCCTGCCCCCAACCTGACTTGACATGAGCTTTGAAACTTCCCTCTTAGAAAGCAGTGACCAACTGTACTAGAATGGTCTCTTGTCTCGTCTGTTCCCACAGCCAGGCTGTGAGCCCCTCTAAATGCCTTTATATTGTGGCCACCTGGTGTGCTTGGCACATACTAGAGTCAAAAATGTAAATGGAACAAATAGCCTCCAGAGGGAGTTATTAATAGATAGTTGCATACATAGCCCTTACTGCATGAAATGTCACAGGTATTTCAAAAGGTTCCTTTGAACCTCTGGCAGAGACTGCAAGTGGTGATAAAGGCATTCTTCTTTTCAGTTTTGTAATCCCATGACTTTGAATTTAGGAATTGTACTAAGGGCAGAGGGCAAGGGGCCAGTGGAGAGCATTCTGGTGAGCTGAGAATGCTTACAGCATTGTGCACATGTCCATTCATATCCCAAACGTCAGGGCTGAGCCTGGACAGGTGGAGCTGATGATATTGAGCTCTGGCATCCACCCAGCTGTGCAGCAGTGCCTCCTCCCCCAGATGCGGTCTGGGCAACATTTCCTCCATGACGGTGGAAAGTTTTGGAAGTCCTGGAGGGAAGAACAGAGAGCTGAGTGAAAGGTCTCTGTCCTCAGTTGGTCGTAGAATATGTGTGATAGGGAAGGAAACCCAAGAATAGACTGCAACTAGAGGAGTATCTTCTCTGGTGGCTCAGATGGTAAAGAATCTACCTGTAATGTGGGAGACCTGGGTTTGATCCCTGGGTTGGGAAGATCCCCTGGAGAAGGGAATGGCTCCCCACTCCAGTATTCTTGCCTGTAAAATCCCATGATTTTAAAATCACAAAGAGTTGGACACAACTGAGTGACTGAACAACAACAAATTCCCATGGGCAGAGGAGCCTGGCAGGCTATAGTCCACGGGCCACAAAGAGTTGGATATGACTGAGTGACTAACACTTTCACTTTTCATAGGGATATCATCTTCCTGCCATGGGGAAGATGAAGTGCAGGCCTGCCCTGGCCCTTGAAGTGCAGTTAGCATGGTGTTTTGCTAGTGTGTCTGACTGCTCCCCCTACAAGCTTTTAGGCCCACATTCTCCAGGATGGTGGCCACCAGCTGTGTGCAGCTGTTGACCAACTGAAATGCAGCTGATGTAAGTCAGCTACTGGACCTTTAGCTTTATTTAATTTTAATTAATTTAAATAGCTGTATACCGCTGCCAAGTCACTTCAGTCATGTCTGACTCTGTGCGACCCCATAGATGGCAGCCCACCAGGCTCCCCCGTCTCTGGGATTCTCCAGACAAGAACACTGGAGTGGGTTGTCATTTCCTTCTCCAATGCATGAAAGTGAAAAGTGAAAGTGAAGTCACTCAGTCTTGTCTGACTCTTAGCGATCCCATGGACTGCAGCCTACTAGGCTCTTCCATCCATGGGATTTTCCAGGCAAGAGTACTGGAGTGGGGTGCCATCGCCTTCTCCATGTATACCGCTAATGGTACTATATTGGGCAGGGAGTGGACATTTCTATCATTCCTAGTTCTGTTGGACAACGCTCCTCTAGATGGTTTTTGCTCTAATGACGGCTTAGCATCATCAAGGGAGGACTCAGGAACATTTAACTCATTACATTTTTAAAATGTTAATCACATCGTATGCATTAATTTTTTGTTGCACTGGGTCCTTGTAGCTGTACACCAGCTTTCTCTAGTTATGGAGAGCAAGCAAGGGCTACGCTAGTTTGGTGCACAGTCTCCTCATTGTGGTGGCTTCTCTTGCCATGGAGCACGGGCTCTAGGCATGTGGGCCTCAGTAGTGGTAGTACACGGGCTCAGTAGTTATGGTGCATGGTCTTAGTTGCTTCTTGGAATCTTCCTGGACCAGGGATCGAACTTGTGTCCCTTGCATTGGCAGGTGGATTCTTATCCACTGTACCACCAGGGAAGTCCTCATTGCATTTCTTAACCAATGCAAGGCTACGGCCAACTCGAAAAAAAGATACACATTTATTCATTCATACACATGTCTGTCTATCTCTTTATGTATAAAGTCTACCTACTATGATCTATTTATCTGTCTATAGATACCTACCTATCTACCTCCCTTGCTGCTACTATAGAGACTTTTGATCTCTCCTCTTCCCAGCACCAGATTTAACTCAGAAGTCTATTTTTACTTAGTTTTTTCTATTTTCCCCCTTTTCCTTTAAGAGGACATTGATTGACCTCATCGATGGGAATGTTCTCTAAGTGTTGCCAAGGAACATGAGTGTGTTTTTCTGCATCTGGCATCTCTGAGGGTGTCTAGTCTCCAAGGTGTCTGCTCTGCAGGCAATGGGGTGTGAGTTCACCCCTGCTCCTCAGACCTCTGACTCTGCTGGTAGGGGGAAGATAGTGCCCAGGGATGGCTGGGCCTTTGGTGTCCCAGAGGGAGTAGCCCCATCCATCATTCTCGGTGAACTCTGGGAGAGGGTAGTCTCTAATGTCAAGAAAATAATTAACTGATTTCCATAATAAGGAGGTTACACATGGCTTTTTAGTTTCAAAGTATTTTATTTAAATAAAATCTTCTCTTGGTGCATTTAAATTTTCCAGGAAGAAAAATACTGACAAATGCTATACAACATGGACCATTTATATTCTTCTTGAAAAGGTGACTGCCCTTTCTCTATATCTTCCCCTCCTCCCGCCGCCCCCCAAAAACCCCAAAGCGAATCCACTGAGCAATTGGGAGAAAGATCTCTTCTGATTGTTCAGAAGTCCTGGGCCTGGGGGCTCCTCCCCAAGCCTGGGCTGGTCTGGGAGGCCTCTTCCTTGCCATCCCTTTTGTCCTCTGTTAGCCTAACCCCACCCCCACAAGATGGGCCAGGCAGGCTCCAGTCCTAAAGGACTCCTGGCTGCCTGTGATAGTTCTGGGACAGAGGGTAGGAAGGAGAAATGAAGATGGAGAGGGATGGAGCCAGGGTGCTGCCTAGAGACAGAGAGAGGGGAATGGGAGAAGAAAACGGGAGAGGAGGATGACAATAAAGTGGGAAGAAAAGGCAGTGGAATCCAATAATTGCTTTTTGTTTCTTTGACACACACACTTATTCAGCAAAGCCTGAGGGCCTCTCACTCACTGGACACTGTTCTGGGTGCTCCAGTGAAGGCTGTTGAGGAGGCTGGATGGGATAAAAGAGGAGCCTCTTTCAAGCATTTGGCTCTCCAAACCTGGGTTATGGAAGCAACCGAGAAGTGTGTTTCTGGGTGTTCACACCTGGAGGTGGAACAGATACATTCAGATAGGAGATGGTGGGGCACGGCACCTGAGATAGAGGCCTTGTCCTGGGTGATGACAACGGACTGCTGTCTTAATTCAGACTAGCAGCTGGTTGCCATGGCAACTATGGTACTTTTGTGGTTCCGTGATCCCGGAGATCAGCACTCCTAGATTGTATCTGACACCAGTCTCAGCCGTCAGCCTCTACGTCTCCCCCAAGTCATCCATTTGATGGGGTGCTGAGAGTTGGAGACAGAATAAGCAACTCAGCGTGCTGGGCGGTGGGAGGTGTGGGGAGATGAGAAGTCATTCTGGGAGGTGAAGGGGATGGCCAGATGCTCCAGGACAAGGGGACAGAGCATCAGAGGGTACTTCTTTCGCTGGTCAAAGAGGTTTATGCCTGAGAGGCCTGAGTGCCTGGGGTATTTAGGCCCACTTAGGGCAAGAAGGGGGAACAGGGCTGGTTTGAAAATAAAAGCAGGCCTGCAATATGCTTCACAGGGTGTTCCGTTAGACGATCTCAGTGCAGCAGTCGCCAGCAGGCACCTCGCCTCCATAGGACTAGATCTGGACTTTACCTGAAAGGCGGGTGACTACCAGCTGCCTCAAGTGAGCAAACAGGACATTTTCCGTGAAACAATGTTAGAGAATTTAGCTTTTGCTTCTATAAATATCATAGCTTAGCTACATTATTAATGAAATTGCAATTTCACCATCATTTAGAACAGCTTCAGTCGGAAAATATTTCGAGAGAGCTACCCTGCAGATTGGCAAATGAGCACAACCTGCTCCCACGTGGGGAATTATCCATCTTTGTGCTGTGGTCACAAGACAATCAAAATGCCACCCAGTTCACCCTGTGAGTGGACTAATTCAGCATCCCAAACTCGGCCCAGAATGTGGGGAGATGCTCTGCTCAACTAACTGCAGACCCAGCTTACATGTCCTTATGGATCTCAGGGCACACTTGTCAACCCAAACCTTGGCCCTGCACGCACCCTCCTCCTTCAGAATTCAATACCCAACTTCCACCTGTTGCAGCAATTAATGGGCTCACTTGGAAGAGAAGGTCACTTGGGGACTTGGTGAGGTATTACAAGTTTACCCTTAATAGCATCACATATCTGACAGCATCCACAGACAGTTGTGAGTACCGACTGTGTACAAGGCACTAGCCTGAGCTTCAAGATAAATATTAATAAATCTCTATATAGCTTCATCCTACTTTCATTTAAACTCTGTAACTTCTGCACCCTGTCTGCAACATGCCATGCCTCCATGATAACTTTATGTAATTGTTTCCAGTGTGCCTTCTGTGAGACTGTACCAGTGATTGTCTTAATTCCTTCCCCACTGAAAACCTCTGGATTCATAGGAGATCCCTAGCTCAGGGGTAGCATCTGTTTCCATCTGTGAAACATACATTGCACAGGTACACAATGGCAGTCCACTGAAGTGGACGGCATAAACCTGGCCATGAAGATGGCCAGAAGCCATTTGTTCTTGCTTGGAGGAGGGAGGCTTGCTGGGGGTAGCATCTCAAAGAGAAGTCTTAGATACCATTAAACACCCATCAGTGGTGATGAGTTGTAAGACGATAGCTTTTGATTTTTCAACTTTTCCTCCCAGGTGAGCGGCCAGAAGCATGGGAACTTGGTGTGTCTTTATCAATATACAGGAATGGGGGTATACCAGATGGCTGGAATGTCCAGCTATGAAGATTTCCAGTAAAAGGCTATGTAGGGACAGGAACAGGAGAGCATTCATCTCTACCCTGAGTGGTGTATGGCATTGACAGCACGTAGGCTTCTCTTGTTATATAATTGTGCATGTGGGCCTGGATCTGCCATGCCTTCCTATGAGATGTTTTTCCAAGAGCAGACAATGAACTCTCTCGTTTAGGGCCTTGCTCAAAGTAGACATTCGGTGACCATTTGATGAACAGAATATACTTGCTTGGGTACCTGTGGTGTTGTGCATGTGTGCATTTGGGAGATATGTCAAGAAGTATGGATAAATGTTCCTTGTGCTTTTGCATACGGAATGTGCCAGAGATGGGTGGAAGGCATGCCTGAGTCTGCAGTAAAGAGCATTGCTATTGGACACATAGATGCTGAGAAAGGGCCCAAGACTTGTCCACGTGCTTCCCGGGAAGGCCTGCCCCGGGGGACACTCAGTCTGAGGTTTGCTTCTTGGTTGGGTAGTTCCTCTGTGAACATGAGCGCGTCACTGCAGGGGTTTCTGCTCCCCACATTGGGTGTGGTTAGAAGGCAGCTGAGCTCCCAAGGCAGGACACCTCTGCCCCCTGCCTAGCTAAACAGGCAGGGATGGCCTCTTTTCCATCTGGAGAAGCTTGGGCTGGGCAGAGATCCAGAGGTCTTCTTCAGCCTGCTTCTTCTTTTTCTTCTTCTTCTTCCCCTTGTTTTGCTCCGGCTGTCGGCCATTGTCACCCGGCCGGTTCCAGCAGCAGTGGCAGCAGATGAAGAGGAAGGTGATGATCACCAGGAGGGGCAGCCCCAGTAGGATGCCTAGACAGATGCTGTTGAAGAGGCCCTCCTGGTGTTTGGTGGAGATGACATCCCAGACGGCACTGAAGAACATGCTGATCTTCTCCATGGTGCCTGGCTAGGCTGGGCCAGAGGAGCCCCTTAGCCCACCCGCAAGGGCGGGACGTGAGAGGATGCAGGCTTGCCCACTTGGAACTTAGCCCTCTTCCAGCTCTGGGTTTGGGCAGGCCACAGATAGCACCTAAAGAGAAAACAGCGGATCATTTAAGAGAGGCGCCGTGGGGATGGTCTATAATTTTTAATAACATCATTGATTTTAGGCTCAGGAAATGGGAGGAAATCAAAGAGTTACAGAGTTCACTGAAATTGTATTGAGCCTCAATAAACAAGATAAATGCATGCATTTAGTCAGTTATGTTATTAACTAATTCTCACTATGTACACACTATACAGGGCTTAGGATATGACAGTCAATAAGATGTCAGACCTGGCATGCAGGCAGTGCTCCACGGTGGTTAGATAAATCAGTGTGTGCATTCCACACTGTTCTGGTTACAGGTTTGGCTCTCCAGACCCTCTACAGGAGTAGTTCTCCACCTTTCTTCATTTCAGCCTACCTGATAAATGATGAACACATACTCCCCACAGGACAGCTCCATATCTGACCTTCCATGAACACAACTTGTCATTTTTAACACTAATGAAAGCTTAAGCACAAGATAGAATGTCCAAGAGTTGCTGGCTGTCATGGGGGCCCTGGACCTCACCAGGCTAAGAGGTCATCAGTCCTCATCCTGTTTCACTCCTGCTTTTCTCACGGTCCCTTCATGCTTTCTTCCTGGTCCCATGTCTCCTCCCTCTTTACATTCCACTTTCAGACCTGGCAAAGACTCATTGTGCTGTGGGTGAGAAACCAGGTCTTTCTGTTTCTACCTTTAAATATTCCCAAGTCTCCTTCCCTGCCTGTTCCTCTCTTTGCAGTAAAAAGAGTTTTGCAGGCTGATCAGTGATGGTGCCTAGAAACTGGGAGGTGGTCCCTGGCTGCCTCCCTCCTCCTATCCTGAGGCCAAGCTTGCAGCTGGGCAGTTCTGGTTGCTTCTCTAGAGTGGTCCCTCTTCCTATGGTACCTTCTCCAACTCTCCACATGTATCTCAGGCCTCAGCTCACAAGTGTAAGATCTTAGAGGCGCCTTCAGTTCTGGAATCCACAGGTTCTTGGGTCTAAACAAGACTTGGAGGACAGGCATGAGTCAAAGGAATTTAAGAGACCTCTTGGCATTAAACATTGTTCAGGAGCCAAAGATCTTAAAGTCATTGATTTTCAGGCTGGAGAGCTTAGAAATCATCCTGACCAGCTGTCTCACTTCAAGATGCAGAAGCTGAGGCCCAGAGTGGTGGGGTGACCTGTCTGTGAGGTGACACACAAGCACATGTGTGCTTCTCATCACACACAAAGCTGTGATGAACACCCAGACCTCTGAACAATGGGTCCAGCACTCTCCAAGGCTGCCGGGCAAGCAGAAAAACTAAGGATGGTAACATTACTTTATATTTTACTTGATATTTTTCTAAGCCACCTTCATGTGAATTATATCTTTTAAGTGAGCAACAGGATGGTGCATTGTGAGTGGAGGGACGCACCAGGGGGGACCTAGGTCCAGAGTCATCCTGAAATTCAGGCTTCACTGGGTTGTCCTGCACTGGAGCATAAGTGCGTGTGTTATGCATCTGGGGGCTGTGTTACACACGGTGTCCCAGCAGCTGTGCTTGGAGGTCTCATTCCTTGGATAACACGCACTCTTGGTGTCCCAGTGCCCATGTGTCCATCCAGGCCCCACCCGGGATCTCTATCCTGGTCTGCAGGCATGTGGCCCCACCCCCTCATAACATTACTTATACAGTTTATGCGGTTGTATAAATTGGCACCTGCTTCTGTGCCATTGGGCCCAAGGAGCCTGACATCATGTTATACGGTGGCACTCATGGGACTCCCCTGGTGGTCCAGTGGTTAAGAATTCATCTTGCAATGCAGAGGACATGGGTTTGATCCCTGGTCTGGGAACCTTAACATATTATATGCTGCAGGGCAACTAAGCCCATGTGCTTCAGAGTCCACGCGTTCTGGAGTCCACGCACCACAACGAAAGATCCCACATAATGCAGTAAGACCTGATGCAGCTGAGTAAATAAATATATATTAAAGAAATAAAATTATTTTTTAAAAGATGGCACTTATTACATGCCGGGCACTGTTCTAAGCACCTTGCGCCTGTTGACTCTCTTGGACTTTATCACAGGCTTATGCAGGAGGTACAGTTATTCCTCCCATCCTACAGCCAAAGAGATGCAGGCAAAGGTCACACAGTGTGTGAGTAGCAGAGCTGGCCCTGAGGATTCTGGGAAGCTTGGCTCCAGATCCCCAAGGGCTGAGCCATTCATAGCATGGCTCTGGGCCTCCGATTTCTTCATGTGGAATTAACCCATTTTTGGCAAGTAGCCCAGGGTTTATAGAATCCTCTGCCATCCCCTAGATCAACTGAAACATTTATCCCAGTCAACATTTATCCCAGTCTGCTGTAGAAAGAGACTACAAAGAAATTTATTTCCCATTGTCAGATACCTCAAAAATGCATGAAGGCACATACAATATAAATCCAGTCCTGCCCAAGGGGAGGTTTATAGAAAGCATACTGGCATCTGAACTTAAACTCAATGTGCAACAAAGATGAGCATCCTGAGAAGTTATGTGTCCTCGCTGGAGCCTGAGCCCCTCCAGTGTCTGAAATATCACATGCCACGGACTTGCCTGTACACCATCAAGTGCACAGGTTCTTTACAGAGGAAAACCACACTTGGTCTCCCCAGACCCCTCAGAGGGGCCAGCCCGGCGCCTGTTCCTTCTAACACCCCTCACTCTCCTCTGGATTCTCCTCCCTTTGCCATAATCTTTGCTTTGACCTCAGCCTTATATGGTCCTGTTTTTTTTGACCCAGAGGGATTTTTCTGTTCTGTTGTAGGAAGGCTTTGGGTGCCTTTCTCTAAGCCGATCCTTCCTACACATACAGTTTTGAGAACCAAAGGCTCCTTGGACTGATTTCTATGATTCAAATTAGACAGCAGCAGACCACACTTACTGACAAGCTTTCTTGTGCCAGGGTCCTGCTGGTCTCTGTGGGGAGCATATGTGAATCAGGGCCCACTCTGGGTTCAGCCAGAGAGAGAAGGTCGTGGAGCTCCTGGAGAACAGTAAGGCAGTATTCATGAAAGTAGAGCCACTTGACCTTGAGAGACTAGTAAGCTCTTGACAGACGTGTGAAAAATATGTCAAAGATCCCAGGCAGAGAAACTTCTAGAACATCAGCAGGAGAACAGGGGACCTTCTGATGAGCCTGGAGCTCAGGGTGGGAGAGTGAAGGACCGTAGGCTGTGGCCAGGTTAGAGATGACCTTCACAGGGTGTGTTTCTTTGCGGGGAGGGGCTCTATAATGGGCTTCCCAGGTGATGCCAGTGGTAAAGAGTCCTCCTGCCAATTTTAGGAGATGCAAGAGATACCAGTTCGATCTCTGGGTTGGGAAGAACCCCAGAGAAGGAAATGGCAACCCACTCCAGTATTCTTGCTTGGAGAATCCCATGGTCAGAGCCCTGGTGGGCTACAGACCTTGGGGTCACAAAGAGTCAGACATGACTGAGCACATAATAGGAAGATGTTGTGATCAGAGCTTCCCTTCAGGGAAAGATAAGAGGGTCTGGAAAGCTCTGGAAGATGTTTTAAGAGAGCACTTCAGTCATTTAGCAAATATTTATTGAACACCTGATATGTACCACAAACTGTGTTTGGTATTGAAGATTCAGGAATGAATGACAAAGATATAGTTTTTGATATCATGGAGCCTCCTACATTTCACGGGACTTAGTATCATCAACGGATCATGTCAATAGACAAGAAGAAGAAGCAAATTCCAGCTTAGGTTGCTTAGTTGGATGAAATAAAAGCATGCCTTTGAATTATGTCTTTATTTCAACATTCCAGGCCCTCCCACCCCTCCCAACTTTGGCTCAAACTCATCCATCCCATGGCACCTAAAATAGCCATGTGAATAAACAGATTTCTTTTCAAGCAAAAGCTAAGTCAATAATTAGCTTCTAGATTCCTAAAGGTACTTATTTGAGTCTACTCTCCATATGGCCAAAGAGAATATTCATTAACACTTGGGAACCCTGTCTGGGGAAAATTCGATTAAAAGGTATTCTTTATATTTTTTAATCTAAGAATTCTCTTCTAGGCAACCCCCACCCCCCAGGTTACTTGCTGAGCTCTGCTAATCTATAGCATTTCATTAGTATTTATGAGCTTTGCATTATTAGCATTTCCAGGAAACAATCAAATATCTCCTTGGTGGTATGAATTAAAAAAGTCAGAGCTTCTGTGGAATGTTTTTTGCAAAAGGAGCCACACTTCGGCCTAGAAATGCCCTCTGGGAGACCCCATCCTTTTGTC
>NW_011494861.1:16574417-16606021 GCF_000754665.1 Bison bison bison
ATCCTTTTGTCAGCTCTCAAGTGTTGCTGACACTGAAAAATAATTCATCTCTTCTCGTAAAATGAACAATAGGTGCTAACCAACCTTGATTGTGGTTGTGGGGGTGGGTGTGAGGAGACAGAAGAGGGGAGAAGTTTCTTTCAGTTTTCCTGAAACCAAGTAGTATTCCTCTCTATGTCCTCCTTAGTATTTAGCTGAGAGTCATTCATTCATTCTTCCCACAAACTTCTGTCTGCCTGCATGTGAGGTATTGATGGCGAACAGAGGTCCTGGAGCCAGAAGACCTGGGGGTTTGAGTCCTGGGTTAACTCTTGTGACCTTGGCCAGTTACCAAACACTAGCTACAAAATGCAGTTAATAAGCTTCCCTTGTAATGAGGTTGTGAAGATTAAGAGCTCAATGTGTTTAATGCATTTTGTAAACTGTACAACACTATGAAACATAATCTACAAAGTAGTGAGTGAACTCCAGATAACAATTGACTAATTCTAGCCTTGAGCTTTTCTTCCCCATCTCTCACCTCTAGCCTAATCTTAATGGCCAAAGAACCATGGACCCCTACTCCATTCAAATGAAAAGGGCATCACAGTGACCTCCCTGCTTAGGGCTGGTCAGCAGTTCTGAGGCTGTAATTCAGACTCTGGCTTTCAGCAACAGGAATGGAGAAGGGTCATTGGGGAACATCTGATAGTGTCTGGAGGACTCTTGAGCTCATAAAACGAGGCCTGGAGAGAGCACCTAGTCCCCTGTAGCCCCCAGCCTCTCTCCAGACTTCGGAACCCCTGGAAATGGACAGGGATGGCTCCTGCCACAGGGATGACTGGTCCATCCCTGACATCCAAGAGCTGCTCCAGAGTCATGTCCAAGGCTAGCCCACAGACTGCTGTTTCTTCTGGAACTCCCCAAGAAAGGGGCAGGGCATTCTCCTTTGCACCAACCTCTTGTTATTTCTATTAGGTGAAATAATACACGTAAAGCTGGAGAATGGGGTCTGTTGGGTAGCAAATGCTTTCTAGAAATGTTAATAATAAGGATCATAATGGCAGCCAACTGAAATCCCTGAGACCTTCTCCAGAGTGCTTTCCATATGGTTTAAATCTGGCCTTCTTATAACGGGTAGGGTGAAGCAGGAGGGTCAGGCCTCTCTCAGAACCTTAAAAGATTCCTCTGCTGCAGCTGTAGACTCCTGAGTATGTGTGGGGGCCATCTCATCATTGTAACCTGGGGCCAAAGGGACAGAGACCCTGCCTTGGGCCTTTCTTCACTTGTTCCATTGAGCCCGTACCTTGTGTTGCGGTGATCACTGTGCTTGCGTTATCTCCTCACCGATGGATCTCAGGCGATGGCAGGATCTCAGGAGGGCAGCCCTAGTCTCCTCTCCGGCCTCTGACTCTGGCCACACTGGCTGCCTGAGGGTCACCAAGGGGGTTAAAGATTCAAGTGCCTGAATTACACTCCTGGAGATTTTGATTCAGTAGGTCTAGGAAACGCCCAGAAATTTATGTTTGTAACAAACAACCCAAGTGTTTATGGACAGTTATCAGGTTCAAAAACTGCTGAATGAGCAGGCTGAGGTGATGACCCTTTTCTATACGCTCAGGAGCCATGTGCTGAATGAGAGAATGGATGGATCATGGGCGAGGAGAGGTGGGGAAGACATTCACCTCCATATGCAGCAGCACTGAGGCCTGCTGCGGGCAGCCTCCTTGGGGGTCACTTCTTGGTCTTGTGTAGTCAGGGCATCTGGGCCAGAGCTGCTTTCCTGAAGATCATTGTTGTTGTTCATTCGCCAAGTCATGTTCGACTCTTTGCGACCCCATGGACTGCAGCACGCCAGGCTTCCCTGTCCTTCACTCTCTCCCTGAGTTTGCTTACGTCCATTGAGTTAGTGATGCCATCCAACCATCTTATCCTCTGTTGCTGCCTTCTCCTCTTGCCCTCAATCTTTCCCAGCATCAGGGTCTTTTCCAGTGAATCAGCTCTTCCCATCAGGTGGCTAAAGTATTGGAGTTTCAGCTTCAGCATCCGTCCTTCCAATGAACATTCAGGGTTGATATCTTTTAGGATGGACTGGTTGGATCTCCTTGCAGTCCAAGAGACTCTCAAGAGTCTTCTCCAACACCACAGTTCAAAAGCATCAATTCTTCGGTGCTCAGTTTTCTTTATAGTCCAACTCTCACATCCATACATGACTACTGGAAAAACCATAGCTTTGACTAGACTGACCTTTGTTGGTAAAGTGATGTCTGCTTTTGAATATGCTGTCTAGGTTGGTCATAGCTTTTCTTCCAAGGACCAAGCGTCTTTTAATTTCCTGGCTGCAGTCACTGTCCTTAGTGATTTTTGAGATCATAGTTCAATGCAATAGACATTCACAGAACACCCACTGTGTCTGACCCTGTGCACTCAGACCCTGAGCTCCTTCCTGTCTGGTAAGGAGGAGAGACAGAAATAGCAGAAGCACAAGGTGATGAGTCCTGTGGTCAAGCTCTGTGTTAAGGGCATGAGAGAAGCACTGGGGAAGGAGTAAGCCTGCTGGCCTGGAGGGGTTAAGGGAAAGAGATGCAAAGGAAATGACAATCAGGATGGCATCTACTCATCCCTTCTGTGACTACTTAGGCAGCACCTACTGCATGCCAGGAAGTGGGTTGAGTCCTGGGTATCCAGGAAATAGGCAGGATCAGTCCTTGTCCCTCTCATGCTCAAAGTCCAATGTGGGAAGCAAAGAAGCCTGAAGACTGGTGTGTAAGTGTAACATAGAAAGTGCTACAAAGGGGAAGTCTGGGATGCTGAGAAAATGAGTGATGCCCATCAGGGAGGCTGGGGCAGGCGCTGGGCAAGGATGGCTTTGCTAAGGTCTGAATGACAAGAAAACCACAACAATCATGTGGTCAAGGTGTCTGAGAAGTCTCAAAACTTAGACTAAACTTATCTAAAGCACTTTCAAGTAATATATGTGGTGTGTTTATCTTCAACTCTCCAATACCTTTTCAGATGAAGTGCCTCTAAATTTCAAGCAATGAGTTCAATTGTTAACACTCGATAAAGTGTCCCCTCTCCCCAAAGTCTGGAAACACAGGAAATAATGTGTTCACTGTGCTTTGTTTTTGCAGATGAACAATTGGACCCGTTGCTTTCCCTGAAAAGGCCCTGAAAGGACAGTGTGGCTGGGTGTAGCAGCAGGGTGTGTGGAGGGTGGTGGGGGGACAGGAAGCCCTTGAGGCAGGTGGCCCTGCACCCGTTGGGCTGGCTAAGCCACATCAATGGCTGGTGTGTGCGAAAGGGCCATGGAGTTTCAAGCAAGGAGGGAATAGGCTAGACCTGTGTTTTATAAAGAACACTGTCAAGGGGTGAGAGAACAGATTGCCGAGAATGGGAGCAGGAGGAGATGATTATAACTGGTACGGGAAAATGGCACCTGAATGAGGCTGAGGGTGGTGATGGCAGGTGGGACGTGGCCTGACTTGGGCGTTCTTCAGCCGACGCAGTAGCGGAACTGTCAGGCCGAGGGACATGAGGACTGTCTCTGGGCTGTGCTCTGCTCCTTGTCTTCTAACCCTAGTCTCCTCTCTGGTGTCCAACTCTGCTATATATATATATGTTTTTTTCCCCTAAAATAGTAATCCCATCCAACAGGCTCTAAGACTCCCACCATCTCTCCTGGGGGTATAAAGGATCTTATTCAGCCCTAGGGCTCTGTACCCTGCCTGCCCAAACCTTGCCCAGCTCTCAGATCCACCCTGCAATCCTTTGTAGAATCCCTTTGGTTATGACAATATCACACATTTCAGAAACCAAGGCTCTCTGGCAGCGAGGGCACGGCTGGAACCTCAGTCAGCGGTTATTAACTCTGCCGCTCTGGGTATATATTTTCTTCACGGTTCTCACCTTGCTAACCTGGCACGCTCAGATGCCCTCTAATAGATGTAAGTACTGTTTTGTACAAAAAGTGTCAGATCCCAGAAAATAATCTGCTAGTGGAATGTGACTTTATGACTTAAACCTGGCTCAAGGCATGATGAAATAGAGATCTGTATTTCCCCCAATTTAATTAATTGCTTTAAGTAACTAGTCCAGGTTGGAGCCTCTTCCTCCATCCTGCAGAGTATGCATATATGGTGTGGAACTGGATATTGAGTATTAGAGGAAAATTGATAGTATTTTCCTTCAAAATCAATGTTATAATTATGGTTGCAATTTTGAACAAAAGCACAAATAGGTCATCAATACAGAAATGATTAAGGCACTATGGTTATTAAAAATAATGAACTGATGCTTTGTCAGACAGACATCCTGAGTTGGAAGAATCCAGAGACGGATCATGTGGTTGAGTTCCTTCACTTTAGTGATGAGGAATCTGGGACCAGAAGAGGCTGTGTCTTGCTGGAGGTCAGACAGTTGACAGTTGGTGAGATCAGGACCAGAACCAATGTCTTCTGACTCCCAGCATCTCCCCCCACTCCAGTCAGGTATCTCGTATAGAAGTCCTTGCAGGTAAGACTGAGACAGCAGTCGACAAGATGTACACTATGTCCTCATCCTGGGCTCAGGACAGCCTGTGCCTCTTAGCCCCCTGATACCTCTGGGGATGTGACTGAGTTCTGGACAAGAAGTGTGGACCTGGGTCCTGAAGTCTTTCTTGAGGTCCTTCACGTTCTCTCTCTGCTTGCTCACTGGCTGGCCAACTCACAGGGCCCAGGGAAGGACTCCAGGGCCCCTGGGACAGCAGAGGTAGGAGATGTTCCTGAATGGCTGCTAGCGGATCACCTTGCTGACTACAGCGAACAGTGGAAGAGAAAGAAACCTTTGTGGGGGGAAGCCACTGAGATTTAAGAATTATTTGACATAGCAATTAACCCATCCTGACTCATACAGGTGACAAAAAGCTAACATTGGTAATGATTATAACAAATATGTGATCCATTTAACAGGTCTCTTGTAGTGCAGCTTCCACCCAAGAGGGGTTTAGCTAAGTGCTCCAGAGTGCAGGTTACTGGACCAAATAGCCTCGGTTCGAATCCTGACTGCTACCCACTGTTTATCCCATTGGGCAGGTTACTCAGCTTCTCTCTCTGCGGCTCACTTTCTTCATAGTAAAATGAAGCTGATAATAATAGGCTGTTGTGAAAACAAGTGAGTCAGTAAAGGTAAAACCTCTTGGTACCACGCCTGGCAACAGACACATGTGCCCTTATTATCTGACCCAGATGAATAGGCCAGCCGAAGAAACACCCCTGACTCCTCAGCGGATGCTCATTTTGTTTGCCTTTTTAGAGCTTGGGATGGTTCTGGAGCCATGACTTTGATTCTTTGTTGCTATTGTTGTTTAGTCACTAAGTTGTGTTTGACTCCTTTGCAACATCAGGGACTATAGCCCACCAGGCTTCTCTGTCCCTGGGATTCTCCAGGCAAGAATACTGGAGTGGGTTGCCATTTCCTTCTCTAGAGGATCTTCCCGACCCAGAGATCAAACCCATATCTCCTGCATTGGCAGGTGGATTCTTTACCACCAAGCCACCAGGGAAGGCCCGTTATGTCCTCTTACTGTGTTATTATTTGAAAGCTACCCTTTCATGGGGGAGTGTGTGAGCCTCCTACCCAATCTCTACTTGCCTGGGTGCCACGATTCTTTAGCTCTCCTTTAAAAGGCATTTTTTTCCTCCTTCCCCTAGTTGTCCTGTAGTAAGGGGGCTCTTAACTCCATTCCATTCATCATTCTTTTTCAAAGCAACCAATTCAGAATTAAAATACAGAATATGAGGATGGGGATACCATCTCTGGGGACCTCATATCCCTGGGCAGAGGGTGACATAAGCCTCTGCTGCTGCTGCCGCTGCTGCTAAATCACTTAAGTCGTGTCCGACTCTGCGACCCCATAGACAGCAGCCCAATAGGCTCCTCTGTTCAACATAAGCCTCTATCCTGCCCCCAAACCAGACTGTCTTTCTGTTGCCGCCCCCCTGCTTCTTCCTTCTGCATTCCTTCTTCCTTCTGCATGACAGTGCATGTCAACGCTGCCCTAGGCACTGCGTGCGGATGTAGTCAGGAATGATGCAGGTATGGTAAAGCGACTTGTTTTCCGCAGGGAGAAGGTGGATGGTAAACAGGTACACAAACACGGAAACCAAGAGATGCTATTGATGCTGTAAAGGACACAGTCAGCATGGCCTCTGAGGAGGTGACTTTGAGCTGAGGTGCACAGGTGGGAACAGCAGGGTGAAGGCCCGGACATGGGGAGAGCTTGGCACAGTCTAGGAGGGAGTTGGAGCCTGGGAGCACCAAAGGTGACCAGGGAGTTCTGGCGGCATGACGGCATGAGCATAGAAGGCAGAGGGTGGCGGAGCAGACAAAGGATCCAGAGGAGCAGAGGCACCCTCCTCTTCACCCGCCTTGCCACTGCATTTGTCCGAGCCCTCAGACTGGTCTCTAGTGTTTCCTTTCTTCAGTTCCTCTCCTAAAATTAGAATGGGGTCATGCTCCCCCGCTCAGCCCACCTTTGGCTCTTTGTCACTGGTACGATCATCCTGACTCCTTAGCAAGGGGAACAAAGTGCTTGTGAGCTGGTGGTTCCTGCTCCCACCCCAGCCTCGTCTCCCCCACTGCCTCCATTGCCACATTCCCTCAGGTTCTCCCAAGCATCCGGCGCTCTCGCACTGCCACATGCTCTGTTCCACCTGCTTGGAGTGGCTTCTCACCTCTCCCCTTGGTGCATTCAAAGGGGGACTCCTTGTCCTTCCAGACTCCACTGGGAGATCTGTAACTGTCAGGCCTCTGCCCGAAAACTTCCCCAAACCCATTTCTTTCTCTTCTGAGCTCTCCTGGAGCCAATAACTCACCATCACAGCCCTTGTCTGACTATATTGTAATTATTTGTTTTCTTTGAAAAATTAAAAGGCAGAACAGCACAAAGAATTATACACACACACACACACACACACACACATATATAGTATATGTCTATGTTGAAGAGCTAACCACTATCCCAAAATATGACCTTAATTGGACACAGCATTTTTGCAGATGTATCAATAAATTAGTTAAGATGAGTCGTACTGGAGTAAAGTGGGTCTATAATCCAATATGACTGGTTTCCTTATGAAAAGGGGAAATTGGACTAAATAAAGGTGGACTTGCACAGAGGAAGACAGCATGAAGAGACGCCGAGAGAAGATGGCCATTGACAAGCCGAGGACAGGGGCCTGGAACAGATCCTCTCTTCATGGCTTTCAGAAGGACCCAACCCTCCCAACACCTTGATCTCAGATTTCTAGCCCCCAGAACCGTGAGGCAACCCACTTGGGTTGTTTAAAGTGCCCAGCCTGCGGTGCTTCATCACAGTAGCCCCAGGAGACTCATGTACGCCCCCTGACTTCACAGCCCTCCCACCCCTCAGCACTCCCATGTCCTCGCTCTCTAAAACATATCCCACATGTGTCCACTTCTTTCCATGTCGCGGCTAGGTTGTCATCACCCCTCACCTGGATTACTGTTCAGCTTCCTAACTATTCTCTCTGGTTCTACTCTTCCTTGTTTATGGCCTGTTCTCCCCACATGAGCCAGATCACGTTGCCCCCACCCACCACAGCTTCCCAATGCCTGTGGAGTCAAATCAACTCCTTGCCATACCCCAGACATGCCTCCATCAGCTAGCCCTGCCTCCGTCTCTAATCTTGTCTTGTACTCTCCTCCTCACTCACCATGCCCTGGACACACCTACTTCAGAGTTGTCCACCCTGCAGGACCTTGTTAATCCCTTCAGTCCATTTTCTCTGAGATCTTGGCATGATCAACAGCTTCATAACATGCAGAGCTCCACACAAAGGCATTTCTACTTACTGTAACCTCAGATATTAGCTCAACAGGAAGCCTTGGTTAACCAAGTCATCCGAGAAGCCAAGCCCCCAGTGAGTCTCTACGACACCATCCTGTCTTACAGCCCTGGTAGTTCTTCCTACTCTGAAATTTCCCATTCACATGCAGTGCTCTTGTCACTGTGGCGTATGCATTTATGGACTGTCTGCCTGCTCTGCTAAATGAGTTCAGTGAGAACTGGGGCCTTGCCTGTTTTATGCTGTTTAGATGCCCAGAGTTGAATATGTCCCTGAATGAATGAATGAATGAATGAAATGCTGATTAAATCAAAAGATCTTGAAAAAATTGTAAACTAGTCAATCCAGGTTTTGGAGGAGAGAGCCGGGGTAATGAAAGGCATAGAAAAGAGGCCATCAGTCACATCTGTGGTCAGACTCTGGTGACAATTACCCACCATTTAGCCCACTGTCCAGACAGATCCCTAGCCAAGAAACTCTTTTAAGGAGGAAATAATGATCAAGAAACTCCCATATCACTGAAAGCAGTAGGGAGTGGGGAGTATGCTTTATCAGGCCCCAAATAATCATCTACCTTCCTTTTGGTCTGTTACAAATTGCTCACCGTGGCTGTGACTTTCTGATAACAAGGGATCCTTCCCTAATTACTATATGCTCTATTTCAGGTTCAGCAGAAAAGAAAATTAAAAAGCTCCATTTCACTCCAGGTTCAAATGAGTCGATCTTTCAATCAATCAAGTATTAATTAAGCTATGCTAGGAAATACAGCAGAGGAAAAAGACCTTCTCTCTACTCAAAGATGATGTGTGGAAAAGAATTAGAGAATAATTTAAGGACAATGAAAAGAGTTTAAAAGGGTGTTCATCTGGGCTTTCTTTGACTTTCTGTTATGGATGGCCTAAAATCTCTAGCCACTTTATTCTCCTTTACTCTTTCTCTCTCTCTCTTCCTTTCCTTTCTCTCTTCCCTTCCCTAATTACATTGTCTCCCAAGGCTGCATGTCATGGACTCTGACAATAATTAGTCATTTTCAGTCACTGTTAGGAATAAACACTAAAAATCGTGTCTCTCTGATACTCTGAAAATTCCAACAGTGCTAAATGTGATTGAATACAATATCCCCAGCCTGTTAGCAAGTTACAAACTTCCTCGTATTTATGTCCCTAGATCATCAAGGAAACTTGGGTTTTCTTCTCAACCAAAAAACAACGCAGTCAGGACTTTTGCCTCCTTCACTAACACCGGCTTGGAGTCTGGGCAACATCCACTTAAGCGCTTTGAGTTTAGTGTTCTCTTCTGTAAACACAGATATTAGCTATTAGCACATTTCTCAGAAGGCGAGGTGTTTTTTTCCACTGTACTACATTGTTTTATTCCTTATACCCCCCAGAGTGCCTGGCAGACAGTGGGCTGGAAGTATTTGTTGAATGGATGAATGAATGAATGAATGAATGAGTGAATGAACGATATGTATAAAGATAATGTGTGTAAAGCATGTTGCCTAAGTACACTTCACACAGTGGGTGCCTTAAAATTGCCTTGAAAACCATATAGCACTCTATTTATTATACTACTCATTGTGTGAAAGGTAAAAACAGCCATTCATTACAGAATTCATAGAGTTTTTGCAGAGTTTGATCACTTTTACTGTGAACTGGTTTAAGAAGTTAATCAGCCGATCCTAGGAATCAAGGCAGACTCATTTGCCTTTCCCCTGCTCTCTCATTAATTTTATTTCCATTCATTCTCAGCTGCCGCCCCTCTTTCAGCCCTCCTGATATCCAGGATCTAGTTTCTTAGGGCTACCTTGTCTTGTCCATCGCTATCAACTTTCTCCTCTTCATTTCAGCTAGAATGCTCACTTGTTTTCCTTTGACTATCCTCTTTTAACAGAGACCTCAGAGGCCAAAGCCTCAAAAACAGAGGGTTGGCATAATGTCTTATCACCTTTCACAGGAACAGGGAATGATCTGTTGAATCCAAAAGCCACCATTGGTTGTGCTCTTACTAAGTGCCCAACTCTGTGTGTGTAATCAAGGCTCAACAGACATGACCTCATTCAAGAATGCAGGAGGTGAGTCTTTTAAATCCCCATTATACAGATAAGGAAACTGAGGCTATCAGAGACTAAGTAATTTGCCCAAGGCCATGGAGCTACTTTTCACTGTGTTCATAGGGTTCTTGAGGCAATAATACGGAAGTGGTTTGCAATACCCTTCTCCAGTGGAGCACGTTTTGTCAGGCCCTGACTAACAGGGACATGCCCTCCAACCGCTCCACGGCAGCCAGACGACATGTAGTCATGTATGGATGTGAGAGCTGGACCATAAAGAAGGCTGATCGCCGAAGAATTGATGCTTTTGAACTGTGGTGCTGGAGTAGACTCTTAAGAGTCCCTTGGACTTCAAGGAGATCAAACCAGTTGACCCTAAAGGTAATCAACCCTGAATAGTCATTGGAAGCACTGATGCTGAAGCTGGGGTTCCAGTACTTTGGCCCCCTGATGGGAAGAGCTCACTGGAAAAGACCCTGATGCTGGGAAAAACTGAGGGTGAGAGGGACGGGGGCAACAGAGGATGAGATGGTTGGATAGCATCACAGACTCAGTGGACATGAGTTTGAGCAAACTCCAGGAGACGGTGAAGGACAAGGAAGTCTGGTGTACAGTTTGATCTCTTTTCCTGTGAACGGACAAAACTTGTAGTTCATGGGGTCACAAAGAGCTGGACATGACCGAGCAACTGAACAACAATAATGGAGCTACTGAAGTGCAGAAGACCCTGCTGTAAATGTTATGCTCTAGAACTGCCATTCTCCGGATGACTTCAGTCTCTGGACCCTCTGTTCTAGGATGAAGGGGTATTCACCGGTCATTCACCTGTCAAGCATTGAAAGCCTGGCATGTGTGCCACACTCTGTGGACACACCCTTGATGAACTAAGACATCTCCTGTGACCCTAAGGGGCTCACATTTTAATAGGACCAGAAATATAAGAGAAGTGTAACATGTCACACGTGACAGTGGCTGCTGGGGACCTAAAGGCATAAAACTCCTTAGAGTGCTCACTGACAGCCCAGGAGCTATAACCAACCCTTAGACACTTCTATTTCATTTTATTTTTTCCCCCTCTGATTTCATATACAATTCTCATTCTTTAGTGAGTCCTAAAATTGGGCTACACTAACCTCCCATATCTGCTGGAGCATTAGAAGGACTGATGTTCCCCTAAACTGGACCCCAGTCCCCACCCTGCTGGCTTCACCCAGTCCTGACACCTACCTGGTCCCTGGAGGCATATTAGACCACACACTCCCTCCAGAACAGGGACTACACTGCCTGTTCTTCGTGCTATCATCTGTGTAGCCGGAAGCCAGGCAGGGGGCTTGCAAAAGAGATGACAAAAGGCAAGCCTTACTTTCCAGCTGTCAACCTCCAATTTGATGGATTGATCTTGGTTTCTGGCTAATTAAACAAATGATAAGGATGAGGGATGTTTGCAAGAGGAATGAATACATATCCAAATGTCCCAAGCAGAACATAAAAGGTTGGCAGAGGGGTGCGGTGGAAAGAATACTAAGAGGAACCAGTTCTAGTTCTGGGTTCACTTATCCTCCAAGCTTCTGACGTTGGGCAAATCAGTTAAGCTTTCTGAGCCCCTTTTCCATTTGAGAACTGCAGCTATTAGCCATCTCAGATATCTGTCAAGACTTGTGAACAATAGACAAGGTACGTCAAAGAACACTGCAAAAACTGCAGTCTAAATGCAAGGTAGGGGCATGTTAGAGGATTGTATTCAAAAGCTGAATTACAGCTAAAATTGGAACCCTGACTTCCCTTCCTGATGCAGCCCTCCACCCTAAATCTCCTCCCAAAACCCCCTCACCCTCCCTCCATCCTCACCCCCCCTCCATCCTCACCCCAGGTCCTTTATGAATCATAGTCATTAAGGGCCACGTTTCCAATTTGGAGAATTTATGGGCACACACTCTGACACCACTCAGGCTTGTGTTTGCCATCTGTATATATCCAATCTGACCACATCCTGGTATTAGTGCTAATAAAACCTGTAGCCATGGTTACAGTGACATACCTGGGTTATACTGTTCTTATTTTCACTCTTCCAAACTATTGGGTAAAAAATTTTGGAGCCAATTTTGGTGGGTGTGGTAAAGTGCCGAAGTACAGTTTTATTTTTGGAAAGTGTGAGCTGAGGCTTTGAGGTCATCTTGGATTTAGAAGCGGTTGGGGAGGGGCAGTGCGTTCTCTGGTCCCCAAATAAAGGGGACACAGTCTGTGCCTGACTCCAGTAACTGAAGTTTAACATCATATCTGCTTAGAGGGAAGGTATGTTTTTAGAAAAAGCAAGAAGACAGCCAAGCACTTGTGTGATTCAGGGTCTCCCACAGGTGGTAATTAAAAAATAGACTCTGAATTTAAAGTTGCATCACTCCCTTTAATATTAGAGAACTCAGAGTTTGGCAAACTTTGCAGCAATAGCTGAATGACGGACTTATTTATTTTCCTCAGTGGTGGCGGGGGAGAGGTTTATAAGCTGGAATAGTCGAAAACTAATGGGGTGGCAAAAATATACAATTATGCAACTCAGAAGCAATACAGATACAATTTTATTTCCTTTCCATTTTCTCCCTTCATTTAATGTTAACAAAAGTTCAGGGCAATTAAAAGCTGAACGCTACCTTACTGTAATATTAAGGCTTAAAATGTAAAGGCCAAGTCATAGAGGGAGTGAGCAGAAGTATTCTCATTCCAGTCATAACTCAGCCCTGTGGAATGCGGTGTGGAAACAGTTCAGGTTCATCAGACTTTGGGCCGCAGAGGGTGGGTAGGGCGGAGGAGTCGATGTTACTGGTGGATGAATCTTCACTTCCTGTCTGTACGCATTTACATCTGTACCCCCAACATCGAGTGTGGATATAGATGTATTTTAACCGTTTTGATAAATAACTGTTGGTGAACGTACAAGATATATACGAATGTGCTAAGACATTGATGGAGCACCCAGCCAGGCAAGTAACACCCCCTGTTTTGCCTCAATACCCTCTTTCTTTGATATAGGTGACATTTTCTCAGTCTTATCAAATGCTGTTTTAGGTGTTTCTGTGCAAATAGATTGCTACCCCTAAGTCCTGTTCTAGAGGAATTCTGGAACTGCCACTGGCTTTGCTTTATCCCTGATACCCTCAGTGTGCCTGCCTTTGCCCCCCCAGCCCATATTAATATCTTTTCTTCTCCACCCTTGAAATGACCCATGGAGGCTGCAGGCTTTGCCCATGAGTGATTTGGGAGTACGGATGGAAGAAATTGCTTAAGCTGGGGATTGTGAGGGTAGGGGAGTTCCTCAAAGATACTAAAGAGTACACACAAACACACACACACTCTTCCCTCAGCCCTACCCCATCCTCCCTATCCACCACTTCTGCTCCATCCTTGCCTGGAGACCTCAAAGTATTATGGAAGACACTCTGGAAAGCATATGGGGCCAATGGGAGGTGGGGGAGATGGTGGGAGAGGCCAGGGAACTCTGACCTTCTCTCCCAGCAGGTTCTACACCAGCCTTAAGCTTTATCTTTCCTTAGCAGTCCTATGTATGTATGTATATTTTATCAGCCCAACCCTCAAAGTATCAGTATCTTGAAGAAATAAGACATCGGGTGGGAACATTTTGATAGGGCAAAAGGGTCAGGACGTGTAGTCCTTCTCCTGCTGGCTGGAAGGCAGGAGAGGGTCCCAGAGATGGGAGTTGGCTTGGAGCAGCCAGAGAAGGGCCTGGGAGTGCCCTTGAAGTGAGTGCTCTGCTCTGCTCCTCTGTGGACAGTCTATGAGGCTCTAGACCCCTAGGCCTGGCTTTGAATAATATATGGTTTTATTTGTTTATACTCTTGTAGATTTTCATACAAGCTGAATTCTTGGCTAAAAGATAGCTTGGGAACATAGGGGAAGTTCATGGTGGTATGAGAAGCCAGTTTAAACTCTTACCTGTGACTTAATGTGTGTCCTCAGGAAGCTCATTCAGTCGCTTGGGGCCTCGATTTCTTTTTCTCCCAAATGGGGGAAATCTGGGAAGAGACACAAGAAAGTGATGGCATGGTCCACCTCTGCAGAAGGGCACTGGGCACGGGGCTGGGGGGAGGCAGGCTGCTGGCACAGTTCTGAAGGCCTGACTGTACGCAGGCACTTTCCAAAGTCAACCACCGCCTGGAAGTGGGCACTTGCCTGGGTCCTTGTGTCAGAGCAGCAGGGCAAATGAATGTGCACCTAGGCTGTTCTTAAGAGTCACGACTGGTGTTACTCCAGGCTGATGTAGGGACAGGGCAGCAGCCGTCACCCCTCAGTTCTGCCAGGTAGTCACAGTGGCCTGAAGTTCTTGGAGAACTGGCTGCCATGCTGGGAGGGCTTCCTGCCCCCCACCCCACACGGATGCATGGGTGGACCCCACCCCGACCCCACCCCAACCAGTGAGGCTCCTCTTTCCCCTCGAGGTGCCAGTGCTGTGGTGCTAGGTAGCGTGGATCCTCCGTGTGCCCAAATGACCCCAGATTTCCAAGGGCTGGTCAAGCATGTCCACCCTGCCGGGCAGGTTCTGATAAACACATTCCATCCTTTGCAAGAGGCAAGAGTCGGTGGGGCCAGGCTGCTTGGTGTGAGCAGGAGCAGAAACTGCAGGGGTGGCTGCCCTCTGACTGCCTGCCGGGGGCGGGGGTGGGGGTGGGGAGGTTTGTATAGAACATTCGAGAGCCTCCCTAAAGTTGTTTACTGGGTCACTAAAATAAAAATAATTCTGCAAACATCCTGTTCTTTATCTATGAGGAGGCTAATAGTACTAATAGTGATGATTTGCATCAGTGAAATATGCCATTCCAATTATTTTTCTGGTAGTTGCATATGGGTTTCATTCCAAGAAATGTTAGTTAAGTATCTGCTGTGTGATCAGCATGGTGCTGAGGGGGAAAAGAGAAGTGTATGATCTGGTTCACAGCCTAGGATTTCTTTTTTTTTTTTTTAACTTTTAATTTTGTATTGGGGTATAGCCAATTAACAGTTGTGATAGTTTCGGGTGAATAGCACAGCGACTCAGACATACATACACATGCATCTATTCTCTCCCAAACTCCCGTCCCATCCCTGCTGCCACATAACAATGAGCAAAGTTAGGAGAATTTCTTAATGAAACTTAGAACATGGTAAGTCGTGCCAGGCGACAGTGCAGGTCCCTGAATCCCAAGCCTTAGGTTCCCCATCTCTCAGACGGGAAGATAATAACTCCACTGACCCCACTCACCATCCAGTGTTGTTGTGCAAGTCAAGTTATATATACATGAGAGTCTTGATAAACTGATAATGTTTAATTTTCAAAAATAATACAAGCAATTAAAGTCTAAGATAAATATCAGAAAGTGCCAAAATGCATGCACAGTTAGAAGGGAGAGTGATGGTTGTTGGCTTAGGTTTTAAGGAAGAGGCAGCCTGGAGGAGATGGAGGTTGTGTAGGGCCCCTGTACTGGGTGTAATCACATTGAGGATTGGACATTCGAGTGAGAGAAGGGAAGCTAGGCTGAGCTGGATGGGATGGGAAAGCAAGAGCTGGGGTACTGAGGCCAGCACGTGCAGAGTTTGGGACTGGGAAGGCAGTGAAGAAACCTCTTGAGAAAGGTGGGTGAGATTTCAGGGGGCTTGGAAGGCTCAGCAGAGGTTTGGTGTAACAGGAAAGCCCTGAATGTTGGTGAGCAGGAGAGACGTAGCAATGTCAATGTTTCATTCTCTCACCTGATCCCTCCGGTAATTCAAAGTATGCCTTGGCCACAGCAGGATTAAGGGCCACCCTGGGCTCATGGGCAGTCTGCCCTAACCAGCCAGGCTTGGTAATCACAAATATTATAATTAAAAAAATAACTTTTATTAATAGCGTACTTTCTCCCTTAGACAATATCCGATTATGAACTGAAATGAAATATCACCAAACCAATCAGAAAGAAACTGTGATTTATTTCCTGATCCCTTGGGAAGGGAGGCAGAGGGGAGGGGGGAAAAACCGTGGTGCAATCACCTCTCCAGTCTTAAAACTGATGCCTGAGTGGGTTTGAATTTATTTATGACTGGGGAAAGTCCTAGCATAGACCCTGCACTTATAACTCATTTTAATTTTTTAACAACTTCTCTTCTGCAAACATTTCTTCATTAAATCCACTGTAATGTGAGAAGGGATGGGATTTCTTGCCCTATTTCACAGATGAATAAACTAAAGAACAGAAATGGGTGTTCAAAACTGGTTTAAAATTGCAAAGCTGGTCAGTGGCCAAGGGCAGAACAGGTTCTGGTTTTTCCATCTTCCAGCGTGATACTCTCCTGACTGTATCAACTCCCAAAAAGCTACAGGAGAGGAACCCACAATGGCAACCAGTCACTCTTCCAGTTTATAAAACCTTCCATTTCTCAGACTCCCTGAGATATGTGGGCCTTCCTGCTTTGGGGCCTCATGAAAGTGTCTTTATCTCAAATCCCCCCAACTCTCCCCCAATCCCACCTCAACCAGTACTCCCCAGTCTCCGGGTCCCTATGTGTTTAGTCTCAGCTGAAACAGCAGCCCCTTAGGAAACCTCCCACGACCTCATTAGAACCCCTGTCCTGTACCCTGTCACTGTCCCTGTACTGTCACCACAGCCCACAACCCACTTTAGAGTCACTGTTTATTTAATCACCTAACAAGATGTGAAACTTGTTTCCTTTCTAGACAGAATGTATTCTCACCTGTTCTGTTCTTGGAAAAATATTTGATGGGACATGTTCTTGGAAAATATTTGTACCTGTTTTGTTCTTGGAAAATATTTGTTGAATTAGAGAATGACCATATTTATAGATGAGGAAACTGAAGTTCACTGAAATTCAATGAGTTGCCCAAGGTCTCACAGCCAATCGTGGCAGACATGGCAGTTCTTCTGCCCCTAAATATCTAGGGCTCATTCGCTGGTTTCTGGGTTCGCACCCAGCATTGTGGCCACACAGAAGATACTCAGGAAAAGAAAAAATACTACCGATTGGAATTTCAGTATTTGGGGTTTGGAGAATTCATTCAACCTGGGCTCAGATGCCAGATAGCCGGGGGCATTCCAGACTGCAGGCACACTCTGCAGGCCTTTTTTGGTGACTGGCTACTTTTGGATCTCCAGTGAGGCTGGCAGTGCCAGAAAGCAGAAATGACAGCAGTGAGACCTGACTTCCAAAGATCGCTGGCCTCAAATGGATATGGGCCTTTGCCTCACAGGAGGCCATATTGAATATTATAAATCGCATGAGAGTGAGGCTATTGCCATGCTTTTGGAAAGCCCCAGTTGGCTGTGTTCCTGACACATTTTGCTGTCAGGAATTGCTAACATTGCATTTGGTAATTCTCAGACGCCAAGTCAACAGAGTAGCGAAAGTGTGTGTTACATTCAGCATCTCAGTGCCTCACTGGTATTACTGCAAAAAGTTCTCCCTGTTTTTTTTCCTCAGAAAGAGGAACTCCTTTGGCTGGCTTTTTACTTCCTTCCCTGAGCCTGGGTAGTCGACACAATTGAGTCCAACGAGGCCAGGGAACTGCCCTTTCCCCTCTCTATGGCCCATAGTTCAATACAGTTCACATCCGTTGAGAACCTACTGTGCGCACAAGGAGCTTCTTTTTTCTAAGGCTCTCCCAGCTAATCTGCCTAACAAGACGTGAAACTTGCTGCCAACCTCCTGGGTAAGGGATTCCAAACTAAAGACACAGAGTGTGAATCAAGGAATTTATTTTTTGCCTGGGAAATGGATGAGCACAGGGGAACAGTGAAGCATGACTAGTTAAATGTCCCAAGGGAAACGCAAGCACATGGTTATGGGAGCAGCACGAAGGAAGCTGTTCATTCCAATGAGGGAATCTAGGCAAGGCTTCGAGGAGGGTAGGATTTGAAATGGCACCTGCCGGGAGAATGGGATGATTAAACGCAGTGAGGATGAGAATGAAGGGATTCCAGGCTGTTCAAGAAAGCACAGCTGGCTCAAAGAAAGAAGCCAATCAAGGTGGCCCAGGCATCGGGCCCAGATCTGGAGAGTTTGAATCTGCCACTGTTACCATGGCAACAAACAGCTCACTCTCCCAGCCAGCTGCTCTAATCCATGGCATTCCAGGCAACAGCTTGGCCCAAGGTGAGGGTTCCTAAAGCTGTGGCCTGAGGAGAAGAGATGCTACTGGGAGACTTGCTCTCCCTCTTCACCTCCTTCCTTATTCTGACTTGAATGTCCAAGGACAGAGCAGGGGTAACAAGATGATGCACTGGGCCAAGGACCTGCCCAGGGGTTGTTTTTCATGTTTAACCATGAAAGCAGATTATTGCGTGAGAAAATCTGAGTGGCTAGTCAGTTTTCTGCCTCCTTCCCTCTCAACTCCAAACATGCTTTATTTCTTTGTATATTCTTAAATGTGTAGATAATCCCAAATTCCAATCTGGGGCCATGAGGGTAACCAAAGTCAGTTCCAGCTGGCCTAAGATCAAAGAGATTGCTCCAAATGGCAACCCATTCCAGTATTCTTGCTGGGAAATCCCATGGACAGAGGAGCCTGGCAGGCTACAGCCCATGGAGTCGAAGAGTCAGACACAACTGAGCAGTTAAACAACAACAACAACTCTTTCATACACACACAAACACACACACACACACACACTCACTCACTCAGTTAGCCTACCCATGTAACAGTACTATTAACATTTAGCCCAAGGTTGGTGGAAACCAAATGAGTTTTTTGTGTAAGAAGGGCAACCTGAGATCATAGGCTGCAAGCTGGAAGCCTGTGAGGTAGATGTGGTCAGTGAAGAGAGGTCGGTTGAGACACAACTTCCAGCGAGTCCTGTAGGGATTCCCACACTACCTGTGTTACTCTCTCAGGTGGACCAGCTTGGGTCAAAGGCTGTTTGCCCTCCTCCATTCACTAGCTGTCTGACCTAGGAAAGTCCCTCTACCCCTCTGTCCCTCAGATATAAAAGAATAATCAGAATAGACCCTCTGCCATTGAATTGTTATGGAAATCAGATGAGTTGAATCATCTTTGTCATGTGGCTAAAGCAGCGCCTGGCCCACATTCCATAAATGTTAGTTTTATCTGTCAGGCCCCGTGGGTGTTGAGCTTGTGACCCCTGCTGTAATCCAGCAGTGGGGAGTTCAAGGATGCAGAAGGGACCACAGTGATTGATGACTCCCGTGTGTAGTATGGCAAGATGCCTTTGGGTGTCCTGGGCACAGCCCATGAGGAATGCTTTGGCCTATAAAACTAGAGCAAACTCTGACCTATGTGTACTGAACAGCCCTCAGCAGACAGGGCAAGAAAAAGAAGAATTTAGTGACCTGGGGACTTATTCTGGAATCACAGTTACATAGAGATCATCACAGTTGAACATTTCTGTCCCTCTCCTACCTACCTCCCTGACAATGAATGTAAGATACTGTGGATACTTACATAGTCTTCCTATTGTATACTTGTGGTACAGATGCTGTTCATATCCACTTTTCCACTTGATGTAGACTATTTGAGAGATTTTTCCTCTAGGAATCCCCCATGCCTAGTTCAGTGTTGGTACATGGTAGATGCTCAATAAATGCTTGTCGATTGGTTAGTGAACCAACTGAATGGTTATGGGTTTGGGAGAGCTGAGAGTGTCTGTGTGAGGCTGTATGTTACCTCCTCCAGGTCAGGGTGCCCACAGTCATCCCTGGGAACCTGAACCCTCATATCTCCATGAGCTTTGGAGTGGCCTCGGCAGGGCCAGGTCAAGGTGCTATAACACAGTAGGGCTGCAGCAGTGGAGGGACCAGGACTGGGGCCTGTGCAGAACAAGAAGACCTTGCTTTCACAGTTGGGGAGGAACCCAGAGTAGCAGCTTATGACTTAGCTAAGTTGAGCCTGTGAAGAACAAGAAGACCTTAGCTAAGTTGAGCCTGAAGAGCCAGCCAAGCAGGGGTGAAGCAGATGTTGTGGATGCTGCAAGTGGCACAGTCCAGAGCCTGGGTGGTGGGCAAGGAAACGGTGGCACCTGCAAGCAGAGATCCCAGGACAGGCTCTAATTCCCAGGGTTGGGGGAGGCTGTTTCTTCCACCTCTAGATGAGGGGGCATGACTGCGGCTGGGCTGGGCTGAGCTGGGCAGCTTCCTAGGAATAGGCAGAGGGTCCCTGCAGGTGGGACCTGTGCCTGGTTTTGGTTTTTAAATTCCCCCACAGCCTCCAGGAAAGTGTTTGACACACACAAAGACTTTAAAGAAATGTGTATGAGAAAAAAATGAAGCCAGAGGGATTTCCTGGTGGTCCAGTGGTTAAGAAATCTTCCTGCCAGTGCAGAGGACACAGGATCGATCCCTAGTCTGGGAAGATCTGGTCTGGGGCAACTAAGCCCATGCATCACAATTACTGAGCCCGTGCTCTAGAGCCTGTGAGCTGCAACTACTGAAGCCTGTGCACCTGGAGCCCAGGCTCCACAACGAAAGAAGCCACAGCAATGAGAAGTCTGCGCACTTCTCTTCTTCTCTTCTTCAATGAATTGCCTCTTCTCACCACAACAAGAGAAAGCCCATATACCAAAGAGGACCCAGCGTGGCCCAGTGTAAATAAATAAATAAAATGCAACCAGAGCCAGGCTGGGACAGCTTCTGCCTTCTAAAGCAAGGCCAGCAGGGCTCCCAAGAGTTTTTACAACTCTCCTTTTGTAACAGAGGGGCTGAATGTGAACCAGGGAAGGTAGGTGAGGGCCGAATCTCACTGAAAACCCCTGGGAAAGAGGAGCAGGGATTACCCACCGGGGAGAGTAGAGATCTTTCCACCAGGCTGCTGCTGCTTGTCCCTGTAGGCCGAGGTGAACTGCCTCAGATATGAGATAGCCATGAGTTTGGAAGTCTTGATGCAATAACTCAACCCTGAGATGAAGCGGAGAACTTTGAGTTTCAGAAAGTGGTTTAGCAGTTCATTCCGTGTCTGTTCCAGGATCCCAGGCACCTCTACAGACTCCTCACCTGGGCACGGGGAGATGTCTTCACAGCCTTGCCCCTCTCCCCACCCTGCTCCCCACCTTCTCTTGTCTCCTGATGTTTTCAGACTGAGAGAACAAAGAAAGCTGTTCCAGACCTCTCCTCATCTCCTTTCCCTCGTACCTGGGCCACAGCTGCTTATTTCTTTCTTTATTTTTGGCTGGGTCTTCACTGCTGCTCAGCCTGTTCCCTAGTTGTGGCGAGTGGGGTCTACACTGTGGTTGTGGTGTGTGGACTTCTTGTGGTGGCTTCTCGTGTCGTGGAGCACAGGCTCAGAAGTTGTGGTGCACAAGTTTAGTTGCTCTGCAGAATGTGGAATCTTTCCATACTGGGGGTGGAACCCATGTCTTCTGCATGGGCAGGTGGATTCTTTACCACTGAGCCACCAGGGAAGCCCCCACAGCTGTTTCAAGAAAGCAAATGAGTGGAGTCTCAGGCATTGCAGTCCTGCAGCAGCATGACAGGGCCTGGAAGTTCCATCTGCAGAAGCACATATGTTTATTAACCTGTGTGTAATGAGCAGCTACTGTGTGCCAGACACTGGGCACAAGGAATGATGAACTGGTGGTGCCAAAGGAGGATGGGGGAGGGTCCAGCCTCACCAAGCGGCACAAAAGCTCATTTACTTATAAATGAAATAATAACAGGAACTTAGATTTTGTCTCCTCTGGTAAGTCTGTCACCTAAGAGCTGGGCTAAGTGTATTTCCTCCCTATTGTCACACCTGTCATAGCACTGGTCACACTGTATTATAACTGCGTCTTTATCCATCTGCCAAAGCGGACCGTAACAGAACAGCTTCTGATTCATCATTGGTGGCAGTTGCAGTTTCTTTGTAGGAGAGGCTTATCAATAACACTCTGGAGCCAGAGGAAGAGAACTTAACTCTTGGTAGAGGCCTCAGTTTTCCTCCTATGTCAAATAGGTATTATAGTTGGACTATGAGGATTAAGTGAGAGCGAGGATATGACTTTCTTAATGCAATGCCTGGCACATAAACAGTCCTCCAGAAGTGCTGCTGGTGTTACCTTTTGCTTACTACTTAACCGCACCAAGAAGGATTTGTAGTTTACCCAAATATTTTCTTTTTTTATAATTTATTTACTTTTTGACTGTGCTGGGCTTTTGTTGCTGCACGCAGGCTTTCTCTAGTTGCAGAGAGTGGGGGCTATCCTCTAGCTGTGGTACACAGGCTTCTCATCGCAGCGGTTTCTCTTGTTGCAGAGCACAGGTTCTAGGCGCACAGGCTTCAGTAGCTGTGGCGTGTGGGCTCAGTAGCGGCAGCTCATGGGCTCTAGAGCATGGGTTCAGTAGTCGTGGTGCACAGGCTTAGTTGCTCTGCGGCACGTGGAATCTTCCTGGACTCGGAATCGAACCTATGTCTCCTGCATTGGCAGGTGGATTCTTAATCACTGCACCACCAGGGAAGTCCCCCAAATATTTTCTATCTCAAGCATCCAAATAACTCTGCATCTCTAGGACAACAAGAAGCAGAGTTTAATATCTTTCCTTAAAGCATAAGATCAAAGGCAACAAACAAGGGACCAGGTGTGGGAAAGCATGCCACTTCATATGCCTCTTATCCTCAAGAAAGGAAGTGAATTTACATCTGCTGATTAAAATGTTAGAGAAAACAGTTTGATGGTTCCTCAAAAAGTTACACATAGAGTTACCCAATGATCTAAAAATTCTACTCCTAGGTATCTACCCAGAACAATTGAAAATAGGTACTCAAACAAATCCTTGTACTTACATGTTCATAACAGCACTATTCACAATAGCCAAAAGATAGAAACAACCCAAGCGTTTATCAACAGATGAACAGTTAAACAAATTATAGTAAATACACAGAATGAATAATTATTCAGCCACAAAGAGCACGAAGCACTAGGAAAGGCTAAAACGTGAATGAACCTTGAAAACATTAAGCTAAATGAAAGAAGCCAGACACAAAAGGGCATACATTTATAGGAACTATCAGAACAGATAAATCCATAAATGCAGATTGCCAGGAGCTGGGAAGAGGGAGCAATAAGGGGTAACTGCTTAATGGGTCTGGGGTTTATTTTGCAATGACAAAAATATTTTGGAACTAGAGGTGGTGATGCTATTAATACAACATTGTGAATGTACTATGGGCTTCCCTTGTGGCTCAGATGGTAAAGAATCCTCCAGCAATGCAAGAGACCCAGGTTCAATCCCTGGGTCAGGAAGATCCCCTGGAGAAGGAAATGGCTACCCATTCTAGTATTCTTGCCAGGAAAATTCCATGGACAGAGGAGCCTGCTGGGCTACAGTCCATGGAATCACAAGAGTCAGACATGACTAAGCAACTAAAACTTTCAATCAATCCCTTTTGTGAATGTACTAAATGCCACTGAATTGTTCACATTAAAATGATTTTCTGTAATGTGAATTTCACTTCCATAAAAAAATGGGAGGAGATAATACAAAATTTCTTGAAAGCTGATAGATGATAAATCGAAAACAATGGTATAGTTTCTATTATTAAGGTTTAAGAAGTATAACATTGTTGATTTGATTATCTTTTTGGTGTGTATGTATTCATTCCCTCCAGTACCAAATACTGAATGACCACATACCTCAGTGGTTGAAGTATTCCTTCTTGAAAGAATAATTTATTTTTTTAAAACATCTGAAGACTTATTCCTGGAAAATGTCAGTCAGGAGCATCAGACCTTCTTCCCCATGTGTCACATGCCCTGTGACTGTGTCCCTTCCTCTTGTCCCAGAGAAGGTGGGGGAAATGCAGTATTTCTACCTGAACATGAGATATTCTTTCCACACCCTGCTGTGGAAACCTGTGCCATCTATCCACTGAAGACACAGTAAAAATCAGCTCTTTCCTCAGAGGGGTCAATAATATTTCCCTGCAAAACTGCACAAACACAGTAGTTGGACAGCAGCGAGTGTCCTAAGGCACCCGGCACATCATTGCTTTTCTCTTGAGCCAGAGAAGGCGTTGGGCCAAACATCCTGCAGGGAAGGCTCTGAGTTTCTCTTCTGGAAACCAGGAGCGCTCTGAGCAAGCAGGTCATGTCTGGGTGGTACGCTGTGCCTGTGCGTTCCCCTCTCCCTGGGAAGTCTCATTATGGGATAGGGTGGGTCACTCACGTAATGAGTCTGGAGGTTTTCATCTAGGCCATGGCTGTCACTGCTCTGGCAACTGCCGCTTGGCAGACTGTGGGCCTTGGGCAGGAGGGGATGTTTCAGGTTAGGATTGGAAGGTGGAGTGAGGGAGGTGAAGGTGGGAGCCATCAGTCAAGAATCAGAAAGGAGCCCGACAGATGAGGTGCATCTGCAGGGCTGGCCCTGACAGTGGTGTGTTCTCTTCCAGCCCCACTGCTTCTCCCCAGCAGAACATAAACAACCATGATATGCTTGATGTGCTGGTAGAGCAGCCTGGTGGGGGTGGGGGGAGGGAGCAGCGGCTGTCACTTTTGTATGCCTCAAGGTCTTAGCACCACGATTCAACCAATAGCTATGGAGAGCCTAGTGTGCACACTGCAGATCTGTGAGAGCAAGAAAAGTTGGGTGGACATGTGTTTACTCCCTGTCCCTGATCACTGGGAAAGTCACTGTGACCCCAGCTCCTGGGGGATTTTGGGCCAGTGTGCCTGAGAGGCTCCCTGAAGCCCTGGACTGCTATGGAGCCTTTACAGCAGAGGGGCTTTTGAAAGCTGGTGCTTTGTCCCTTTGGTGGATCTGCAGAGGGACTTAGGATCAGAAATTTTGAAAGGACACAGCCCCAGGATCTCAGAGGCTCCTGGCTCGTGTGCAGCTTTCCTCTTATTTAAGGTGGCCACAGTCACATCTCATTTAGGTTAAGACCCAGCATGTGCACTGCATGCCATTCTGCTCCCATGACACTGAAGCTAATTGAATGTCCCAGTTTCCCCTGCCTAATTCTCTGCTCTAAACCCTTGCCTCCACACCCATCTCTAAACCTATGTACCCCCAACTTTTGACAATAGAAGACTAAAAGTATTAATATTATTACGTCCAACTATCCTTATTGCTGAGGGCTTCCCTGGTGGCTCAGCTGGTAAAAAATCTGCCTGCAATGCAGGAGACCTGAGTTCAATCTCTGGGTTGGGAAGGTCCCCTGGAGAAGGGAAAGGCTCCCCACTCCAGTATTCTGGCCTGGAGAATTCCATGAACTGTATAGTCCATGGGGTCACAAAGAACTGGACACAACTGAGCGATTTTACATCCTTATTGCTATTATATTTTTCCCCCTCTCTCCTGCCAATTGTCTTTTCTAACTTGCCTGGAAAACTAAACGAAGTTGTAGATGGGCTTTCCTTAAGCTTATCCAGCTTGAAATCAGGCTTGTATTTAAGAAGAATAAAAGTCTACTGAAAAACATCCCAAGAGGAATGAGTTATAGACAGTTGAGAGCAAGGCTTGCTCTTTGTTAAAAAGAGAAAGACAGTTGAGAGTCTGCAATGACTTACAAATCTTCAGTTCTGATCAAGAAACATGGCTGTGATTAGGTTTCCTTTCATTTTTTAGCAACAAATTCCATGGACCAGTTTGCTTACAAGCGTGGGAGGAAGCCTCTTCCCAGGGCTGGGATTCGGGTCGGTTGCTACCACAGTCCCTTGGGAGTTACCCTCAGAAAGGAATCCTGTGTTTGGGTGGAGTTTGTTTGGGAGCTCAGCTACCCTTGCCTGGTCTCCCACTCACGTCCCCAGGTTGTGCTCTGCTCAGATGGCTAGGGCTGATGCTGGGGACATGTCGGAAACCTGAGCTGCTCGGTATCCCTGGGGACTGTCTATCCAAAACTGTGCTGCAGATTTTCCTTCCACTGTTTTGTCTCTTCTGTGCCTGTGATGAGTCTCATGAGTTCCTGTGATTCACTTACAGCCTTTCCACTGAACAGTGAGTTGACTATCATTTTGACGTGTAATGATGACCCAAAAATGGTCTGGTCTGGAAATAGTCTTCATGACAAGTTTCATGAAACACTAATAAATAGGTTTAATAATTCAAAAAGACATATGTACCCCAATGTTTATTGTAGCACTATATACAATAGCCAGGACATGGAAGCAACCTAGATATGCATCAACAGAGGAAGGGATAATGAAGTTGTGGTACATATATACAATGGAATATTACTCAGCCATAAAAAGGAGTGAATGTGAGTCAGTTGAATTGAGGTGGATGAACTTAGAGTCTGTTATACAGAGTGAAGTAAGTCAGAAAGAGAAAAACAAATATCGTCTATTAAGGCATAAATATGGAATCTAGAAAAATGGTACTGATGAACCTATTTGCAGGGCAGGAACCGAGATGCAGACACAGAGACTTGTGGACACAGTGGGGGAGGAGAGGGTGGGATGCACTGAGAGTAACACTGACATATATACACTCCCATGTGTAAAACAGATACAGGAAACTGCTATGTAACACAGGGAGCTCAACCTGGGACCTAGAGGGATGGGATGGCGGTGGGTGGGACAGAGGCTTAAGAAGGAGGAGATAGATACTTTTGGCTGATTTGCATTGTTGTATGGCAGAAACCAACACAACATCGCAAAGTAGTTATCCTCTAATTAAAAAAAAAAGATTAAGAAAAAAACAAAAAACCCAAACAAACCAGATTTTAGTTCATTAAGGCACCCAGTATTGTATCCCTTCTTGAGGGAATCTCTGGGAATTCTTAAGAACAGTTTGATGCTTGACACTGATGAAACAGAAGGCTGGGGTGTGGTAGAGAGACTGCTGTAAAGGAGGAGTGTGTGTGTACGTGTACTAGGTTGCTTCAGTTGTGTCCAACTCTGTGAGACCCAGGCAAGAATACTGGAGTGGGGTGCCATGCTCTCCTCCAGGGGATCTTCCTGACCCAGGGATTGAACTTGAATCTCTTATGTCTAACCTGCATTGGCAGGTGGCTTCTTTACCACTAGCACCACCTGAGAAGCCCCTTAAAGGAGGGGCTGCTCCTGGTTATCCCCAGGGTTACTCCCAGGGGCCACTGGGGGGAGGATGCAGCCTTTAAGTACAATCTTTCCACTTCTCCCCTCTGCCAGCCTGAGTGCCTGCCTGTGCCCCTGTGTGTGAGGCACAGAGGCCCAGGTGATAGAAACCCCAGAGAATGTTCACTGTTCGAGGACTTGGATGCTGGTTCCCCCATTAGCCAGCTGTTGACCCCAGCACACACTTCCCTCTCTTGAACTTTAGTTTGCTCATCTGTGAAGTGAGGGGGAGGGGCTGGCTCATCTCTAAAGTGTTTTTCCATTTGAAGTCTCTGAGTCTATGGTTACTTCCTTTTCTTCATTCAACAACCAGCCCCTATAAGAAGTCTGTTTATTTGAAAGTTCTAATGTTGGCATAAAACTTGAGCTTCACTAGGTTGGAATATGTCAGGCTTCTCTGGCTGGGAGACAGGAAAACCACAGAGACATCAAAGCCATTGAAAATGCTCGGATTCAGGGCTACTGCTGGTTCAACTAGCACACTGATGAGGATTACAGAAAAAAAAAGTGTCCCTTTTGGGTGGCCTCAGCTGCAAATGGGGTTGGTCTGTGCCTTAGTAAGTGGAATCCTGGCTGCTTTAGCCCTATGAGCTTCCAGGAGCTCTTGGTCAGTGTACAACCTGCATTCGCTTTAGGAGACCATTCACTTCTTTGATCTTTGATCACGTTAGGTAAGGAGTAAAAAGAGAAGCAGATACCCATCACTGCTCTGATGGAAGGAGACTTCTATAATTATGGCCTTCAAATATTGGGCCTATGATACTGCCCAAATCCTACACCTACACAGCCCATCTGATTTGATGACTTCAAGGGGAAAGATTAGTAATAATAATAAAAGCCCCTTACATTTTTATAGAACCGACAATTTATATAGCACATTAAATGTACTTTCTTTTTCAATTTGATTCTGATCCTAACTATTGCCCTGGTGAGACATAATTATCCCCAATTTAAATGTAAAGGAAATGAAGCTGAGATATTCAAAGACTTGTGCAAGGGCAGCTAATAAGTGGTCAAGGCAAGAATTGAACTCATGTCTGTTCAGTTCCAAGTTCAAGGTGTTTTTTTCCTTCTGTACCAGCTCACATAAAATCCTGATCTGGGCATTGGCAGCCAGACCTAAAGGACCACTCTACAGAGGTTTAGAATTCATCTGAGAAAGTTGTCCTTCTTGTTTTAATGAAGGTAGGACTCTCCCACACAAGTGCCATGCCTTAACTTGGGGTATGAGTTCTGGGGAGATGGCCTGCAGATCTTACAATTCAACTAAAGTATTCAGTTCTCATGTTGGGGAGTGATTCCTGGGGATTGCTTGTTGGTTAAATGCATCCTCACCACCTGTGTGTTGTTAACCCAGGGTTCTCACCAACACTTTAGGTATCATCCTGCAAGATAGCTGGGGGAAACCATGGTCGTCTCATGGGAGTCATATGGAAGTCAGTGTGTGATATGAAAATAAGATCTGTAGGCCATTACTGACCAATCCAAGACCCTTCAGGGTCAAGCGATCTCACTGACAGTGTAATACAGTCCTGTTTATTTTCCTTCAACACTGCTTTTCTGCACAGCATCTGAGATAGTCGCATCAGAGCAACCTCTACGTCTCCTTGGGTTCCAGACGTGTGTACCCACTGCCTCCCATATATCTACACCCAGGCATCTCCTGAGTACATCCAACTTAAACATGTCTGAAGTGTTCAATGTTTTCTCCCAAACTCTGCTTCCCAAGTCCACTCCTCCTCCAGTTCACGTGGTTTCCATTACAAGCATCACAATGCACCTTCCCATCCCCAGCTCAACACCTTATAATCCTCCGTTCCATTCATTCCTCCTTAGCCACATTCACTTGGTCTCCAGGTACCTCTGACTCTACTTCCTAAACCACCAAAAGTCCATGCCCCTTTTCTCAGTTCCCTCTGCCATTCTCTTAGCTGAGGTCCTCCTTATTTCTGTTCCTTATCTCTCCAACCCGGCTTCCATCCGGCCATTAGTTCTCTCTCCAAACACAGATCTGACCATACTCTTTCCCTGTTTAAAAAACGAATTCCCACTGCCACAGGAAAGAGCTCATCATTCCTTGCATAGTAGTGTAATCTGCATTACCTGCAGCTCCCCCAACCTACCACTGAGTTTGCAGATGCTCTTTCCTTTGTCTGGAATACCCTTTTCCTGGGAATGCCTAATCATTTTCAACACCTGCTCATCCATCACTTCTGCAGGTGACCCCTGGGGGAGTTATTCACTCCCCCTTTGCATTGTTTCAGTATCCCATAGCTATGGCTATGATGATAGATACTATTCTTTTTATTTAAACTTTATTGTTTATTATTTTTGGCTGCCCTGGCTCTTTGTTGCTGTGTGAGGGCTTTCCTAGTTACAGCAAGTGGGGGGTACTGTCTAGCTGCAGTGTGCCAGCTTCTTGCTGTAGTAGTTTCTCTTGTTGGGACTCTTGCGCCCTAGAGCACAGGCTCAGTGGTTGTGGCACATAGGCTTAGCTGCCCCATTGCATATGGAATCTTCCCAGACCAGAGATCAAACTCCTGTTCCCTGCATTGTCAGGCGGATTCTTATCCACTGTACCACCGGGGGTAACTATATTTTGTTTCTCTGTCTCATTTACCAGATTTCATGTTCTTGGATGGAGAAGGCAATGGCAACCCACTCCAGAACTCTTGCCTGGAAAATCCCATGGACGGAGGAGCCTGGTGGGCTGCAGTCCATGGGGTCGCTAAGAGTCGGATATGACTGAGTGTCTTCACTTTCACTTTTCACTTTCGTGCATTGGAGAAGGAAATGGCAACCCACTCCAGTGTTCTTGCCTGGAGAATCCCAGGGACGGGGGAGCCTGGTGGGCTGCCGTCTATGGGGTCACGGAGTCAGGCACGACTGAAGCGATTTAGCAGCAGCAGCAGCATGTCCTCAGATGCAAAGACTGTACCATTATCTTAGGCCCTGGCATATGGCCTACACGCAGTGAGCACAGTAACTCTGAATGAATGGATGGGATGGGTGTATATCTCTCTTTGATGAAATCAGTAACTCAGCTTGTTGCGTGTTCATTATTCTCTTGGGGTTAGTATTCAGGGGAGAGGGTGGAAAACATCCTTTCTCTACTCCACAGGTTTATTGTTGTTTAGTCTCTAAGTCATGTCCAACTCTTTTTTGACCCCATGGACTGTAGCCTGCCAGGCTCCTCTGTCCATGGGATTTCCCAGGTGAGAATACTGGGGTGGGTTGCCATTTCCTTCTCCAGGGGATCTTTCTGACCCAGGTATTGAACCCATGTCTCCTGCATTGGCAAGTGCATTCTTTACCACTGATCCACCAGGGAGGGGCTTCCCAAGTGGTGCTAGTGGTAAAGAACCCACCTGCTAATGCAGGAGGCATGAGAGATGCAAGTTCAATCCCTGGGTCAGGAAGATCCCCTGCAGTAGGAAATGGCAACCCACTCCAGGAGCCTGGTGGGCTACAGTCCATGGGGTTGCAAAGAGTCAAATACTACTGAAGCGACTTAGCACACACACACACACACATGCATGAGCCACCAGGGAAGCCCATTCCATGGGTTAAATATTAACAAAGTTTGAAGGCTGGAGAAACATTTGGTTTTCAATGCATTTCTTTCCTAAAATTATATCTGGACTGGGGATGGGGAGCCAGAATCTCAGATAAAATGAAAGACTTGATCAGATTTTTCAATACATCTGCCTCCGCAGCCCAGCACTGGGCAACAGGTAGACACATCAGACCAGGAGGTTGATGGTGACATCTTTGCTGAATTCTGTAGGTGGAACTTGGAAACCATTAGAACCGAGGTTAGGAACAGCCTAGCATCAGTGCTGTCTTCAATCCTGCTCCATATAAATCAAGGCTCTTCCCTTACCCAGCAGGACTTCAGAATGAGGGTCCCTTCAGATTACCTTCAGGTTCTTACGCACTTGAGCTGAGTGAATAAAATGCAACAGCTTTGGGAGAAAAGTGCTTCTCAGACGCTTAAGGGTACCACCCTTCCTCATTCAACAGAATTCTTGCAGCAAGTGGACTGCCAGTGTTCTCTGAGAAATTAAAGCCGTTCTTGTCTGCTTCAGTTTCCCTTTCGGTTGGGCAAGACTGGTGTTCCCACAAGTTAATGTCTATAGTTTATTTAACTCTATTACATAATATATTCCTGTGAAGTTCTTCAAAACACTAGGGAACCAGGTCTCATTGTGTCCTCATTCAAGGGTGGGGAGGGGAGTAGAACCGGGACCCTTGAGAGAGGCAGAGAAGTTAGGTAGCAGTCTGGGTCACAGCAAATCCCCTGAGGCTCAGGAAATAGCAGAAAGGCTCCCATTCCAGCCCTGGCTCCAGGCCGTATTTTCCTTGTGGCCAGTTTCTTAGACCCCTTGAAAATTCGGCTTCGCCTAGAACAATTTAGAAACCTGTGAGCCAGGGATGCTTTTTGGAGGGTCTCAGGTCTTGACTTCTTCTGTGGCAAACTGAATATCCCTCTGTCCCTTTCAAGCCGCTTCTGCTGGCAGCTGTTGTCAACTAGTCTGAGAACTCCACCCCAGACGCGGCTAGGAACCCATGTGGACTCAGCCCAGAAGCAGATGTAAGACTGCTGAGAATCCTTGCAAAGCGGGCGTGGGGGAACCCTGGAAGTGAGGGGGAAGAAGCTGTTTGGAAACGATCTTCAAATTTCACTGATCTCTGGGGTTGGACATCCTTCTAGAGGCAAGG
>NW_011494861.1:16606491-16609743 GCF_000754665.1 Bison bison bison
TTCGCATTTTTGAGGTTTCACTCCACTCCGTCGTCCTGTCCCTGATGTCAGAGTCTCGACTTCCTGAATCAGACTCGCTACCCCTCGCGCGTCTTGGGCTCGGCCCACACCCTCCACCCCGGGCCCGGGCCCGCGGAGGACTGGTGCCCTTGGACTTGGGCGCACACGGCCCGGACGTGCCCTCCTGCCAGGGCTTCCCGCCGGCTACCCCCGTCCCCGCCCCGCCCTTACGTGTCGGTGCCCCGGCCGTCCCGGAACACGCCTCCTGCGGGACACAGCCGCTCCCCTGCCTGCCTGCGGAACCAACCAGTCCCTCAGTGGCTTTCAGGGACGGAACAAAGTTCCCAGAGACCTGAGACCTATTTGGGAGGGAAAGTGGGCTTAAGTGAAAACAGCCCAGCCCTTCCTAATGGAGCAGCCTTCTTGGAGAGAGGGTGGGAGGTGCAGGAGAGGGAGCCCATGGGGCACACTGGGTGAAGGTTCTAGTGCCTTCACTGGACGGAGTCCAGTGACCACACGGCCCCTGGTCAGCGCTGTGTTTGGTGGGGTACACGCAACACTTTGGAGAAGGCTTTGCACGGCCGTAAGAAACAGTGTGTGTTCCAGCAGGAGCTGTCAGAAGCAGAGATGGAGGGGAAATGCCTTCACAGAGGTCTCAGAGTTGCTTCCCCTCTCCTCCTCAGTATTGCCCTGCATCCACTCTTTATTTGGATCTAGTGGGTCAGGTGTCCAGCCCCTGGGAAGCTAGGAAATGAGAGAGCTGCCCACCATGTGGGAAGGACTCCAGACCCAAAGTTTCTGATGACTCAGGGCAGGGAGCTCAGTGTTTCCAGGTGCTGTGTGTGTGAGAAGCCTGGCCCTGGAGTGTCCAAGGGTCCTTCCATGTCATGGACCTGAGATGCTGCCCTCTTGACTCTTTCTGCCAGCTGCCCAGGGGCCAGGTGCTGAGCCGTGTCTCGCCCTCCGCCTCCTGTGCTTGAGAGCTGGTGTCCTTTGGCCTCCGCGGGTGGGTGTTAAAAATGACTAGTGCTGCCAGCTGTTTCCACGGAGGAATGAGAGATCTGTTTCTGTCAGCGCCAGAGAAACCAAATGGCTCTGAGTTGAAAGACCAAAGAGAAAACCCAGCACTCCCATCAGAACTGCCAAGGATCATTAAGGAAAGAGAGAGAAAGAAAAGTTTTCCTCCAATGGAAGGAAATTAGATAAGACCTCCTTGCCAGAAACTTGGGTGGAGAAAACTCAGTCTGGATTTGAACAAGAAGAGGGGGAAGGTGGATTCCAGGTGGGCTAACAGGTGGTCAGGTAGGGCCAGCAGAGATTGGATGATTGGGCTGGAGAGATTGCTTAGAAGGGTCAGGATGAAGAGCTTCTCTTAGCAGATGTGCTAACCAAGGTGGGAAACACTCTGTAACCTCACTGAGTTACAGCTGTCTACCTATGTATTAATAGAACTGGTTCCTCTGACATTCTTGAGCTGAAAGCCAGAGTCTAACAGAGCCCTGAGCAAGGGATGGGGACGGGGCAGGGGTGGAATGAGGCCTTGAGTGCTGGCCTGAGGATTTGGGAATGGAGGTTTCCTTTCATGCTAAGGACATGGCAGTGTGCCAGGAGCTTGGCACATAACGTATCACTCAGCCTTCCGCAACATAGTTGTGAGATGTAGTATCATCCTCATTTTACAGATGAGAATCTGAGGTTCAAAGTAGCTCAGTAACTTCTGCATAGTCAGATAACTCATAAGTGGTGGAACCCAGATTAGAGTCTGTTCCCAGTCCCTCCAGCTATCCTTTTACTACTATATCATCAAGTAGAGGAGGAAAGCCCCTTCTGTGAAGGAATCCCACATGTGAGCAAGGGTCACATTCAGGCCTGGAATGAAGTCTATTGAGGAAGGAGTACAGAAGATGCTTTCCTGGAAAGCTGGAGCAATGTTACACATTTGTTCTGGCCTACATGACCATTTTTAGGGTTGCTTTTAGAGGAGAGGACAGAAAGCAACTAAAGAAGAGAAAGTGAGGCAATTGACTTGAGCCTAGGGCTTTATGGTCATGACTATCAATGGTGGAAAGAAAATCCCAGGCCTAACCATAAGGTGCACTTCTCAGGTGGCGCTAGTGGTAAAAGAACCCACCTGCCAGGGCAGGAGACATAAGAGACGTGGGTTCGATCCCTGTGTCAGGAAGATCCCCTGGAGGAGGGCATGGCAACCAACTCCAGTGTTCTTGCCTGGAGAATCCCATGGACAGAGGAGTCTGGTGGGCATAGAGTCAGACACGACTGAAGCCACTTACACAAATCCGTAAGTTGTATCTCTGTAATGTCTCGATAAGTGAGACTGCTTTCTCTGCCGTCTCTTCTGTGGCAGAGAAAGCAGTGGGCAAAAAGGCAGATTTGCTCACGGTATTTTGCAAGTCTTCCAAGTCTGTGGAGGGACTGGCGTTATGAGGAAGATGCAATTATGGTAGAAGTGAAGGAGTGGGCGACTGACCAGGATGTTCTCACTCTGGGTGGATGACGCAGTCCTTACAAAACAGCAGGTTAGAGCACTACCTACTGCTTTATTCTCTTAGCAGTGAAATCCCAGGTCTGAGACCTCATAGATGGCCACAAGCCACCACGGTGCTGTTACATTTTTTTTAATCCTCATTATTTTTCATGTTTTTAGTAAAGATATTTGAGAGTGGTCAAGAGGTTCAGTTCAGTTCAGTTCAGTCGCTCAGTCGTGTCCGACTCTTTGTGACTTGATGAATTGCAGCATGCCAGGCCTCCCTGTCCATCACCAACTCCCAGAGTTCACCCAGACTCACGTGCATCGAGTCAGTGATGCCATCCAGCCATCTCATCCTCTGGCATCCCCTTCTCCTCCTGCCCCCAATCCCTCCCAGCATCAGAGTCTTTTCCAATGAGTCAACTCTTCGCATGAAGTGGCCAAAGTACTGGAGTTTCAGCTTTAGCATCATTCCTTCCAAAGAAATCCCAGGGCTGATCTCCTTCAGAATGGACTGGTTGGATCTCCTTGCAGTCCAAGGGACTCTCAAGAGTCTTCTCCAACACCACAGTTCAAAAGCATCAATTCTTTGGTGCTCAGCCTTCTTCACAGTCTAACTCTCACATCCATACATGACTACTGGAAAAACCATAGCCTTGACTAGATGAACATTTGTTGGCAAAGTAATGTCTCTGCTTTTGAAAATGCTATCTAGGTTGGTTATAACTTTCCTTCCAAGGAGTAAGCGTCTTTTAATTTCATGG
>NW_011494861.1:16609843-16610322 GCF_000754665.1 Bison bison bison
TCCAGTTCTAACTGTTGCTTCCTGACCTGCATACAGATTTCTCAAGAGGCAGGTCAGGTGGTCTGGTATTCCCATCTCTTTCAGAATTTTCCACAGTTTATTGACTCCAAATGGAGTGGAACAGAGCCTTCAGTTCAGTTCAGTTCAGTCGCTCAGTTGTGTCCAACTCTTTGAGACCCCATGAACTGCAGCACGCTGGGCCTCCCTCTCCATCACCAACTCCCGGAGGTCACTCAAACTCATGTCCATCGAGTCGGTGATGCCATCCAGCCATCTCATCCTCTGTCGTCCCCTTCTCCTCCTGCCCCCAATCCCTCCCAGCATCAGAGTCTTTTCCAATGAGTCAACTCTTCGCATGAAGTGGCCAAAGTACTGGAGTTTCAGCTTTAGCATCATTCCTTCCAAAGAAATCCCAGGGCTGATCTCCTTCAGAATGGACTGGTTGGATCTCCTTGCAGTCCAAGGGACTCTCAAGAGTC
>NW_011494861.1:16610422-16610570 GCF_000754665.1 Bison bison bison
TGTGTCCAACTCTTTGAGACCCCATGAACTGCAGCACGCTGGGCCTCCCTCTCCATCACCAACTCCCGGAGGTCACTCAAACTCATGTCCATCGAGTCGGTGATGCCATCCAGCCATCTCATCCTCTGTCGTCCCTTTCTCCTCCTGC
>NW_011494861.1:16610670-16612993 GCF_000754665.1 Bison bison bison
AACTGCAGCACGCTGGGCCTCCCTCTCCATCACCAACTCCCGGAGGTCACTCAAACTCATGTCCATCGAGTCGGTGATGCCATCCAGCCATCTCATCCTCTGTCGTCCCTTTCTCCTCCTGCCCCCAATCCCTCCCAGCATCAGAGTCCTTTCCAATGAGTCAACTCTTTGCATGAAGTGGCCAAAGTATTGGAGTTTCAGCTTTAGCATCATTCCTTCCAAAGAACACCCAGGACTGATCTCCTTTAGAATGGACTGGTTGGATCTCCTGGCAGTCCAAGGGTTGCTCAAGAGTCTTCTCCAACACCACAGTTCAAAAGCATCAATTCTTCAGTGCTCAGCTTTCTTCACAGTCCAACTCTCACATCCATACATGACTACTGGAAAAACCATAGCCTTGACTAGATGAACCTTTGTTGGCAAAGTAATGTCTCTGCTTTTGAATATGCTATCTAGATTGGTTATAACTTTCCTTCCAAGGAGTAAGCGTCTTTTAATTTCATGGCTGCAGTCACCATCTGCAGTGACTTTGGAGCCCAGAAAAATAAAGTCTGACACTGGTTTCCACTGGTTCCCCATCTATTTCCCATAAAGTGATGGGACCAGATGCCATGATCTTAGTTTTCTGAATGTTGAGCTTTAAGCCAACTTTTTTACTCTCTACTTTCACTTGCATCAAGAGGCTTTTTAGTTCCTCTTCACTTTCTGCCATAAGGGTGGTGTCATCTGCATACCTTAGGTTATTGATATTTCTCCCGGAATATAAGAATCAATCTTGATTCCAGCTTGTGTTTCTTCCAGCCCAGCATTTCTCATGATGTACTCTGCATATAAGTTAAATAAGCAGGGTGACAATATACAGCCTTGACGTACTCCTTTTCCTATTTGGAACCAGTATGTTGTTCCATGTCCAGTTCTAACTGTTGCTTCCTGACCTGCATACAGATTTCTCAAGAGGCAGGTCAGGTGGTCTGGTATTCCCATCTCTTTCAGAATTTTCCAACGTTTATTGTGATCTACACAGTCAAAGGCTTTGGCATAGCCTTAACATCTAATTAAAAAAAAAAAAAAAAGAAGCCAAACTAAGCTGATTTGTGAACAGACTGGAGATTTGAGTGACTACCCCATGCTAACTCTAGCACGTGCTAAGCTCTGGTTTCATATCATTATGTTGGGGACAGAAATTGTTGCCTCTCTCAGAGGGTTGTGAAAATCAAGGTGGGAGGGCTTTGGGGGTGGGGGGTGGTATTTAGTACAGAACCATAGTCTGTGTGAAGGCCAGGTTTGCCACACTTGCTTTTGTTTCTTGATGATGCCCTGGATCAGATGGTTGACTTGCACTATTGGCCTGAAACTACCCACCTTATGCTGCCTGCAGACACTGTTCTTTCAGTTTGCAAACTCTCTGAGTCCAGAAGCCATGTCAAATATAATGTGTTTGCACCCAGGACAGTGCTGCCCCCAAATGGGCCTGTTCTTCAGGGAAAGTGAAAGAAAGTGAAAGTGAAATTGCTTAGTCATGTCCGACCGCGACACCATGGACTAGTCCATGGAATTCTCCAGGCCAGAATACTGGAGTGGGTAGCCTTTCCCTTCTTCAGGAGATCTTCCCCACACAGGGATACAAACCCAGGTCTCCCACACTGCAGGCAGAGTCTTTACCGACTGAGCCACAAGGGAAGTCCATTTTTCAGGGAAGGAAAATATTAAACTGAGGACATTATCTTACTCTCACCTTAACCTGGGCTATATTTGTGCCTGCAACTCTTGGGCAAGGATCTCAAAGCATACCCAGGCTACAGAAAGTACCGGATCAGCAGCCTGGATTCCCTAAGGCACCCATTGGAAGTCAGAAATGTGATTGACAAGATGCAGGCTGTTGGGGGAAATGGTCAGCCTATAAATGGTGTGGGTCGGATGAGCACAGACTTGTTCACCAGATCCTGAAACTCAGCAGCACTGTGGAACCACGAGGGAGGCAAGTTCAGGACAAGTCGGCAGAAATACTACACTATGCAGCAGGTCATGAATTTATGGGATGGATTATCTCCCAGAGGTGGTACAGGCTGACAACATAAATGTATACCAGAGGGGTTTGGAACAGACCTGTGAATGGCAGAGCCCTAAAGGAGTGCTGGAAGAAGCCGATACTGACTCCATGTGGTCGAGAGTTCAGGGTGGCCTAACAGGCCCTGAACATGGGCTCTTTGTGGACAGGAGCCCTGGCCTGGATGTGAGCCAATGGACATGCTCAATTCTACAGTCTCCGTGGCCTTTGCCTCATGAAGGTAGCAAAACCTCATTCTTTTTACCTTAGCCAAGT
>NW_011494861.1:16613093-16615011 GCF_000754665.1 Bison bison bison
CAGGGAATGGAAATCTAATTGCAGATGCTTTCTTTTATTTTTAGTCTCATGCATGTTCAGTTTTAGCAGGTTATCCTAAAAACAGCGAGTTTTCCAGCTAAATTATAATCATTCTGAGAAAGTATTTCCTTGCCCCGCCTCCGCCAACCCCTCACTCCAGCCCACCCCTTGTAGCCTTTTTTTAAATGCAATGCTTTTTCATTTTGGCTTTGGATTTCTAAGCAGATTTTGAGAGCCTGTTTTCATATCGGTTATTATATTTATCTCTTGCAATTAGATTTCCATTCCCTGAACTGTCTAATTCTGACATAAATTACTCTAATTATGAAAGCTCCTCTAAAAAGAGCAGTGACAAAATACTTTTCTGGGGAGCGCTTTTCCACACAGCATCCAGAGCGTCTTCAGTGCTGTATCTTGGATGCCAGGAGGAAAAAATATTACTTTTATGACTGTAGCTCTAAACCTGGGCATTGGGGGAAGTTGAGGAAGCTCTTAAATGTCTCCTCTGGCAATCCCCAGGTCTCCCCTCACACCTGTGTCTGTCTGCTCCATGTGTGCTGTGCTTTCTCGAGCCCTCCTGTAAGTCCTAGAGATGGAGCCCCTGCTTCCACCAGTGAGGCTGGCAAGCAGGTGGTGCTGGCTTGGAAGTCTGTTTGTTTATACCTCTGGGGCATGCAGGGGCTCAGTTTTCATTTTCAGCTTCTGCCTCCCGGCTTGGTGTCTTGAATGCTGTTCCCCCAGCGCCATCTCTGGAGTGTTCTTCCTCGGGATTCATCATTGGCTTAGTGCTCACATAAACAAAAGGCCTTGGGATTCCATTTGTCTGGCAGATCTTAGGGTAGAAGGAAAGCCCCACAGAGCTCTCATTTTGCTTCTCTCTGTGGCTCCCCTTGTCTCCTGCTCTCGGTTACTGGTCAATTTATTGAGTGAGTCCACCGTGGGGGTTTCACACAGCATTTCCATGGCCGAGGTAAAGCATTTCTTGTCACTTTGTCAGGTAGGAAACCCCAGCTCCCCGTTCCCAAGCATATTCATTTTGGAAGAAGTTTCTGTGAAGACTAGAATTGTTTATTCCTTTTGCCCCGAGGGTCCACAAAGTAACTGTGCCTTTGAAATTTGCTTCCTTAACTAGTTCAGTGACTCAGAACAACATTGCTGCAAACAAACTTCCTTTCCCTGGTCTGGCTCTTTCATAACAGGTAAAAGGAAGGGCTGACAAAAATCATAAAATAATAATTTAGCCTTCATCTGCTAAGTTGCAGAAATACACTCACCCTCTCCTTCTGTTTTAACTGCCTTTGACTTACTGCTCCCTATGAGCCAGGCAACCGATGTGTATTGCTTTTAAATTTTCAGTCCTCTGAGGTACTGTTCTACCTGTCTATAGTTAAGGGGGCTGAGGTTTGGAAAAGTTTTAATGTTGTCAGAGATCAGGTAAATGATGGAAGGCAGAAATTCCAAATAATAGAAACACATTTATTCAGCATTCATTAAGCATTCATTCTCTCCCAGTACTGTGGAAAACCTGAGATATATAAACACGAATGAGAGTCTAGTCTGGTGGAGCTTACACTAGAGTCAGGTTTCCACCTAGAAACTGCTCAATTCAGAGCTCTGCGGCTACTCTCCTTAGTTTAACTGGACAGATTTGGGAAGAAAACCTGTCTCCTGGGACACAGTCAAGTTGACTGATTCTGGGATGATAAAGACAAAAACAATAATACCGGAAGCTTACATGTAAATTTCAGTTTACAAAGACATTTCAAATGTATTATTTAACTTTCCTGTGGTCATGTATGGGTGTGAGAGTTGGACTGTGAAGATGGCTGAGTGCCGAAGAATTGATGCTTTTGAACTGTGGTGTTGGAGAAGACTCTTGAGAGTCCCTTGGACTGCAAGGAGATCCAACCAGTCCATT
>NW_011494861.1:16615111-16677262 GCF_000754665.1 Bison bison bison
GGGATTGGGGGCAGGAGGAGAAGGGGACGACAGAGGATGAGATGCCTGGATGGCATCACTGACTCGATGCACGTGAGTCTGAGTGAATTCCGGGAGCTGGTGATGGACAGGGAGGCCTGGCGTGCTGTGATTCATGGGGTCGCAAAGAGTCAGACATGACTGAGAGACTGAACTGAACTGAACTGAACGTTTGTTAGGAGGTCAGAGTAGATGAGAGGCTGGGGCTTCAAGAGGCTGGTTGCCCACAATGGCTGCACAACTGGGCCAGAACCAAGGTGTTCTGGCTCCTAGACCAGAACACCTATCCTGTTGTCTGCAAGATGAATGATACCTTCATTCAGGAACATCTCTTGGTGGGGTATAAACAAACAGGTATCTGAAAATATCTAGAAGCAAAGTCTAAATGGATGAACTCAAACAGTATCTGAATATCAGCCTTAGAGGGAATTCTTGCACTTAAAAAAACATGGGCTACAAAAGTGCGTCTCATACTTTCCCACCAGAGTATTCCTCCAAAGGGGAATATTTCTGTTTTAGGAAGACATGACTGGTGCTGAAGCTCAAGTGCTAATACTTTGGCTGCCTGATACAAAGAGCTGACTCATTGGAAGAGACCCTGATGCTGGGAAAGATTGAAGGCAAAAGGAGAAGAGGGCAGCAGAGGATGAGATGGTTGGATAGCATCACCCACTCTGTGGACGTGAATTTGAGTGAACCCTGGGAAATAGTGAAGAACAGAGAAGCCTGGAGTGATGCTGCCTTTGGAGTAGCAAAGAGCTGGACACAGCAACAACAGGAAGATACTATTTAATATTTTTTAATTTATACACTTGACATACTTTTCCATATTCCTCCAGGGTTGTGGGCACCCTAGTTTGAAAAGCATAGGATCAGATGGTATTCAAAACTTATTTATTAGAGCTGTGTTCTATTCAAACTATGCTTTAACCAACTGCACTAATAAATACACCCAATGGAATTTCATTCATCCATCCATCCACTAGCAAATATTGATGGAGAATCTGCAGTAACCTCTGCATTGTGCTAGGTAGGCACCATGATACGGTCCTTAAGGAATTTACATCTAATGTAGAACTGACCCATGCTATAATTAACAGATAGTAGAAAACTGCTTATAATAAAGTGCTCAACTTTAAGCTAGTAAGGGCTGGAGCAGTCAAGGAAACCTTTATGATAGAGGTGGGTTGGCCAGAATCTAGGCAGTGCAGAAGAATTTAAAGATGGAGAAAGAGTGAAAGGGAGCTAAATTGGGTACAACATGAAGGAATAAACATTGTAGAGCTTTTTTGTAAGTAACATTATTTATTTGATTATCCTTTCCTAATCTCTCTGTATCTCTGAAAAGTAGGGAAAGACTCAAAAGTATGAAGGAGAAAAACAAAGTATCATCCATAAACCTGGTGACCAAATATAACCAATATTACATTTTGATATAGATTCTTCCAGTCTTTTAGATGGAGATTAGAATTTGTATATCAGTTGTTGGAGTCACTGCAGATTTTGAACAATGAACTGACTGCTCTCAAAGTTAATCTGGTGACCTTTTGTGATTTATTAGAGGGTGGAAATGCTGGGAGACTTAACTTCAGCCTGGTAGGAGGCCTCTATGCACTCTAACTCCTGCCTTTGAAATAAAGTAACTGGTTGTCTTGATCCTTGGAGACCTCTCCATTATTGAAGCAATTGGAGCAGAGGCTGGGTGACAACCTGGCAGAGATACTGTAGAAGGGATTGTTATAGCTGGTGAGAGGGTTCAGTAGCCCACATGATCTCTTCCAGCCCCAAGATTCCAGGACTTACATTGTTAGCTGTCGAAATTCACAGTCAAATAGATTATGATACTGTCTATTTTTCTTGTAATTTGGTTTGCTCAGTAATGTAATATCCCTGGGTTGGGTAAAATGATAAATGTTATTGGTAGGTAGAAACTGACTATTTTTGAGATGGTGGGGTTAAGTTCTTTTATATTTTAGTCCTGCTGTGTCCTCTTACCGTCTTATTATTTGAGAGCCATGCTTTTATGGGAGGGGAGGGGGCTTCCCTGGTGGCTCAGTGGTAAAGAACTTGCTTGCCAACACAGGAGATGCAGGTTCAATTCCTGGGTTGGGAAGATCCCCTGGAGAAGGAAATGGCAATTCACTCTGGTATTCTTTTTTTTTTTAATTTAATTTAATTTAACTGGAGGCTAACTATTTTACAATATTGTGGTGGTTTTGCCATACACTGGCATGAATCAACCATGGGTATACATGTGTCCCACCATTCTGAACCCCCCTCCACCTCCCTCTCCACTCCATTCCTCTGGGTTGTCCCAGAGCACCAGCTTTGGGTGCCCTGCTTCATGCATCGAATTTGCACTGGTCATCTATTTCACATATGGTAATATACATGTTTCAATGCTATTCTCTCATATCATCCCACCCTCACCTTCTCCCACAGTCCAAAAATCTGTTCTTTACATCTGTGTCTCTTTTGCTGCTACTCCAGTATTCTTGCCTGGGAAATCCCATGGACAGAAAGGAACCTGTTGGGCTACAGTCCATGGGGTTGCAAAAGAGTTGGACACAATTTAATGACTAAACAACAACTTTCATGGGGGGTATTTGAGGAGAAACTCTTCCATTTACCTAATCTCTATTGTTTGGGTGCCACCATATTCTCTGAAAAGATCTTAACTCTCCAGAAATGAGGTAGAAGCCACTCCTCTGTGTTCCTACTGTGTTCCTTGTAAGTACCCAAAGCATTCCTTCCTCAGTATGCTTCAGGGTCTGCAATTCTGTATCCTCACAAAGACTGAACATATAGTTGGGACCGTGCAGGCAAAGGGCCACGAGGGCTTCCCTGGTGGCTCAGTGGTGGAGAGTCCCCCTGCCAATGCAGGTTTGATCCCTGACCTGGGAAGATCCTACATGCCACAGAGCAACTAAACCCATGTGCCACAACTATTGAGCCTGTGCTCTAGAGCCGGGGAACTGCAACTACTGAATGAAGCCTGCACAGCCTAGAGCCCGTGCTCCACAACGAGAGAAACCACCGCAATGAGAAGCCCACGCACCGCAACTACAGAGTTGCCCCTGCTCTTTGCAACTAGAGAAAAGTCTGCCACGGAGACCCAGTGCAGCCAAGAAGAAATAAATAAAATTACATATAAAAAAGAAAAGGGCTATGACAAGAGGGGAAAAGAACATAATTCAAGATGCCATGGGCTCAGGTATGGTATGGCTAAGGAGGTGATTCTGAAGTCACAGGTGCATGCTTTTCCTAAAGCCACTGTGACATTTATAAGGAGAGGTCCCTCCTCTCTGGTGGCTTGGAACTCCCTCCTCATAACATCCAATCCTGTGCCAGGCAAACAGAGAAGAGGACCCACAGCTCCTTTTACTCCCCACCTTCAACATTAGCATTGTTCTTTCTCAGGCTCCCGATATTGCTGCTCTCAGCGAGGGCTGGGCAGGAGAAAACATTACACGTTTATTGGGAATTCTGGACCCCAGTGTGTTTAAACCTGGAAGATGCTGGATCCAAGTTTCTGTGAGATTCACACAGGTTCCCACTAGAGTCTAAGTGAAGGGGAGAAAGGTCTCTGGTTGTTTAGTCACTAAGTCGTGTCTGACTCTTTTGCGTCCCCATGGATTGTAGCCTACCAGGCTCCTCTATCTATGGGATTTCTCAGGCAAGAATATTGGAGTGGGTTGCTGTTTCCTTCTCCAGGGGATCTTCCTGACCCAGGAATCAAACCCGTGTCTCCTGCATTGGCAGGCAGATTCTTTACCACTGAGCCACCTGGGAAACCCAGAAAGGTCTCTTCTTGCTAGCTTATCTTCCACTCCTCTGATGGTATCACTTGGTGACACCATTTTTAGTAGCTCTAAAAACCATGTAGGCAAAAAGATTATTTATTTCTATATATGGTCCGGAGAGAGCCCAGTCATGTTCTGGCTTCCTGGCTGTCACTCTCCAGTTTTCCAGACCTGCAGACTCCACAGACTTCCAGGCTGGACATGGGTTCTTCGGCCTGTGTGTAATTAGCTTCAGTGGAAAATTTGGCTTCCAGCATGACTGTCCCTAGATGTCCTCATCCCCAACCCCTCCCCCCTTGCCTCTCCTCCCTCAGAAGGCTGCAGCTAAAGAGCAAATAATGAAGCTCTTACAGCTGCAGCCAGCTAAAAATAGAAAGTTTGTTTATTTTCATGTTCATGAAGCCCTTTTCCTGCTGTTGCTGTTGTTAGGAGCCTGAATCCCAGGCAGGAATGGGAAGGCCTCTGTGTGCTGGTCACTGGCCAAGGGAATTCTGTCCTATGTTGGGGGCTCAGAGCCTGTCTGAGGTCAGAGGAGGAGGTGATCTGTTTTCTTTTTCAAGCCTCTCTTTTCCTAACACCTGCTGTCCAGAATTTGGGGTGTGGGTGTCTTGATTTTTTTTGGATGATCTGCATGATTGTACTTCCCTTTCAGAGACCTCCTCCCTTTCTGTTATGATCTGCTCAGAGGAGGGTTATGGGCAGGGGAAAGGACACTGGGCTAAGAGGCAAGAAACCTGAATGTTCTTCCTTGCCCTGTGACCTTAAGCGAATCACAGCCTCTCTGACCCTTGGTTTCCTCATCTGTAAAACAGGGATAGTGATATGTACCCAGAGATCAAGTGTAACAATGGATAGAAAATAACTTTGGAAAATCAAAGATATCTGAGAATGGATTGTTTTCTACTTTCTAAATAAATGGGGGTTTTTCAAGTGTGCTGAAAGGATAGATATTCCCTTGTATTGAGGAGCTTTTGAGTCTCCTCCCCGCAAAAGGAAGAGTGGAAGGGCAACAAGAAAACAGTACCTGGGAAGGTATGTTTTGATCATATTTCCTAGGAGATCTGCAAAAAACAAACTCATGTTGAAATATCTGAGAGGTAATTTGACTAGAGGGCTTTCCAGGTGGCTCAGTGGTAAAGAATCCGGCTGCCAATGCAGAAGACTTGGGTTTGATCCCTGGGTCAGGAAGATCCCCTGGAGAAGGAAATGGCAACCCACTCTGGTAATCTTGCCTGGAGAATCCCATGGACAGAGGAGACTGGTGGGCTACAGTCCATGGGGTCGCAAAAGGTCGGACACAACTTAGTGACTAAACAACAGCAAAAACAATTGACTAGAAGAAAGGGTTCTGAATTAGGGTTTGGGAAATTGAGGGAGGGGATTCTTCAGTGTTCTGTTAACTTGCTCTGGGCTTCGGAGCAGTGTTTATATTGTCATGTATCTTATCTCCCTTCTCAGGTGGTAGAACCGTTATTAGTTATTAGAAGCTGACCTTCCTACCTGGAAGGGATCTCCATGTGCTCAGGCCTCTAGATACCTTGGTTTATACCGCACATGTAGGATTTGTTTAACATGTCCAATTTGTAACATGCCCAGGGCTTGTAAGAGTCCAGCATCCTGGACTGTCATCATTGGCACTTTCCCATCTAAGATCCTAACACTTGAGGCTGAACGACGTTGGATACGCCTTTGACTCTCTTGGGGCCACTCTGACTGTTGTGTTTGCTTGTTTTCTGTGAAGAAGCCTGGCATGCTCAGCACTCGCCCTGGGGCCTGGGTCACATCAGGTCCCTGTATCCTACAGGCTTCTCTTTGTAAGCAACAAAGCAACAGCTTTGGCTGACTGAACCAGAAAAGGAATTTATTTATATTAAATTTTAATTAATTAAATTGTAATGAAAAAATAAGGTGTCTGCGACTTATATCAAAAGTCAAAGGTTTAGTTGCTCAGTCATGTTTGACTCTTTGTGACCCCATGGACTGTAGTCCCCCAGGTTCCTCTGTCCATAGGATTTCCCAGGCAAGAATACTGGAGTGGGGCGCCATTCCCTTCTCCAGGAGATCTTCCCGACCCAGGGATCAAACTCAGGTCTCCCACATTGCAGGGGACTCTTTACCACTGAGCCACCAGGAAGCCCTCACTTTAAAAAATTCTCTCACTGAACTTAGCATTTCCCTCAGTTATAAATATAGACAACAAATCAGATATCTGTGACTTTATCACCTTTAGAATTCATAGGTATGTTCAAGTCACATTTCAGTTTTTGCCGGCATTCCAGAATATTATTTATGCTCATACTACTCTGGGCAACAGCAGTTATTAGACTTGCCATTAGATTTATTTAATGTACAAATGAAATTCACACTTATTATGCTATCATATATTTGTTTTACAAAAAATATTTAAACTATATTTTAATATAGGTGGCTTCCCGTGTATTTCATTGTGTACATTTCAAAACATTCTTTATATACCTCATAGGCTTCATCAGACCTCCAAAGGGCTCCATGGCACCAGAAGCCCTAAGCTTATTAGCCAGCTCACGGCAGGCTCAGCTATATAATTTGTAGGATCCAGTGCAAAATGAAAATGTGAGGCCTCTTGGTGAAAAATTTGAAGGATCAGAAGGTGGGAAGCTGACCATTTAACTAAACCCAGGGTCAGTAAGCTGAGCCTGGGGCCCTTGTGACTATAGATTGCTGACCTGTGAAGTAGACTCTGGTTCATAGAATTTTCCGAAAGGTCAGAGGGCCAGCCCCTGGGGCTCCTAGGCCAGGGAAAACAGCCCAGTTGTGTTGAAGAACTGGTCTGGTGAAGACCCATGGGAGCTTCTTCTCAGTCCAGACACTGCCATTGTCCCCTGCCACAACTAACAGCGGGTGCTGGAAACTGTCCTGGGTCTGCTGCCACTGCTATGTGAGTAAGCTGGATGAGCCGTCCCCACAGCAGACGGGATTCTGTGTGATCCCTGCTCTTTCGTATGACTAGTTTCCAATTTGGCATCTGGACTAGGTTCATTTGGTAGAGTCTAGTTCAAGGCTAGCCCTTCTGTTGCACAGGAGGCCAGTCAGCAAATACCTATCATCGCCAGCTCCATAGAGGGGAGAACAGTTCTGCCTCACAGGGAGAGGGACACACCCAACGAAGGGGATTCAGATACTGAGTGGCCAAAAAGCATGAGAATTGTCCTTGATGGTACCCACATACCTGATGGGTACCTTGGCCACTTCTTTGTTAAAAATATTCATTTATTTGGCTGCCTCCAGCCTTAGTTGTGAGGGCTTCCTGGTGGCTCTGTGGTAAACAGTCTGCCTGCCATGTGGGAGATCTGGGTTTGATCCCTGGGTTGGGAAGATCCCCTTGAGAAGGGAAAGGCTACCCACTCCAGTATTCTTGCCTGGGAAATCCCATGGACAGAGGAGCCTGGGGGGCTGCAGTCCATGGGTTGCAAAGAGTGGGACATGACAAGAGGGGCCTTAGTTGTGGTGCCTGAGATCTTCCTGTGTCATGTGGGATCTTTGTTGCAGCGTGCAGACTCTACTTGTGGGGCCCAGAGTGTTCTGGCTCAGTAGTTGCCCCACACAGGCTTAGTTGCTCCATGACATGTGGGATCCTAGTTCTCCAACCAGGGTTTAAACCCACGATCCTTGCATTGGGAGGCAGATTCTTAATCACTGGACCACCAGGAAAGTCCCTTGACCTCTTCTGAAGAAAGCTGATGGGCTGGCAGAGCATGTGGTTACCTGTAGGTAGATGAGGCTGCCGGGGAGAGAAGACATCCTAAAACGTTTTCAGTTTCCGGGACGTTTGGATGTTTTCTAGGATCCATAAGGCAGAATATTTGGAATAGAGATTACTCAAGAAAATTCACAACCTATGGACATAGGATGTAAAACTTGGGACTTTCACCAAATAGTCTCTAACTGTAAGATCAGACAATACCAGGAAGAATGGGTGGATTCTACAGTGTCGCACAATGACAAAGTCTAGTTAATTTGAGTTTCCTTGAAGCAAAAGACAGTGAGTCAGTGCAGACATACTAAAAGTTGGGCCAAGCCAAGAGCAGCATAGGCTGCTCTAGAAATGACCCACCTTGTGGCTTGCACAGTGCCACTCTATGGGGCAAGGTTGAGCCTCCCAGTTTCAGCTCATGACTCATTTATTCCCTTCTCACTCTTAGCGAAAAAGTAAATTAGTTAAGAAAGTGGTAGGTTTTTCTGTCTCCGTATCCCCCCACAGTGATGGATGGGCTGTTCTTTAAAAAGTAGTGCAGGGACAGAGCTGCCTCCAGAGAGTTTTATTAGGAGCTCAGCAGAGTACAAGTGCTTGTAGAGGTGGGGCTGAGACACCACAGCTCACTGTCCAGGTGCCAAGCCACTGAGCAGGCTTTCCAAGGCCAAGAACATGGGGAGCCCTCCTACCAAGATACAGGAGCAATCCTTCCACCCCTAGAGACTGACAGGAGTTGCCAGTGAGGATGTCCTGAGAAGGTGCAAAGGAAAATGACACTTCCATGCAGCTCCTGATATGTGCAGAGTGCTCTACGTCCTTTGCGTGCTTAATTCCCCATGGGGATGCTTGAAAGAGAGGTCATGATCTCCATTTCACAGACTGGACAGCCCACATTCTTGTGCTCCCAGTTCCCCTTGCCTTCCAACATGTTATCTGGAGCAGACACAGAGTTGGCCACCATCTTTTGGTTAATCTCTAGGAAAAGTCTGGAGATTTTTTTCCTTTTAATATACTTTTCGCTGGGGAGAGGGAATAGGAATCCCCATATCTCTCACTCACCAAAGTTTCTTTGGGAAAGAAATCTTGACTTACTATTTTTTGCTAATTCAAAAATAACTTTTTGAATGAATTCTGGAATAGTTTTAGATTTATAGGCAAGTTACAAAGAAAATACAGAGATCTTATATATCTTTCATTCAGTTTTCCCTAGTGCTGGTATCTAATGTAACTGTGGTACATTTAGAAATTAGCATTAGTATGTTATTAAATGGGTTGGCCACAAAGTTCATTCAAGTTTTTCTGCAACAGCTTTTGGAAAAACCTAAAGAAACTTTTTGGCCAACTCAATATTGATAATTGAACTATAGACTCTTTGAATTTCACCAATACACCCACTAATGTTCCCCCCACCCCATTTTTTTTTCTGTTTTTGGATCTAATTTAGGATACCACATTGATTTTGGGAAACCTTGAATTTTAACAGAACTTTCAGATTGCCAGTAGAGTGTTTGACATAGGATTAAAAATGATTTTGTGTTTTCCCTCATTTTTCAAAATTCAGAAGGGATTTGAACATTAAGTGCTCTTTAAAGTGCTTCAACGAACTCTTGGCTGCTTCTCTGAGATGCTAATATCAAACAAGCAGAAGTGGTTTCAGGATTTTGGTTTAAAGATGCTCCAAAAATGCAAAATACTGGAGTCTTTGATTGGAGATTTGGGATATCTAAGTCTGTTTCTTTCCCCCAAGTTCTAAGTACTAAAAAATAGGATAACTTTTCACACAGACCTCTACCTCACATCTTCCTGTGGAGTCATATGAATTTGGCTTCGGAGTCCTGCTTTGTGCAGAGGGCAAAAAGAACAAAAGTAGATGAGGGTATGGTGTGAACTGGATTATGCAGTTGGTTTCCCTGGGTTACTCCATCCATTGTTCATAGTGTCAGGCTTATGCTGGCAACATTCCAAGTCATGGAGTGTCGTATTATATTTGTCTGGGCTTCAGCTTACCGATTGGGCGTCCTTGCTAATATAGTTTGTTTTCTGTTGAAATGGAGCTAAAAGTGGGATTATAGTTAGGCACTCTTGACTCTATGACAGGATGTGGTCTGCTGGGCCAGTCTCCTATTGCTTTTGGAAATCTGTGAGATTTCAGGAGTTAAGCTACTAGTGTGTGTGTACTTGTGGGATCCCTGTCACAGTTATGTGGAACTGAGATCTCACAGAATAGGTTGGATATCAGAGTTATTTATAAGGCTTCATGGGATAGATATAGTATAATTGTAAAGGCTTAATGGATAATTTAGCTTCCTATTCCCAGTCTTTATCCACTGCTATATAAAGATGTGGGTATATTATTATTGTTGTTATTCAGTCGCTCAGTTGTGTCCAACTCTTTGAGACCCCATGGACTGCAGCGAACCAGGCTTCCCTGTCCATCACCAATTCCCAGAGCTTGCTCAAATTCATGTCCATTGAGTTGGTGATGCCATCCATCCATCTTGTCCTCTGTCATCCCCTTCTCATTGTGTCCTCAATCTTTCCTAGCATCAGGGTCTTTTCTAATGAGTCAGTTCTTCATGTCAGGTGGCCAAAGTATTGGAGTTCAGTTTCAGCATCAGTCCTTCTAATGAATATTCAGGATTGATTTCTTTTAGGATTGACTGGTTGGATCTCCTTGCAGTCCAAGGGACTCTCAAGAGTCTTCTCCAATACCATTGTTCCAAAGCATCAGTTCTTCATCACTCAGCCTCCTTTATGGTCCAACTCTCATATTCACACATGATTACTGGAAAAACCATAGCTTTGACCAGACGGACCTTTGTTGGCAAAGTAATATCTCTGCTTTTGAATATGCTGTCTAGGTTGGTCATAGCTTTTCTTCCAAGGAGCAAGCATCTTCTAATTTCATGGCTGCAATCACCATTTGCAGTGATTTTGGAGCCCAAGAAAATAAAGTCCATTACTGTTTCCATTGTTTACCCATTTATTTGCCATGAAGTGATGGGACCAGATGCCATGATCTTCGTTTTTTGAATGTTGATTTTTAAGCCAGCTTTTTCACTCTCCTCTTTCACTTTTATCAAGAGGCTCTTTAGTTCCTCTTCACTTTCTGCCATAAGGGTGGTGTCATCTGCATATCTGAGGTTATTGATATTTCTCCCAGCAATGTTGATTCCATCTTGTGCTTCATCCAGCCTGGCATTTCACGTGATATACTCTGCATATGTTAAATAAGCAGGGTGACAATATACAGTCTTGACATACTCCTTTCCTAATTTGGAACCAGTCTGTTGTTCCATGTCTGGTTCTAACTGTTGCTTCTTGACCTGCATACAAGTTTGGCAGGAGGCAGGTAAGGTGTCTGGTATTCCCCATCTCTTGAAGAGTTTTCCACAGTTTGTTGTGATCCACACAATCAAAGGCTTTAGCATAATCAATGAAGCAGAAGTAAGTGTTTTCTGGAACTCTCTTGCTTTTTCTATGATCCAACAGATGTTGGCAATTTGAACCTGGTCCTTCTGCCTTTTCTAAAACCAGCTTGAACATCAGGAAGTTCTCAGTTCAAGTACTGTTAAAGCCTGGCTTGGAGAATTTTGAGCATTAATTTGCTAGCATGTGAGATGAGTGCAATTGTGTGGTAGTTTGAACATTCTTTGGTATTGCCCTTCTTTGGTATTGGAATGAAAACTGATCTTTTCCAGTCCATGGCCATTGCTGAGTTTTCCATATTTGCTGGTATATTGAGTGCAACACTTTCACAGCATCATCTTTTAGGATTTGAAATAGCTCAGCTGGAATTCCATCACCTCCACTAGCTTTATTCATAGTGATGCTTCCTAAGGCCCACTTGACTTCACACTCTGGGATGTCTGGCTCTAGGTGAGTGATCACACCATCGTGGTCATCTGGGACAGTAAGATCTTTTTTGTATAGTTCTGTGTCTTCTTGCCATCTCTTCTTAATATCTTCTGCTTCTGTTAGGTCCACACCAGTTCTGTCCTTTATTGTGCCCATCTTTGCATGAAATGTTCCCTTGGTATCTCTAATTTTCTTGAAGATATCTCTAGTCTTTTGCATGATTCTAAGTGCTTAATTGATCATTTAGCTCCCTATTCTCAGTCTTTATCCATTATTATATAAAGATGTGGGTATATTACCATCCATATAACTCTAGGGCTTCTCAGGTGGCTCAGTGGTAAAGAATCCCACTGCCAATGCAGGAGCTGCAGGAGACATGGGTTAAATCCCTACATTGGGATGATCCCCTGGAGAAGGAAATAGCAACCCGCTTCTGGTAGTCTTGTAGTGGCTCAGAAGGTAAAGAATTTGCCTGCAATGTAGGAGACCCAGGTTCGATCTTGGATTGGGAAGATCCTCTGGAAAAGGGAATGGCAATCTACTCTAGTATTCTTGGCTGAAGAATCCCATGGACAGAGGAGGCTGCCTGGATACAGTCCATAGGGGCACAAAGAGTCAGACACAACTGAATGACTTTCACTTTCACTTTCCAGTGTCTTGCCTGGAGAATTCCAAGGACAGAGGAGCCTGGTGGGCTACAGTTCATGGGATTGCAAAGAGTCAGACACAACTGAGTGACTGAGTGTGCATGCATGAATGCACATATGACTCTATCCATCTCCCCTTATGGACCACCTAACTCTTAGGGCTTTACTTTTAGAATAGTCATAATTGCTAATATTTGTTGAGCATTTACTATCTGTTAGGCAGTCTGCCATACTCATTGCATGCTTCTGTTTTGTGTAATTTCCCACAATTCTATGTGGTAATTACCATTATTAAGTTTACACTTTGGATGAGGAAAATTCAGTTAAACTTAATTTCATCCAAGGTCACATGGTTAGGAAGTAGTGAACCCAGGACACAGATCTTTCTAACTCCAAATCCAGTGTTCTCATAACCACCTTGCCACACTGAGCCAGGAGATGTGGATAGCTGGTAAATACACAGACATTTTTCCAGGCAATGACTCCCTCCCTACTCCCTGTTTAAGCAAAGAAGATTGTTCAAGTTCCAGAAATCAATCATCTACATCACTTATTAAATTTTTCCTACTTGTAGAGTTCTGTGCTTGATACAGTGGGTGTGGAGAGGTTAAAAGAAAATTAACAGAGCACCAGAGTAGAAGCAGTCTAGCAGACCCGAGTTTCCACCCCAGCACCATCATGGAGTGGCTTGGCTACCCCATTAAACTTCTTTGAGCAGCAAATAATTTCTTTGTAAAGTGAGCGGGTGGGATCAGATGAACTCAGAGGCCTCTGCCAGTTGTCTATCCCCCACCTTTGCACCAGACATGGCACGTAGAATAAATGCCAGATGCCATCTCTGGCCTCAAGGATCATGAGACAGAAACCTTTAAACACGTGAAACAATTAGAGGACAGTGGAGATGGCAATTGTCTACCTTGGGCTATAAGTAATCACTGGATGTGCACTTACTTGAATCTCTTATGACTCATCAGTTTTAGGAATAAAAGACATAGGTCATAATTTGTGCCCTTAATAAGTGCACAAATGAGTTGGGAAACAGGACATAAGCACCTAGAGCAATTAGATAATTAAGTGCTAAATTGTGATGTGCAGTCATCGTATGATGGTGGTTAAACCACATTTACTGAGTTCTTAGTTGAGTGTGCAAGAGTTAAGGTATACCTCCCAAAGGTCCCTCAATAGTCAAGATAAATAATTATTTAATGCAATATTTAAAAAAATTAAAAAAATGTGAAAAATTAATGCCCAACGTAAAATATCAAGATTTTAAAAAAGACAGGCTCGGTAGTACTGATTTTTCCTTTTGCCTCAGGCTCAAGTACAGCTGGAGCTTCCCCGATGGCTCAGAGGGTAAAGAATCCCCTGGCCATGCAGGAGACACAGGAGACGCAGGTTTGATCCCTGAGTTATGAAGATGCCCTGGAGGAAGAAATGACAACTGACTCCAATATTCTTTCCTGAAAAATCCTGTGAACAGAGGAGCCTGGTGGGCTATCGTCCAAAGAGTCAGACATGACTGAGGGACTGAGCACACAAGGAGAACTCAGCAAAGCACTGCAAACTAGCGACTACTTATTGCTTTCTGTTCCTTGTTTTATTTAATGCTCACAATGATCTCTATGATTAGATTCTACTGTTAGCATCATGTTAAGGATGAGGAAGCTGAGGCTCGGAGAAGTGGTAAAGGGCAGGGATGGAACTTGAACCCAGGTCTCTGGCTTTATAATTCAGGCTTTGAAACACTGCCTATGTGTTCTTATAAATATGCAGACAGAGCTCACTGCCCCAGTAGAAGGCTGTACCCAGTGTTGCTGAGCTGAGGGGCAGGCTCTTCCTGGGGCAACTCTGTGGTCCTCCTGGCTGGGTGCCCAGTGCAGCTGCATTTCTCACACCTGTTGCCTACTGGCTGCTGACACCCCTGGGTGCCTCCTCTTTCTCTACCTACTTTGAGGGTTCCTTCAGGCTGGAAAGCCCTTTGGAAGGTGACATGCCACCTAATTTCATCCAGAAGTAGGAAATACAGAGTGAAGTCCATCCAAATTGTGCTTTCTGCCTGATCCCACCAAAGAAAACTTTCTCTAGTATTTAGCAAGAGCTCAGCAAAGGAAGCCATGCTGAACTCAGAACCTATATCAGAAATGTTTGTCATCTCAGGCCTCATCTGCAGCACCCAGCTCTGTTTCCGGGCAGGAAATGAAACCACAGAGGACAAGGCAAATATTGATTTTCAAGTCACTGCTCTAGGGACAGCAATCATTTTCTTACTGATTTACTTCTAGTGCACATTTGCCCAAAACGAGGGGCAAAAACACTGATCAGATGGTCCCATGGGGCATTTTATATGACCTGTGCTGTTTGGGTCAAGGATTCACCTGTGTGCCTTTGGGACTAGGGGTTAGACTTCTGCTGTCCAGGACAAGTGGTTATTAGTATAGATAGTGGCTTGGGATAACTGGATGTGGTAAAAAGAGAAGTCAGAATTGTGAACTGTCAGAATAGGACTTTGGAGGTTATTTGATCCAGATCTTCATTTTGCAAGGGAGGGATTAGAAACTTAAAAAAATTATGTGACCCTTGGAAAGGAGACATAACCCTTCTGTAGCAGACCTGGGACACAAAATTGGGTAGATAACATTTTGAAGTGACAATTTTAATGCAAGCATAGAGCCATTTTGATGGTGCCTAAAAGCACTATTTTTAACAGTACAAGGGATGCTTCAACCTCCCCTTATCTCAGGTTCAGTGGGAAAACATACTGAGATCACTTAGTGATGCCTGCTGTGGACATAGCAGCTCTTTCTGTAGCCTAAATAAGATGATCTGTAATGGCTCAAAACCCTAGGGTGCCAAGAGTCTCTCCACAAATTGGCACATCTTGTCTTTAAAAATTTTTTCTTGATGGCAAACTTTTTATTTTTATATTGCAAAATAACCTAAGGCTTAGGTTTCACAATGTACAGGACTGATTCATGTACTACTCACAGTTCTAGCATATTTTTGACAATTCGAGAATGTTGATTTCTCCAGGATGTTGGGTTATTTTCTTGGGCCATTGAGATCCCCATGCTGGGAAGCTGTGTCCCTCGATCCTTCAGTCTCTCTTCCTTTGCATTCTTCCAGGATCTTCATCACTGTGGGTGGCCTGTCTCATATAAATTTAGCAACCTATGAGGAGTAAGGCATAGGTGACTGAGGGCCATTTAACAACCTCCACATGTTTAGTTTAAAAACGTTAGGCAGACTGATGAATTCATGGCATAGGGAGTGTAAGTTCATGGTCCATGCATCAACAAAATTGGAATAATTATTTGCTGCCAATTTCACAAGGATAGGAAGATATGTATATACTATGCATGTGAGATAGTATATATATGTACACTATGTATGACTTATAAAAGTCCCAGTTCTCAGGAAACTGTTGCAGTTCCCTGAGTTCACTTGCATCTTTAGTCTTTGGACCTTCATCCAGAGGTTTCCCTGCTTGGCTTGCCTTTACCATCAGTTGGCATGAAAAGCATATTATCTTTTAAGGTCTAGCTCAGTTGTTACTACCTCTGAGGAATAGTTCCTTAATCCTGCAGGTTAAATGGACCACTGCTTTCTTTGTGCCTCCATGTGTCCTTGTATATACCCCAAGTATAGCCAGTCACTCTCCACTCGTGGTTCAGACAGTAAAGTGTCTGTCTACAGTGTGGGAGACCTGGGTTCGATCCCTGGGTTGGGAAGATCCCCTGGAGAAGGAAATGGCAATCCACTCCAGTACTCTTGCCTGGAAAATCCCATGGACAGAGGAGCCTGGTAGGCTACAGTCCATGGGGTAGCAAAGAGTCAGACACGACTGAGCGACTTCACTTTATGCCTACCCCTGCTCTTGAGGACAGGAATCTGGATCCGTCATCTTAGTGTCCCTGAGCCCAGCATGGTACCAGGAATGCAGTAAAACTCAATAAACATTTGTTATATAAACCATGTCTTTGAGATGATGATGTTCCAGGAAGTGTTTGTTTGAATCGGTGCTTCAGTCATGGGTGTGTATGATGTTTAGGTCTCCCGCTCCCTGGGTCATGTAGAAGAAGGTAGCCACAGTTGTGAATACACACACACCCGCCTAAATATGTGAAATATTTTTGCTTCCAGTTTAGCAATTTTGCCGATGAGATGCCAGCACTTTGGGTACTCTGCCTCTCGGTATTCATATAAACTTGTGGCTGTAAAAGAAAACCTGATTTTTTTCCTGAACGATTTCCAGTTTCCTTTACTGTGGCTTATAAAATTAAAATACTTATTGAAGTATAGTCATTATCCTGTGCTGATTCCAAATTACCTTTTTATGCTGTTATCTCTTTCCATCTCTGTGATTTTTATGATCTGACAATGCATTTGCCAGTCAACAAGTATTGACTGAGAGCCCTGCAAGGTTTCTAATGTAACATTTTTTACATGTATCATACTTTTCTTGGGTATTCTCTTGGCGTTATAACTTTAGTTTTTAATACAGTTTAAATGAGAAAAAATACTTCACCTGAAGGTATTTTGAAATTCATAATCCAGAGATTGGTGCCTTTGATGGGGAGAGAAATGGTCATAATTTATTGGCCTACTGTGTGCCAGGCATTGTGATCCACAATTTACATATAATATCTTATTTAATTCTCATTCCTGCCGTGTGGCTAAGTGGTCTGATATTGCATTTTACAGCCATGGAAACAAATTAGGTGACAGACTCCTATAACTAACAAAGGGTCAAGCTAGGCTTGAACTCAGGCCTATTTGAAGCAACAACCCTTGCTCCTTCCTGTGCATTATTTCCTTACTACATTAAACTGCTTTAAAGGCAAGTGTTTGGAATGATTACAATGGAAAGTGGATTGTAAATTCCTTCAGGCTGGGGCTGTGCATAAAGCTGAAATGTGCTGTTTGATGATTTGATGTGTCTTTGTGTCTCTTCGTGACAGATAAGACTCACACTGGGATTCTTCTCTGAGTAGCTGGAAATGACGCGTTGATTTCTCACCGTTCCTTCTCCCATTGGTACTAAAGAACAATTCAAAGGACCTGACACTAAACTTATTAATAAAAGCTGTACAGTGATGTTCATGATTCCAACCACGTATTCGTTCTTCCCTGTGTGTGCTGCTGCTACACAGGGCTCTTCCTCCTAAGTTATAGGTTTTGTATATTTTTCTGTTCTTCTCTCTCTCTCTTTGTAAAAGGTCCTGGAGTGAAGCTAAAAAGTAACCTACGTTGTATAATTTACAAGGTATTTCAAGGTCATTCATTCATTTGTTCAGTCCATAGGTTGAACGCCTTGTTTATCAATCAACATGAACTCTGATGTGTCTAAAGCATGTGTGAAAAATGTACCATCCCCAACCTTGAGGCACTCTCAGGCAAGCATGCACACTGTCCTGTGAACAGAAGTCTAAGGGACTTTAGGAGAATAAGGAATGAATTATTTGGGCGTTGGGCGACGGGGGGTGGGGGGGGAGAAGGATGAGAAAAAAGGAGGACAAAAAGCCCCAAGAAAGCAGGAGTCATGTGAGCTGGATAGTCAGCTGTTCCACAAACATATTTTTTTAAATTGGGGTAGAGTGGCCTTACAATGTTGTTAGTTTCTGCTGTACAATGTACATACATATATCCCCTCCCTCTTAGCCCCTTCCGCTACTCCCCCATCTCATGCCTATAGGTTACCACAGAGTATCAAACCGAACTCCCTGTGCTATACAGCTGGTTCCCACTAGCTAGCTATCTTGTACATGGTGGTGTATATATGTCAGTCCTAATCTCCCAGTTTATCCCAACCCCTTTCCCCCCATCATGTCCACTTGACTATTCTCGACATCTGCATCTCTATTCCTGCTCTGCAAATAGGTTCACCTGTACCATTTTTCTAGATTCCATATGTATGTGTTAATATACAATATTTGTTTTGTCGACAGACATCTAGGTTGCTTCCACGTCCTGGCTACTGTACTAGTGCTGCAGTGAACATTTTCAATTATCAACCTAAAGTGTTTTTATACGATAGGCCTTTGGAAAACCATGGAAAGATTTTTAAACAAGGGAATGACATCATCAAAATGGCATTTGAGTATATTTTTTATCAATGTTATAAATGGAAGTAAATATTAGAGACATTACTTTGCTGACAAAGGTCCTCTAGTCAAAGCTATGGTTTTTTCAGTAGTCATGTATGGATGTGAAAGTTGGACTATAAAGAAAGCTGAGTGCCAAAGAATTGATGCTTTTGAACTGTGGTCTTGGAGAAGACTTTTGAGAGTCCCTTGGACTGCAAGGAGATCCAATCAGCCTATCCTAAAGGAAATCAGTCCTGAATATTCATTGAAAGGAATGATGCTGAAGCTGAAACTGTAATACTTTGGCCACCTGATTCAAAGAACTGAGTCATTGGAAAAGACCCTGATGCTGGAAAAGATTGAAGACAGGAGGAAAAGACAATGACAGAGGATGAGATGGTTGGATGGTATCACCAACTTGATGGATGTGAATTTGAATAAGCTCGAGGAGTTGATGAAGGACAGGGAAGCCTGGTGTGCTGCAGTTCATGGGGTCGTAAAGAGTTGGACATGACAGCAACTGAACTGAAATATTAGAAAGTGAAAATTTGACATTATTTTTCATGTGTATTACTAAAGATGTTATAAAGCATTTATAATTATACAGTAAAATGAAAAAAATTATTGCAAATGAAAAGAATTTTTAATTTTTTAATTTTTAGATAATTATACATTCACATATAGTTACAAGAAATAATACAGAGACTCCACATATCCTTTACCCGGTTTCTCCAATGATATTATCTTATAAAACTAGAACACATTTTCACAACCAGGGTATTGAAATTGATAGCTAAGATAAAGAACATTTCTACCACCACAAGAATCCCTCATGTTGCCCTTTTATAGCCACACACTTCTCTCTCCTGCTCACTTCTTAATCCCTGGAAATTTATCATTTTTTCCTATTTTGAGTGGTGCTTTTGATGTCAAGTCTAAAAATTCTTTGCCTAGCACTAGATTCTAAAGATTTTCTCCCATTTTTCTAAAAGTTTATAGTTTTGTGTTTTACACTTAAGTTTATGATCCATTTGGAGTTAAACTTGAGGTGTAAAATTTAGGTCAAATTTCCTTTTTTTTGCCTATGGAGACCATAAAGAAGGCTGAACACTGAAGAGTTGATCCTTTTGAGCTGTAGTGTTGGAGAAGACTCTTGAGAGTCTCTTGGACTGGGGGGAGATCAAACCAGTCAATCCTAAAGGAAACCAGTCCTAAATATTCATTGGAAGGACTGATGCTGAAGCTGAAGCTCCAATACTTTGGGCACCTGATGCAAAGAGCCAACTCATTAGAAAAGACCCCGATGCTGGGGAAGGTTGAAGGCAGGAGAAGAAGGGATGACAGAGGAGGAGATGGTTGGATGGCATCACTGACATGAGTTTGAGCATGAGATGGTGAAGGACAGGGAAGTCTGGCTTGCTGCAGTCTATGGGGCCACAAAGAGTTGGACACAACTGAGTGACTGAACAACAGCAATAACAAACCAATTACGTCAGCATCCTTTATTGAAAAATTCCTCTGTTGAATTGCTTTTGCATATTTGTCCGAAATCAGTTGGGCATACTTGTGTGGGCCTGTATCTGGGTTCTCTATCCTATCCATCGATCTGAGAGTCTATCTCTCCACCGGTGTCACAGTCTTAGTAATTGTAGCTACATCATAAGTCTTGGAATAGAGTAGATTGGTTCCTTCTACTTTAATCCTTTATTTCAAAATGGTTTTAGTGGGACTTCACTTGTGGTCCAGTGGTTAAGACTCCATTCTCCCAATGCAGGAAGCCCTGGAGATCCCACAGGCCACAGCTAAGACCCAGTGCTGCACCACCCTACACCTCCCCAAAAAAGTATCTTTAGCTATTCAAGTTGTTTTACCTTTCTAAATAAATTTTAGAAGAATCTTCATATCTATAAAAAGTCTTGCCCATATACTGACAGAAATTGTGTTAAACCTGTGTAACAATTTGGGGAGAATTGACATCTTTATTAGTTTGAGTCTTCTAATCCATGAACATGATATGTTTATTTAGATCTTCTTTGATTTTCTTAATTAGCATTGTGTAGTTTTCAGCATACAAGTCCTGTACATGTTTCGTTAGGTTTGCACCCATTTGTTTTCTATGTTGATTGTAAACAGTTTTGTATTTTTAATTAAGATGGCTATGCATTTAGTGCTGCTGCTGCTAAGTTGCTTCAGTTGTGTCCAACTCTGTGCGACCCCATAGACAGCAGCCCACCAGGCTCCCCCGTCCCTGGGATTCTCCAGGCAAGAACACTGGAGTGGGTTGCCATTTCCTTCTCCAAATGCATTTAGTGCTAGTCTATATAAAAACAATGGGTTTTTGCACATTTATCTTAAATCCTGTAACCTTTCTAAATTCACTTATTTGTTCTAGGAGTTTTGACTATACGGACTTTTGTCAGCAAAGTGATGTGTCTGCTTCTTAAAACATTGTATAAGTTTGTCATAGCTTTCCTTCCAAGCAACAAGTCTCTTTTAATTTCATGGCTGCAATCACCATTGCAGTGATTTTGGAGCCCAAGAAAATAAAATCTATCACTGTTTCCATTGTTCCCCCTTCTATTTGTCATGAAGTGATGGGATGGGATGCCATGATCTTAGTTGTTTGAATGTTGAGTTTTAAGCCAGCTTTTTCATTCTCCTCTTTCACTTTCATCAAGAGGTTCTTTAGTTCCTTTTCACTTTCTGCCATAAGGGTGGTGTCATCTGCGTTTCTGAGGTTATTGATGTTTCTCCCAGCAGTCTTGATTCCAGCTTGTGATTGATCCAGTTTGGCATTTGTCATGATATTCTCTCCATATAAGTTAAATAAGCAGGGTGACAATATATAGCCTTGACATACTCCTTTCCCAATTTGGAACCAGTCTGTTATTCCATGTCTGGTTCTAACGGTTGCTTCTTAACCAGCATACAGGTTTCACAGGAGGCAGGTAAGGTGGTCTGGTATTCCCATCTCTTTAAGAATTTTCCAGTTTATTGTCATCCACACAGTCAAAGGCTTTAGTGTAGTCAATGAAACCGAAAAAGATTTTTTTTTTCTGGAATCCCCTTGCTTTCTCTATGATCCAATAAATGTAGGTAATTTGATCTTTGGTTCCTTTGTCTTTTCTAAATCCAGCTTGTACATCTGGAATTTCTTGGTTAACATACATGTCATCTAGAAATAGGGACAATTTTGTTTCATATTTTAATGTTTTCTCATCTGTATACCTTTTATTTCCTTTGCATTATTGCACTGGCTAAAAATTTTGGCCCTATGTTGAGTAAGAGTGGTGAGGGAAGACATCCTTGCCTTGTTTTAGATCTTAGAGGAAAACCATTTAGAGTTTCACCACTGAGTATAATGTTAGCTGTAGGTTTTTATAGATTCTTTTTATCACATTGGGGTAGTTCCTTCTATTCCTATTTTTCTGAGACTTTGTTTCATGAATGAATACTGAATTTTGTCAAAATTTTTTTCAGCACCAGTTAATATAACCATGTGATTTTCTTTATTTTATTTGTAGACTAGTGGATTACAATTGCTTTTCAAGTACTGAACCAGCTTTGCATCCCTGAAATAAACCCCACTTGTGTCATGGTATATAATTCTTTTTTCATATGGGTGAATTCTACTTGTTAATATTTTGTTAAGTATTTTTGTGTCTAAATTCACAAGGGATATCGGTCTATAGCTTTCTTTTTAGGTACTGTTTTTGTCTGGTTTTGGTATCAAGTAATACTAGTTGCATAAAATAAGTGGGGGAAAGTTCCCTCTTCTATTTTCTGGAAGAGATTGTGTAGAATTGGTGTTAATTCTTCATTAAATATTTGATAGAATTCCCCAGTGAAACCATATGGTCCTAGAGATTTCTCTTTGGGGAGTTTTTAAGTTAAAAACCCAACTTCCTTAATAGTTATGTGGTTATTTAAATAACCTATTTAATATTGGGTGAATTGTGGTAGTTTTTATTTTGCAAGTGAAATTTCAAAATTTTTCAAAGAGAACTTCAAAATTTTTCAAGTTTTTGTTTTTATTTTTCATTATCCATTTGTCAAATGTAGGTCTGTAGGGTTGTTTGTAGTATTCACTTATATTCCTTTTAAGATCTGCAGAGGTTATAGCAATACCCACTGTTTATAGCAATACCATTCCCAATATTGGTAATTCATGTCCTCTCTGTCCTTCTTTCTCTCTCTCTTCCCCTTTTTGTCAGTCTTGATATGGTATTGCCAATTTTGTCTTTTCAAAGATTCTATTTTTTGTTTCATTGATTTTTCTGTGTTATCAGTTTCATTGATTTCTGTTTGTATCATTGTTATTTCTTTCTTTTTACTTTGGGTTTGCTTTTCATTTTCTAGGTTCTTGATTATTTGGGAGCTTGGATTATTTATTTGAGACTTCTCATTTCTAACATATGCATTTAGTGTTATAAATTTACCTCTCAATCCTGATTTACCCATGTTTCACAAATTTTGATATGTTATATTTTTATTTTCTTCCTTTCTGATAAGTTTAAAAAATTTCCTTCAGACTTCTTTAACCATGGATTATTTAGAAGTGTGTTGTTTAAGTGTCCAAGAGTTTGGAGATATTCCTGTTATTGTTCTGTTATTGATTTTCAGTTTGAGTTCCCAAAACATATACTGCATAATTTAAATTATTTTACATTTGTTGAGATATGTTTTATGGCCCAGTCTATGGTGTTTCCTGGTATATGTTTTGTGGGCAATTGAAAGGAACATGTATTCTGCTGTTGTTAAGTGGAATATCCTATAAATGTTGATTATTACTGTTGGTTGATGATGGATTCCTCTGTATCTTTGGTGACTTTACATCTGGTTATTCGAACAATCATTGAGGGCAGTGTAAAGTCTCCAACTATACTTGTAGATTTATCTATTTCTTCTTTCAATTCTATCTGTTTTGTCTTCACATATTTTGCAGCCCCATTGTTTGGTGCATACACATTTAGAATTACTATGTCTTCTTGGTGGATTGACCCTTCGCCTGTTATAGAACATCTCCCTCTGGGTCTGGTAATTTTCTTGCTTTGAAATCTACTTTATCTAATATTAATATAGTCATTCCTGCTTCCCTTTTATTAATGTTTGCATTATGTATCTCTTTCTACCCTTTTACTTTTATCCTGCTTATACTGTCATGTTTAAAGTGAATTTCTTATAGACAATATATCTTTGGGTCATGTTTTTTAATCCACTCTCCCAATACTGTCTTTTAATTGATGTATTTTGATCATATATATTTAATATAGGCTTCCTTGTGGCTCAGCTGGTAAAGAATTGCCTGATGTGGGAGACCTGGGTTCAATCCCTGGGTTAGGAAGATCCCCTGGAGAAGGGAAAGGCTACCCTCTCCAGTATTCTGGCTTGGAGAATTCCATGAACTGGAATGGGGTCGCAAAGAGTCGAACACAGCTGAGTGACTTTCGATTTCACATTTAATGTAATTATTGATGAGGTTGAAATATGCCATTTCCTTTTCCCCTTATTCTTCTCATTTTTTTTCATTTCTGTTTTATTTTTCTTGTCTTCCTGTGGGTTACTTAAATAGTCTTTAGAATTGCATTTGGTTTATAGTATTTTTGAGTGTATTTCTTTGTATAGCTATTTAAATAGTTGTTCTGGAAATTACATAATAAAAGTTTTATTTACTTGTGTGTGTGTGTATAGATATATATAGATATAGATAGATATTGGAGAAGGCAATGGCACCCCACTCCAGTACTCTTGCCTGGAAAATCCCATGGACGGAGGAGCCTGGTAGGCTGCAGTCCATGGGGTCGCTAGGGGTTGGACACGACTGAGCGACTTCACTTTCTCTTTCCACTTTCATGCATTGGAGAAGGAAATGGCAACCCACTCCAGTGTTCTTGCCTGGAGAATCCCAGGGACGGGGGAGCCTGGTGGGCTGCCGTCTATGGGGTCACACAGAGTCGGACACGACTGACCCGACTTAGCAGCAGCAGCAGCAGTAGCATATATATATATATATATCTTATCACAGTCTATTGGTATTATGAATTTACCAGCTTGAGTGAAATAATAGAAGCTTTACCTCCCTTAAATCCCATTACTTCCCCATTTATTATATAATAGTCTTTAATTTTCCTCTACATATACTTAGAATCATATCAGAAAGTGTTGTCATTTTTGCTTCAACCATTAAAAATAATTTAGAAACTCAAGAAGAGAAAGCCTATTGTATGTACCTATATTTTTGCTTACATATTTCTTTTTTTCCCTCTTTTCTTTTATTTTTCCTTTTCTATTTAGAAAACTTCCTCTAGCTAGTCTCTTAGGGTAGGTCTTCTGGTGACAAATCATCTTGGTTTTCCTTCATTTGAAAATATCTTGATTTCTCCTTTATTCCTAGATAAAATTTTTGCTAGGTATAATTCTGGGTTTACAACTCTTTTCTTTCAGCACTTGAAAAATATTGTAAAATATTTTTACTTGAGAAAAAATTCTTCTGACCTCTCTGGTTTCTAAGGAGAAATCCACTGTCATTCAAATTGTTTTTCTCCTATAGGCAAGGTGTCTTTCCATGACTTTTTCAAGTTTTTTTCTCTTTGTCTTGATTTTCAGAAGTTTAATTATGATACATCTGAGCATGGATTTCTTTGTGTATAACCTGTTTGGGGTTTGCTGATGCTGTTGCTGCTACTTCGCTTCAGTCGTGTCCGACTCTGTGTGACCCCACAGATGGCAGCCCACCAGGCTCCCCTGTCCCTGGGATTCTCCAGGCAAGAACACTGGAGTGGGTTGCCATTTCCTCCTCCAAAGCATGAAAGTGAAAAGGGAAAGTGAAGTTGCTCAGTCGTTCCCGACTCTTAGCGACCCCATGGACCACAGCCCACCAGTCTCCTCCGTCCATGGGATTTTCCAGGCAAGAGTACTGTGGGGTTTGCTAAGCTTCTTTAATCTATATATATCTCTTGTCAAATTTGGGAGGTTTTCAGCTGTTATTTCTTTGAGTATTTCTTCAGCTCCACCTTCTCTCTCTTTTACAACTGCCTTAATGTGAATATTAGAACTCTTGTTATGGTTCCATAAGTCTCTGAGTCACCATTAATTTTTTAATTACAATTTGTATAATTAAAAATTTTTAAATTAACTTATTTTTACTTTGTTTTTTACTTTGGGTGGCTGCTTGTCAGCTTTCTCTAGTCGTGGTGAGCAGGGGCTAGTTTTCCTTGTGGTGCACAGGCTTCATTGCTTGACTTCTCAGGCTCTAGGGCTTCTATAGTTGTGGTGCATGGGCTTAGTTGCTCCAAGGCATGTGGAATCTTCCCAGACCTGGGATCAAACCCATGTGCCCTGCACTGGCAGGTGGATTCTTCTGCCAAGGGGAGTCCACCATTAATTTTTTTTTCCAATCTATTTTCCCTGTTGTTCAGATTGAGCCATGCCTATTGTTCTATCATTCAGCTCACTGTTGAGTCCATCCACTGAGCGTTTATTTTGGTTATTGTTTTTTAGTTCTAGTTTCCATTTGGTTCTCTTTTATATCTTTGTTGGCACTTTCTACTTCTTTGCTGAAACTATGTTTTTTCTTTGTTTCATGCATGTTCTTAATTGTTCATTGAAGCACTTTTAACATGGCTGCTTTAAAATCTTTGTCAGATTATTCTAACGTCTTTTTTATCTCAATGTTGGCATCTATTAATTGTCTTTTCCCATTCAGTTTGAGATTTTTCTGGTTGTTGGTATGAAAAGTGATTTTTAATTGACATTGTTTTTATTTATTTATTTTGTTGTGGATTTCCCAGGTGGCACAGCGGTAAAGAATCCACCTGCCAATGCAGGAGAGGAGGGTTCAGTCCCTGAGTTGGAAAGGTCCCATGGAGGAAGAAATGGCATCCCACTCCAGTATTCTTGCCTGGACGATCCCATGGATGGAGAGGTGACTGGCGGGCCACAGTCGATGGGGTCACAAAGAGTGGGACACAATTGAGTGACTGAGCACACATGCACATTAATTTTTTTGTACCTCTCTGTCAGGAGAAGGGGAGGCATTGCTCCATCACCGCAAAATAGAAGCAGACATCCAAGTTATCCACTTGTTCTCTCTTGACAGCTGACCCCGAGGGAGTTGCTCGGGTGGAGGTGAGAGTTCCAGTTCCCCACGTGGTCTCCACTGACTCTGCATTTAGAGTGACCTTGCTGCCACTGGCCATTGGTGAAAGTCCTGACTCTCCAGTAGGCTGCCTCTGACAGAACCGGAGAGGGGATTGAGGGACAGAGGCTCTTCGTTATCGCTTCATGGGGTACAAGTTCGAGCTGTCAGTGTGTTCTCCACTGAACCGTGGCCTGGGGGGAGCTCATTACCAGTGGTGAGGATGAAAGTCTGGCCACCCTACATGACCTTCCCTGATACCACTGAGGGTGTTGAAGCACCTAATTACAGTCTTATGCACACGGGGATGTCTAGGCTCCCACTTGAAATTTGCTGTGGGTGGCAAGGGTGGGAATGGGGCCACAGATGTTTTCTATGGGGTTTGGCTGGAGTAGAGTTGTTATAGTCTAAAAAGTATAGTATATAGTTGTTTCTGTCTGCTAGACTGCCCTTGTCCTATTTCTTTGTCTAGAGAGAGAAGGCTTTCGTTGGGGCTTGTTTTGTGTGTCTGTCAGTGTTTCTAGGCTGCTGGGTTGTTCAGCTTTAAGTCTGGGATGCACGAGGCAAAAAGAAAACCCAGGAACTCATCACTCTGCCATTCCTTGGGTTCTGAAGTCTCTTGTCAGTCTGCCTTCTTCTCTTTGTTTCAGAGACTTATCTCTTTTTTTATGTATAATGTCCAGGATTTTTAGAGAAAGAAATAGCTATATCTAAATACATCTACTCAATCTTCCTTGAAAAAGTATTGACTGTATTTTAAATAAACCTGAAATGTAATATGATTTTTCTTGAACTTTAATTAAATATTTTAAAGTGTTTGTATGAAAACAAAACCATTTACAGTTTAGCATTCAGCATTCTTCTAGTTACCAGTAAAAATGCTGATACCATGCTTCAACCATATACACAAATTTAAGGGTGATATGGTTTGTTTAATATTGCATAATGTTCCTCAGCTGCTACCTGCATCTGTTGCAAATACTGTGATCATTTGTGATTACTTCTGGAACCTTAAATTAGAATACAAAGAGACAGAAGAAAGCAGACACCTGGCACTTGCTAGGAAACAATCATTTGGTATGCAAGAAGTATCTCGTTTATGCCAAGAAGAAGAGTTTGACAAGCTAATCTGTCTCTTCTCTTATACTTCAGTGTTTCTGTCGATTGAATCCTCCCTATGGTTCAATATCTGCAGGACAAAACCTACAGACATTTGTGGCATCCAGACCCAGCCGCCTTCTGTTTTGAGGACATGGGCAGGAGATGTGAAGTATTCTCTAGGGCCATGAAGGGCGCTGGAAGCAAGAGTGGATCTTTGGGATTGTGGGTCACTCTGCACCACCTCTGAGCACCAGATGCCAAGTGACAGAACTGTTCACATGATCATCTCTGTGTGTGTGTGTTTACGTCTGCTGTGAGATATGTGCATGCATGCTAAGTTGCTTCAGTGGTGTCCAACTCTTTGTGACCCTGTGGACCATAGCCCACCAGGCTTCTCTGTCCATAGGATTTTCCAGGCATGGCTACTGGAGTGGGTTGACATGCCCTCCTCAAGGAGATCTTCTCAACCCATGAATTGAACCCATGTCTCTTACGTCTCCTGCATTGGCAGGCAGGTTCTTTATCACTAGCGCTACCTGGGAAGAACTGTGAGATACGGGAGCCCTTCTAACACTTAAGTCCAGGCCAGGGGCCCTCTTGCCTGGAGCTTAAGTATAATATTGTCTTCCACAGGGCAAGTTCAGCTAAGACTTTTAAACCATTTGCCACATTCTAGACATCTTTTTTCTCATCTGTTTCCTCATAATCTAGTGTAAGACTATTAACAATGTAAATGAGGCAAAACTAAACATTTCCACATTCATTTGAGTATTAATATGAGGTAAACACAGATCAGGAGATGGTGAGCATTCTTTCTCTATAATTTATGATATAATTTTAATGGCACTGCGCAGCTCTGTCTACATGTAGAGACACTATGTGGGCAGACATGATGTTTCTCTTTCTGAATTATGGGGGAAAGAGATGAAGGTTTCTTTCTTTTTTTTTTTTTTTTACAGTCAATTTCATTTTTTTCTAACTAGAGTCACACACTTGATATGATAATTAAAAATACATCAAGTCATCCAGAACCATAGCAGTTGTATGTTTGGTTAGATGGTGGGATAATTGCCAGCCCTTATCTTCAGTTTTCAGACTTAAATCTCTTTCCCGTTTTGCTTTAATTGGCTCTAGGCTTCCATCCATCCTTAACTTTGGGTTCATTTGTTGCAGTTGTTTTATCTGTGCTAAGTTGTTCTCCAGTGAATACAATAAATCTATGTATCTGATTCATCTTTGTTTTTATGGTTAATATTTTAAGATTATAAAACCAGACTCTTCAGAATGTGAAATGCAGGAGTAAGTGTCTGCATTTCAGAATCACTTTATCGATGTCTCTGAAAAGGCATTAGCTGTTAGGCACTAGCTTATTGAATCACATTTACAAAAATTCTCTGTAAAAAATAAGAATTTGTATTTTCATTTTCCCTGCTCTTAACTCCTGTTGATTTTTTTTTTTTTTACAACTCTCATAGCAGCTATTTAGGAAAAGTTACTTTAAAAAAAATAATGATTTATTCTCTTTCCCAAACTTCCAATTAAATAGTGACCTGGTTTAAGGCTTGCTTATCATCTGAGGCTGCATTGTTGCTACAGAGCTCTGCTCTCTAGGTACCTGATAAATGGCTAAAACCTTTGGGGGGAATATCTTATTAAAGTTATAAAGCCTCTCTTCAGAAAAAGGCATATAGTTCTAGGGATTCGTGGATGTTCTGAACTTCTGCCTAGCTTCCTAAGGGGTTCCTAGACCCCAGGTTAAGCCTTTTGATTTAGACCACTTGATGGCAAAGGCAACCGGTAAAGTCAAAACATCATTTATACAATTTACAGAGTGCTGATGCTGTTTAGGGTGGGGGAAGGGGTGGAAGTAAGGAGGGGGAGGGGTGCAAGATCCAAGGAAGTAAGTCTATTTCTTCAGCCATGAATGGAACTGGAAGCTCTCAGACCAAAAAATAGCCAGCCGCAAACGCTACAAATAATGGAGTGAGCTTGCAGAATGAAATGGAAGAAATTTCTTTTGCTTCCTTATGAATTACAATTTCATTGGCAAAACAGAGCAAAAGCACCATTTAAAGCAAGTGTCTTCTGAAGCTGGCCCTGCTAGAAGAGTCCAGTGGTTTTGCTTCCATGGCACACCTAGACTGGCTTTGGATGAGAAGCAGGGGAGGGAACTCCAGTTCTCTGAGCCGGGAGTGGGGGAATCCCTGGGGGAGCGAGGGAGAGAGGGAGCCAAGGCGATTCACATTCAGGCATGGCCTGTGAGAAATCCCTAGAGGATGTTCAAGAAATGGGACAGCTGGTATCAGATGTTAGGTCGTTTGCTGTGTGGTGAGAAAATGTAATCCATTCCTCATGACCTACAAACCATCAATAAACATTCAGTTAACGTCTGATGCTTGTAAAAATGATTGCTTTTGGGTGAGAGGACAGGGTTGGGAGAAAAAAGTGCAGAATTATGGAGAGCAGAAAATGAGAATTCAGTAAGGGCAGGAAATTGGAGCCAGAGGTGAGAGAAGGATATAGGTTCCCTTGCAATTTGCAGAAATCTCAAGGCAGGCAGTAGATTTTTTTCCCCCTAGGATATAAAATGGGGGTTTGAACCAAATAGATCTATATTTTAAGAAGCATAGTAACCCCCTTGACCTCTCAGTAACATCTATTTGGAGAGGTTATGTTTCTGTTAATAGAGCATCTTTAGATTCACATTGTCTGTTCCCTGATCCTGGGTTCACAGGTGCAATGGGGTTTCCTGCAGGGCTGGCAGGTGCGGGCCTTAGTCTCCTGAGGCTGGCAGGTGCCTGAGAAGGAGGAAGGGACTGAGGGAAAGTGCGAGGAGTCTTTGAGTTCATCTGGGGAGGGAGGGATTACCACAGCTCTGAGAGTCAAAGCACAGTGCTGGTGGGCGCTTATCATTTGCAAAGCATTGGCAGAGCTTCGTTACAAGCTTCCCAGCTCAGTTATATCTAGTTCCCAGGGGTGAGGGGCCCAGGGGTGTCACTCTCCTCTTTTCTGGAGGAGAGGTCCTACAGGAGCCTGCTGGCCTGCTGGCCTGGTCTCTCACAGGACCTTGGGGCAGGGGAGGAGCCGGGGAGGGGCTGTGATCACCCCCTCTTTTTGTTCAGTTGTTGACTGACACTTCAGGCTCTGGGAAAAAAATCTGATATGCTGACTGGTACCATCTCAGAAAAGAAAATGAGTTCACCCACCTCCCTTGCTGATTAGTGTGCCTTGTGTTCTAATTGACTCTGCACAGGAATTCCTTCCTGAGGAAATCTTCCATGCTCAGTGAATGGACTCTGCGGCCTGGCGGGGAGAGGGGGCAGGAAGGGGGAAGGGGCAGGCTGCGTGGATGCCATAAAAGGGAGAGTCAGGGAAGCAGGGCCTGGAGGTAAGGCTGACTAGGGGCTGATTTGTTTCATTTGCTCACAGCGACCTGCATTCCCAGCCCTTTCCTCTAAGAATTTCAGATAATGTGGTCTCTGGAGACGCAGTACGTCTTCTTTTAGGGTGGGTGAGGCCGCACCTTTGGGTGGTGGTGATACTGCCTGAAATTGCATCAGGGGTGCTTGCAGGCCTGGAGAGGGGTGTGGAGGTGTGGGAGAGAGGAAGTGGGGGCCATGTTGATGATTCAGCACTGGCCCACGCACTGGGACATCATAAAGGGCTCGTTTTACAGGCAGTGATTCATTCAACAAGTATTTGCTGGATACAGGTAATGTGTCAGGTGATGGGGAGGCAGGGATGAAAATATGTAGCCCTGCTATCGTGCAGCTTATCGTGGTTTCTATTGCAGCTTCTGCTGCTAAGTCGCTTCAGTCGTTTCCGACTCCATGTGACTCCACAGACGGCAGCCCACCAGGCCCTGCGATCCCTGGGATTCTCCAGGCAAGAACACTGGAGTGGGTTGCCATTGCCTTCTCCAATGCATGAAAGTGAAAAGTGAAAGTGAAGTCGCTCAGTTGTGTCTGACTCTTAGCAACCCCATGGACTGCACCCTACCAGGCTCCTCCGTCCATGGGATTTTCCAGGCAAGAGTACTGGAGTGGGGTGCCATTGGTGGGTCCCAAGTTCTAGCAGTGGCTTATAAGGCCCCACAGGACAGGCCCTGGTCATCCCTTTACTCTGTGCTCTCTCTCGATGGCCCAGCCATGCTTGGCTGTTCTTGCAGGCATCAGCCACACTCCCACGTTAGGCCCTTTGCGCTGTCTGTCCCCTCTGCTTGAAAGTTTCTCCTCCCTCACCTCTTTCATGTTCCACTTAATGTCACCGCATTTGCACCACAGTATTAAAAGTGCCACAAGCCCTCTTCCCAGGACTCCCGACCTCCCTTCCCTTCTTCCACATTTCCTTTCTAAAGCATTTCTCTCTCTCCACCATACCATATGACTGAAGTATTTATTATGCTTTTATTATTTGTTACCTTTTCACCAGCTAGAATATAAACCCTGTGAGGACAGAAATTGCCGATGCCTCCCAATTCTATTGAATGAATTAATCAAATTACAATAGACTTATTGGAAGGCTTCCTTGGTGGCTCAGATGGTAAAGAATTTGCCTGCAATGTGGGAGATCTGAGTTCGATCCCTGAGTTGGAAAGATCCCCAGGAGGAGGGCACGACTACCCACTCCAGTATTCTTGCCCGGAGAATCCCCATGGACAGAGGAGCCTGGTGGGCTACAGTCCACAGGGTCACAGAGTTGGACACAATTGAGTTACTAAGCAGCAGCAGCAGCACCAGGCTTATTGGAAAGCCATCCTGCCCATCCCTCTACTTATGCCAGGCCTTTCTTGGCCTTTATGTGAGCGAAGTTCTCTACCCAGCTCTCCCATCTCACTCTTGGCATTGTGTCAGGAGATTCGTCAGGTCCTCTAAGCAAGCTTGGCCACGTGAGGTCCCTCCTTCTGGTGATGCCTGCTGCTGCTGGTGCTAAGTCGCTTCAGTCGTGTCTGACTCTGTGCGACCCCGTAGACAACAGCCCACCAGTCTCCCCCATCCGTGGGATTCTCCAGGCAAGAACACTGGAGTGGGTTGCCATTTCCTTCTCCAACTGGTGATGCCTGAGGAGGGGCAATACAGCCAAGTGGAAGAGGCGACACACTGCTGTTCTGGTAAGTGCTTCCAGAAACTTAATTGTTGCAGCTTTGAGATACTTTAACCAAGGAAGTTCTTGAGAGAAGGCTTTGCATTTTGTTTTGGAGATCCAAATCAGTTCTTCTAAGTATGATCTAAACCTCATCCATCCGTTCAGTTCTACTTCTCTTTTAAGAGATTTTCTGGCCATCAGCCATCACCACTGTTAATATCAGCTGTTATGGTCTGAGTCCCCACCCTGCATGTTTCAGTAATTCTGTCCTTTCCCCTAGTCAAGGAGTTCCCCACACATCCCTCAAGTAATCCAGGCTTCTCCCAGCTCTGTTTGACTTCAGTTTGCCCTGTTCATTACCTTGGTCTTGTTGTAACCACATCTATAGTGCTCCCTGTGATCTAGGCCCCCAAACAAGAACACAGCCTGGACTTGATTGCTCTGAAACAGCTCATTGAAAGCTATAGCTATTTGATAGAATTTTCCGAAGGACCTGATGCTGCCACAAGAAAATTATAACCCAGAAAAGGGAAGCTTAATGCTCAAGGTCAATCATCAGTGCTTCTAGAGTCCATGGTCATGCTTCTTCATATTTGGAGGCTCCCTCATCACCACCTCCCTCTTTGGACTCCAGCCTGCTACGGTGTTCCAGGACTCACTTATCTCCTTTGCAAAAGCTTTTCCTCTTGACAGTCCTTCTTCTCCTGAATTTGAGTCCCTAACCCCAACTCTGAAGTCAGCTCAACTGTCCCACTGGCTTTTTATATGTTATTCCTAAGAGTCAAATGTGTACCCAACTTTGGGTCTTGTGTTTGGTGTCTTCCCACCTGGCAGGCTCTTCCATCACTCTCCATGTGCTGCACTCCTCGTCTTTCAGGCCTCAGCCCACAGGAGGACACGTTCATGGAGAAACTTCCCTGACCTCTCAGTCTCCAGAGTACTCTTACTCTTCCTCCTACCCCCTTGGTATATTTTCTTCCTGGTCCCTGGCATTGCCTGCAAGGATCCTTTTTACCCCTGCTCTGCACATGGTTACTTGCCCTCCTCAAGCCTGTTTCTATGTCTTCAACATAAAATAGAATGCAGTCTCCCCAGAAGCTGGATTCTCAACTGTCTTGTCCAAGATTTAACTTGTATCTGCAGGATTATTTGTCCTACCAGCTAGCAGCTTGAGGTGACTGCCTTCAACTCACACAGATTCTATCCAGGTTTTCTTGGAGGGAGGATCTGGGAAGACTAGGACCTTCAAGGGCAAAAAGGTGAGAGAGGAGAGATTCCTTTTCTCTGTTAAGGGAGGGATAGGGGGGTCAGAGAGCCTCTCAAAGAGGGAGAACCCCTACTTCTCTCCCTGATGGGAGGCTGGCAAGACTTTGAAGGGGGTGGTACTCCTAGGTGGGCAAGACCCTGGCTCCAGGGGGAGTGGGCTTGCAGTCCCCCACAGTCCCCATCTAAAGCTGCAGGAAAGTCACAAGGAGGTTAGATTTCAAGGGGAGGTACAGTGCAGTCACCAGTGTGCACTGGAGGTGCCTCACCAATATTTTGAGCTCAAAAACATCCCTTGGGTCCTTTGCATAGCCTTAAGATATGGGAATGACTGGGTTGAATTTCCCACTAGACTGGAGGGTAGAGGACTCTGAGTCAAATTCAAAATACAAATCCATATGACATTTCCCGAACAATCAAGTTTGTGGACCAATACTCCTCTCTATTCCTTGATATTTTGTTTTTGCCAAAGTGGGGAAGGCAGGTGGGAAGGATTTAGGGGACAAATTTAACTCCCAGCTTCACACTAGCACAGGCTCCTCATCCTAGGGGTCCTTTGGAGGTTCTTGGGTGCCTTCTTGTCATCCTTTGACAGCATCTCCCAGATATGTGTCTTGGTTTCAGCCCCTGCACCCCCACACAGAGTGAGTTGCTCCCCAACTGTGTTCCCTAGGAATTTGCAATCACAGCGTTTGCCACATGTGTGGTTAAGGTGTCAGAGACCTCTTACCGTCTAGATGTGGGACAATCAGTGCTAAATTTATAGCATCCTTTGCCTATTTCTTCAACACCACTGGCTTGCGAAGGGGAATCCCTCTGCTCTTCTGGCTCAGTCCTTTTTTGGAAGAGAGGAAAACCCTTCCTGAACCTTTTCATGCTGTAAACACCCTTCTCCTGCCCAATCTCCCTGTCCCTCAACCCTCCCTAGAGAATGACCTGCAGAGAAGGAAACCAGCTGGCTCGAGGCTGGAGGACAGGATGAGACTTAGTGTGGAAGAATGTTCCACCAAGGGGAGCCAGCTGCTGGAGGTGGTATTGCTGTTACCCTCCAGGAAGCAGCATTTCTCTCTCACCATTTAAAGGGGCAGGTGCACCATCCATGTCACATGCTCTCCACCCTTCTGGTTCCATCCACAGAAATCCCAGACCACCTGGGAGTTAAGGCTGCAGAACTTAGCATGGGTGTGGGGTCGTCCCTGTGCTGGAATGTTGCCTGCTTCCCGATGGAGGTGAGCGTACATAGCACAGGGCAAAAATTCCCAACTCTGTCTCTCTCTGAGGTGAGGGCTGGCAAAATATAAAACACACAATCTGCTTGAGCAGCGGAGGGAAAATATCCCCAGGCTTATTCTTGTTTGTGCCTTCACCACAGCTCACCCTTCTTATCTCACCCCTTCTACTTGGACAAGTGAAGGAGACATGGAGAGAGGAAGGGAGGGAGCGGGAGAGAGAAAGAGGGAGGGGCCTTGGGGAGAGAGAGAGAAGCAAGGATTGGAGGGGAACCCAGAGGCTGGGTTTGAAAGTGGCTTGACCAGGAAATAGGCATGAGATTAGGAGGATGCTCTCAAGGGCACCTGTGTAACTGCCGTAGGGAGACCTGAGGCCTGGTCATATCAGTCACGAATTATCATAAAGGGTGTACTGCATCCACCCCTGGAATTCAGACATGTTTGGGCATCTCTGGGAAATTGGTCCAGTGATCCAGTCGGGGGCTCAGGAGCCTCCCAAAAGGTTCCTTGGCCTGTGGAAGCTGGGACCAAGCACTGCCATCTTGGTCTGGTAACAGGGTACTGGGTTTCTAAGGAGTGAAGTGATGAAGTGAACCCAGCTCTGTCACGCAAACCTGTCCAAGCCCTGGGACAGGGCTACCCTAGGGGAGAGGGAACTGGCTGCAAGAAGACATGCAGAGGTCTTGTAAACACCACAAGACCCTGGGCAGGCGCGTCCTGCTTCAGGAGTCTGAGAAACTGGTTACCCTATGTAGGGGGGAGGGGAAATGCACTCGTCCGTATCTTGCCATTGGGCACTGATGTCTGGTGGGACGTGGAGGATGCTATGGGAAGTGCTTCACCAGAGCCACAAGGCAGCTGGTCCAAATGTTGGCAGAATACGTGTAAGACAGCCCCTCAGGGCGCGAGCAAACAGTCAGTGGAACTTGGCACGGTGGGCCCCTGGGATTTTACATCAACAGGATGACAACAGCTACAGAAATAATTCCACCTTGCATTTAAGTACTGGGATAGACTTCACAGAAAGTTTCACATGCATGTTCTGATTTGCTTCTCACAGCTTCCCACAGTTAGAAGCAAGTGTAATAATCCTCTTAAGTGCCAAGAGGGGTTGGACTCCCAAGCTCAAGGCCACTCCAGAGTCCTTAGGAGATATCCAAGGGCCCAGGGTGGGCTGTTCCTTGTGTAGACACTTCAGAAGCTAAGTCAAGATATGAGTATTGCCTGGGGGCCTCTTCACTGCTAAGGGTTCTAAACAGGAAACAAAAGAGTAAGAATGGAGAAAAAATTTTTTCTTTATTACTGATAGAGGCTAAGTTGGAAGATGCCGCTTATAATGAGAATCAACTGACCCTGCTAACAAGGGCAGAGTTGGACAGACTTAGCTACCCTGCCATAGTCGCAGCTGGACATTTTTTCAGGTAAGACTTAGAGCGTGAAAAGGTAGAGAGGAATGGGAAGAAGACAAAGAAGGTGGTTTTTCCATTTAACTCACCAACCAGCTGAGTGAGGCATGGTGGATTGAGGGTCAGCTGTCCCTCCATGTGGAAGAAATATTAAGGCTTGGAAAAAAGTGTTCCTGTATGAATAATTATACTTGAATAGACATGCCATATCCACTGGGGCCAGGCCTTCTGTACTAGCAAGAGTTGCTTAGTTTTCCAGCCTGTCCAGAGCTGATTGCTGTATTAGCGGAGGTTCTCTAGGGGGACTCTGAAATCAGTAGTGTGTGTGTAAGCGTACACGTGGGTTTCCCAGGTGGCTCAGTGGTAAAGAATCTGCCTGCAATGTAGAAGACGCAGTTTTGATCCCTGGGTCGGGAAGATCCCCTGGAGAAGGAAATCCTGACCCTCTCCAGTATTCTTGCCTGGGAGATCCCAGGGACAGAGGAGCCTGGCAGGCTGCAGTCCATGAGGTTGCAAAAGACTTGGCCAAACAACTCTATGACTAAACAAAAAGAAAACCATCTGACATCTGCGAAACCAACGCCTGAACCGTGACACTTCTTAATTTTTTATGTGTGTGTATTGAAAAGCATAAGAATGATTTTCATCTTGATTCAGTAAGTAGCAAACAAGTGTCGAGTGTCTGCTAGGTCCTGTATTTTGGGAGACACAAAGGGAATGACATGTAATGTTTGTTTTCTAGGAGCTCAAGGTTAAGCGGAGAGTGGCAAAGCATAATATGCATGCAATTAAGAAGATATAGGCAAATTACTATTATGGTTCAAGGTAGGATTAATTCTGACTCAGGTCTGAAGAAGACTCTGCAGAAAAGGAGACGTTTAAATTGTACCCTGAAGAATAAACAGACTTTTGACAAGCAGAGATCAAGGCAAAGGATCTTCTAGGCTGTGATGTATTTGAGGAATGTTGCTAAGTCTGGTCTTGTTGGAGTATTCTGGATGTATATGTGTGTGGGCTGGGGTGGGGGAGAGGGTGGGAGGTGACTGTAGGGGGTTGCTAGGGGCTAGAGGGCAGGGAGAAAAAGGAAAGATAGGTTATGTTAGTAAAGGCACCAAATGCTAGAGATAAGACTTCATACAGAAGGTCGTAGGAGGTCATAGGAGGCTGTTGAATACTTTAAAGGAGAGAGGGGACTTCAGAAAAATCCTGGCAGTGCATTTGGATTGAAAGATGTTCTGCAGCTGGTGTGCGAGTCTTGGTGGGAGCTGGAGAGGGCAGAACCATCGCAGAGGTGATGGCAATGGGTGCGAGGGGACGCATCTGAGCCTGTTGAAGCAGGACCTGATGCCAGAAATAGGTTTGCCTGCTGTGGGAGGAAGTCAATCACGTGCTGACCCGTGGGTCTCTGTTTTCACAGGACATTCTTCCTGGGTCAGAGGCTCTTCTGTGTCTCTTGCCTCCCTCTGGGCTGGAGGTTCTTTGGAAGCACAGAGTCAGGCTTCTCATCTTTGTCCCCCTCAGCCTGCAGCTCAGAGCTCTGACCACATGAAGGTAATATATAAATGTCTGTGGCAGTGAAGTGACCCCAGGAGGATAGGCTGCGGCATGCAAATTCACAGGAGAGGTTCTATTTGTTGCTCTGTGGGTGTGATGCCTGGTACCTGAAGTGAAACTCTCTCGTTAAAGAACACATGTGGCAGGCACCAGGGAACTTGTGTGGGAATCCCCGCCTGACATCCCTGAGTGGTCACCTCATGGGGCCCCCTGAACAGTTGTGGGAGTCCTGATCAATAACAGGACGTGGAGGTGGGCCCCGCCACTGTCCTGTCCTGGGCAGGGGAAACACTTCAACTCAGAAGTCAGGCTGGTCGGGATGCCTGCTGTGGGGTTGGCAGGCCCTGGCTACTCACCGGCCTAGGAATCATCACCTATGACCATCACAGGAGCCACAAGAGCACCCAGAAGTTGTCTGTGGTTGTGGGTTCCCAGGGTCACCCACAGGGGCACTTGCTGGCAGGGTAAGAGATCTGGTGAGGGATGTGAATTTTCTTCAATTTACTTTTTTATTTTTTGGAAAAAAAGTTCATTGCATGCATGTTCATTGTAGGAAATATAAAGACAAGCAAATTGATAAATAAAATGACCCATTTCTTCAACAGTAAAGGTAGCTGGTGCCACATTTTTATGATGTATGGCAGTCTATTCTCTCTTTATATGGAGTTATCTTACCACATATATGGTGTACCATGCACTATACCGTGTATGTATCCGTTCTTGAACATGTGGTTCTCTTGATTTCCCCAGCTAATCACTAGGGTCCTTATCTGTCCTTATATTCCGGAAGTGCCGGAACTCATCTTAAGGCCCCTCCCTCTCCCACCGACCGTGAAGACCAAGGGCTCATTCAGTCCAAAGGGATCCAGAGATACCTTCAAACACCAGGAGATGATGAGGTGGTGTCTGATTGCTCCTGTGCAGCTTGTTTTTCTCGCTGCTGTGTGGCTCCACTGTTAACAACCATTTATAGCTCTGTGATGTCTTCACAGATGTAGACTCTTATCACTACCATTTCACTGAGGAGCCTCATGCTTGGGCTCTGAAGTCACAGCTCTCTAAGCCATGGGCCCTAGAACTGCAGTGTGAGGACTCACTTGTGCTCAGCTCCTGTTCTCCCAGAACTGGCCAAGCCCCATGAACCTCAGGCTCCTGGGGTGAGCCAGAGACCCCAGCGTGGCATCTTTGCCCTTCCTGTTTTGGGGACCTTTGGAATCTCCTCCTGCCAATAAAACATGGTGAGGGCTACCAATTTTCCTCCTAATTTTAAATCTTGAAGGAAACATGTAGGGGTCCAGGTTACTTCCTTCTTAGAAGATCCTGGGGTTCCTTAGGCAAATTGATCCTTCTCTGCCCAGAAGCTAGTTCTACCTACCAAGGAATATTGATCAGGCTTCAAAAAATGTAATTACTTTGTTCTCCAAGGAACATGTCACAAAACTCAGATTTCCTTCAAGATGGCAAATATGAAAAACTCAGTGGATATCTGTATGATTGTTGTTTGATCTGGCTGCCTAGACAGAGAACCAACAGGCAACCCTGGCACATGGTTACATGAAGCTTTCCTTTGGGACCCAATTTTATTAAATCCACTCATCTCCCACCTGAGAGCTGTCCAATAGCTGTGGCAACCCTCCTACATCAGGGGGCACTGATGGAGTACCCTGATGGAGTTCAAACTACCACACAACTGCACTCGTCTCACACACTAGCAAAGTAATGCTCAAAATTCTCCAAGCCAGGGTTCAATAGTACGTGAACCATGAACTTCCAGATGTTGAAGCTGGACTTAGAAAAGGCAGAGGAACCAGAGATCAAATTGCCAACATCTGCTGGATCATCAAAAAAAAAAAAAACAACAAAACAGGAGAGGTCCAGAAAAATATCTACTTCTGCTTTATTGACTATGCTAAAGCCTTTGACTGTGTGGATCACAATAAACTGCAGAAAATTCTGAAAGAGATGGGAATACCAGACCACCTGACCTACCTCTTGAGAAATCTGTATGCAGGTTAAGAAGCAACAATTAGAACTGGACATGGAACAACAAATTGGTTCCAAATTGGGAAAGGAGTATGTCAAGGTTGTATATTGTCACCCTGCTTCTTTAACTTATATGCAGAGTACATCACACAAAATTCTGGGCCAGATGAAGCACAAGCTGAAATCAAGATTGCCGGGAGAAATATCAGTAACCTCAGATATGCAGAGGACACCACTCTATGGCAGAAAGTGAGGAAGAACTAAAGAGCCTTTTGATGAAAGTGAAAGAGGAGGAGTGAAAAATGTGGCTTAAAACTCAACATTCAGAAAACTAAGATCATGGCATCAGGTCCCATCAGTTCATGGCAGATAGATGGGGAAACAGTGGAAACAGTGAGAGACTTTATGTTTTGTGGCTCCAAAATCACTGCAGATTGTGACTGCTGCCATGAAATTAAAAGATACTCCTTGGAAGAAAAGCTATGACCAACCTAGACAGCATTTTCAAAAGCAGAGACTTTACTTTACTGACAAAGGTCCATCTAGTCAAAGCTATGGTTTTTCCAGTAGTCATGTATGGAGGTGAGAGTTGGACTATAAAGAAAGTTGAATGCCGAAGAACTGATGCTTTTGAACTGTGGTGTTGGAGAAGACTCTTGAGAGTCCCTTGGACAGCAAGGAGATCCAACCAGTCCATCCTAAAGGAAATCAGTCCTGAATATTCTTTGGAAGGACTGATGCTGAAGCTGAAACTCCAATACTTTAGCCACCTGATGGGAAGAGCTGACTCATTGGAAAAGACCCTGATGCTGGGAAAGATTGAAGGCAGGAGGAGAAGGGGACGACAGAGGATGAGATGGTTGGATGGCACCACTGACTCAATGGACATGAGTTTGCGTAAACTCCAGGAGTTGTTGATGGACAGGAAAGCCTGGAGTGCTGCAGTCCGTGGGTTCACAAACAGTCACACATGACTGAGCAACTGAACTGAACTGATGGAGTACCCAGCTCAGCATTTTTAATCATCAGTTTAAAAAAATGAAAATGCTTCCAAATCTCAGAGCTGAGGAACTGGATCTGCATAATAATTATGTGTGTGTAATTGAGACACTCTACCTTCAAATCACATCCCATGTCTTATCACGTCCTCCCACTCAAGTTCAAGCTACTCTCAGTGCTCTTCTAGACAGGTGTGGTCATCTCTCAACCCGTCTCTCTGCTTCCACGTGGTCCCCTCTAGAGTCTGTTTCTCACGTGGCAGGCCGGAGTGTGCTGCTCGCAGTCCCCCAGCACCTTCCCACAGCATGCTGGAACATCCACTCTCTCCACTTTGGTGTGAAGGCTCCACCCCGTGACCCCCGTGCACCTGCCCAGCCTCCCCTCCCCCTCCTCTCCAGCCACAGTGCCTTTTTGCTCTACCGTGAATAGCCCTAACCTCTTTCTTCCTCAGGACCTTTACATGTGCTTTCTGTTCCTCCTGGAACATTCTTCCTCTGTTTCTCCATTCAGCCCCCTCCCTTGATTCATTCAAGTCTTTGCTCAAAAGTCACTTTTTCAGAGAGGTCTTTAAAAATAGACACTGCTCCCTACCACACCCCACCTCCCTTCATCCTGCTCCATCTCTGGATCTCATGTGGTTTTTCTTCATAATTCTTACTATGAAGCCCTCATTTTTATATCTTACTGATTTGTTTTCTTATTTCTTGCCTGGTTTCCTGGCCAAAGTTCCTTCAGAGCAGGCAGTCCCATGTCTGCCCTTTCTGTATGGAATCCATTGGCCCTAGAACAGCACTTGGCACACAAGAGATGCTTCATGGACATGTGTTTTACAAATGCCCAGAAACTAGTTCTTTGAGCGCAGGGAGGCTCAAAGCAACAGAATGGCTCTCGGGTGGGAAGATGAGATTTATGGAGATAGAACATAAGTAGTTAAATGGTTTGTCTGCATGGAGGATGCTAAGCCCAGGGATGCACATTTACAGACACAGACATGAGCAATGAAATGGTAGACAGAAATATACTTATATTTCTTTCCTGAAACTAAAAACTGATTTGGGTCTGTGCTCAGCAGAATCTGCTCTACCTTTGGGTGTTCTGGTCCTAACAGGGCTAAGTTATTCTTTGCCAACTGCACAGGCAGACTCTTTAGGAGAAATTAGTCTGTGAGAAAGAAGTCTTGTTTCTTTCTTTTCTTATTTTGATTTTGGAATAGAGTTGCTTTACACTGCTGTGTCAGTTTCTGCTATATAGCAAAGTGAATCAGCTATATGTGCGTGCGTGTGTGTGTGTATCTATATAGAGTTATTTTGCTAGTTGCTCAGTCATGTCTGACTCTTTGTGATCCCATGGACTGCAGCATGCCTGGCTTCCCCATCCTTCATTGTTTCCCGGAATATGCTCAAACTCATGTCTGTTGCGTCGATGGTGCCATCCAACCATATCCTTTGTCGCCCCCTTTTCTTCCTGCCCTCAATCTCTCCCGGCATGAGGGTATATATCCCTTATTTTTCTGCATCTCTTTCCCATTTAGATCACCACGGAGCACTGAGCAGAGTTAGTTCCTTGTGCTGTACAGCAGTCTCATTAGTCATCTATTTTATACATAGGAGTGTATATATGTCGATCCCACTCTCCCAATTCATCCCCAGTCTGGTTTCTGGGTGACCTACCTTGCTTAGTGGAGCCTCCTGAAGGGCTCTAACTTTTTGGATTTAAAAACAGGGCTTGGTAAGAAATTTGCATAGGTTTTAACCAGATAATTTTGTCCAATGTGACACTGGCTGGGGTCATTCACTTGTCTGTAGCCAGCTGATATCTAACATGGGCTGGAAAGACTTCGAAGGCTTCACTCACATGCCTGGTTTCTTGATCCTGCTCTTCGTGTGGCTGCCTGGGCTTCCTCACAGCATGGTGGCCTCCAGCTATTTGGAGGGAGCAGCAGTCCCGGCACTGCATTCTAATTGTGACTCTGTTACTTACTAGCTTTGGAACCCTGGGCAAATCATTTCAATTCCCTCAGCTTAAACTTCCTCATCTGTGAAACGAGGATGATAATACATGTCTTAGAACATTGCTGTGGGGATTTAAAGTGACACATGTATCCCAGGAAAATAGAATCCCAGAACTCCAGGATCCAGGCATTTGTAAGGACACAGAGAGAATAGCTTTTCTTTTCCTTTCCTTTCTACTTATGGAACAGTGATCTTAGACCAGATGTGTGATCTGGTGCTCGTGCAAGAAAAATTGCTATTTCAAAGCTTTGATGATTCTTTGTGTTGTTTGGGAGTAGAGCCCAGGGCGGAAGCTCACATAAAGAGCCCTCTGTGGTTGTTGAAGGCAATGTACAGGGGAGTGAGGCAGAGCACCAAGGGGACCCGGAAATACCCTGTGTAATAACACAAGAGAACATGTCTGTTTCCCGGCCCTGGAATGCAGAGGAAAGAGATAAGGGAAGGCTCACAAGGGGAGGCTGAGATCACAGACGCGTGGAGGGTTAGCAAGAGAGGCTGTCTGGCCTGATGTGTGATATTCCACTTCAGTCTGCTCTCCGATCGGTGACTGCCTCCATGAACACAGACTTTCGGGAAAAGCTTTCTGTCAGTGCTGTGTGGAGGCCTAAGGAGAAGGGGCCATGTCCACTCAACACTGGAAAAGGAGAGAGGACAGCATCTCAGGAGGTGGATGGTGAAAGAGGCCAAGAAATGAGCGGATAACAGGAGTCTGAAGAGTTGCCTCCACCTGGGAAATTCTGGAAAAGATAACTAGATTTCTCTAACTTAGTATGGCTAGGTACAAGCTCAGATTGTTACACTGGGGGAAGCTGAGCCAGGAAGCTCGTAGAGTTGGGGATATTCTGGTTATGTACATAAAGAACTCGACCCACAGATGACTTCCCTTCATTGGTGACTTCTCTTACATGGCATTCTAGTAACTTGCTAAGGGAAATAAAGCTTGGCCTGACAACTGCCATTCATACCCAGGTCTAAGTCTAAGGTCTTCAGTTTTACACCATTCAGCCTTTCCTTCAAGTACTGTATATTTGTGACTTTTTTTTTTTTTTTTTTTAGAATTCTAGAGCTAAATTAAAGACACAGTGGCAGCTTATAGCTAAGTTGAATGGTGACTCACTCTAGGTCACCAGAGGCAAGGCAGGGCATTCTTAGGGCTGGCTGAGGATTGCCCAAGTACACTTTCACTTGAGGTCAAGTCTCCAGTGATTAGCAGGCTCTAAAATCCTTCTCTGTTCCAGCTATTTTAAAATCTTGTTTATATGCTAATCTTACTCCATCCTTAACTGACCTTCTATCATCTGTCAGGTAAATAAGTGACCATAATGGGAAAATAACCCAGAAATGTAAATGAAAAAAGACAGAGTGTGAGTGAGCAGAAACCAGCTTAGCAGAAACATAAATTCCTGTTCAGAGCCACCTTGTCTAGTATCTAAGCTCACACCTTTATTTTTTATTTACTCTGGCATGAGAAGGTTTTCTTGCATTAGTAATGATACTGTTAATGTTTTATAGGATGTGTTAATAGAAGTCATGGTCACATTGAAATCTTTATTCATTAGATGGAGAACTCTTAGACTTATTGCCACGTCCCCTAAGTTTAAGCCAGACTACTTTCTACCCCTACCAAGGACTGGAGAATTCTCTGAGTGTGTTTAACTCCCTTCCTGGTGTTAACATACACTATTCTATGTCCCTAAAGAGGTTTCAGAAAAGTCCTCAACCTTCTTGTCTTAACTGACACCCGGGATCTCCTCAAAATCTCAACTTCCTCTGCAATCCCCACTCACAGAGGCTGCTCATCCTTCGATATTCCATGCTGCAACCTCCCAGGAAAATAGTTGCACTTCTCCTGACTTTTACCTCACATTTCAAGGTTAATTCCTTCACTTGTGCTCTTAATCCTGTTGCTTCCTGCCTTTTCTGGGACTTCATCACATCATTCATCCCCCTCCATCCTGTCTCTTCTACTTCTCTCTATCAACTTGCTCAAGTTACTTCTGATATCAGAAGCTTCTTTTGAATCCACATCTTCTTGCTCTCAACAACCTCTTCTTCCTTACTCATCCAAACTCTTTAGGGTAGGCTGGATTTTGTCTCTACTTCTTCATGTCCCCTCCCCCCCCCCCTTTTTTTTTTAACATCTTTCAACTTCCATCATTTCATTAAAATGATCAAGTTAAAATGATTGAACTATTTCAAATCCTAAAAGATGATGCTGTGAAAGTGCTGCACTCAATATGCCAGCAAATTTGGAAAACTCAGCAGTGGCCAGAGGATTGGCAAAGGTCAGTTTTCATTCCAATCCCAAAGAAAGGCAATGCCAAAGAATGCTCAAACTACCGCACAATGGCACTCATCTCACAGCTAGCAAAGTAATGCTCAAAATTGTCCAAGCCAGGCTTCAACAGTATGTGAACTGTGAACTTCCAGATGTTCAAGCTGGATTTAGAAAAGGCAGAGGAACCAGAGATCAAATTGCCAACATCCACTGGATTATCAAAAAAGCAAGAGAGGTCCAGAAAAGCATCTGCTTTATTGACTATGCTAAAGCCTTTGACCGTGTGGATCACAATAAACTGTGGAAAATTCTGAAAGAGATGGGAATACCAGACCACCTGACCTACCTCCTGAGAAATCTGTGTGCAGGTCAAGAAGCAACAATTAGAACTGGACATAGAACAACAGATGGGTTCCAAATCAGGAAAGGAATATGTCAAGGCTGTATATTGTCACCCTGCATCATGAGAAACACTGGGCTGGATGAAGTGCAAGCTGGAATCAAGATTGTTGGGAGAAATATCAATAACCTCAGATATGCAGATAATATTACCATTATGGCAGAAAACAAAGAACTAAAGAGCCTCTTGACAAAAGTGAAAGAGGAGAGTGAAAAGGTTGACTTAAAACTCAACTTTCAGAAAACTAAGATCATGGCCTCTGGTCCCATCTTCATGGCAAATAGATGGGGAAACAATGGAAACAGTGAGAGACTTTATTTATTTATTTTTTTGGTTCCAACATCACTGCAGATGGTGACTGCTGCCATGAAATTAAAAGATACATACTCCTTGGAAGAAAAGTTATGACCAACTTAGGCAGTGTATTCAAAAGCAGAGACATTACTTTGCTGACAAAGGTCTGTCTATTTAAAGCTATGGTTTTTCCAGTAGTCATGTATGGATGTAAGAGTTGGACTATAAAGAAAGCTGCTGCTGCTAAGTTGCTTCAGTCGTGTCTGACTCTGTGCGACACCAGAGACGGCAGCCCACCAGGCTCCCCCATCTCTGGGATTCTCCAGGCAAGAACACTGGAGTGGGTTGCCATTTCCCTCTCCAGTGCATGAAAGTGAAAAGTGAAAGTGAAGTCGCTCAGTCATGTCCGACTCGTAGCGACCCCATGGACAGCAGCCTACCAGGCTCCTCCGTCCATGGGATTTTCCAGGCAAGAGTACTGGAGTGGGGTGCCATTGCCTTCTTCAAAAGAAAGCTGAGTGCTGAAGAATTGATGCTTTTGAACTGTGGTAGGGAAGAAGACTCTTGAAAGTCCCTTGGACAGCAAAGAGATCCAACCAGTCCATCTTAAAGGAAATCAGTCCTGAATATTCACTGAAAGGACTGATGCTGAAGCTGAAACTCCAATACTTTGGCCACCTGATGCAAAGAACTGACTCACTGGAAAAGACCCTGATGCTGGGAAAGATCGAAGGTAAGAGTAAAAGGGGACGACAGAGGATGAGTTGGTTAGATGGTATCATCGACTCAATGGACATGAGTTTGAGTAAACTCTGGGAGTTGGTGATGCACAGGGAAGCCTGGCATGCTGCAGTCCATGGGGTCACAGAGTAGGACACGACTGAGCGACTGAACTGAAAATGACCAGTGGCCTCTTAACCACTATATCCAATGAGATGTTTAAGATCTTGTGTTTTGCTGTACTTCTATTGCATTTGATGTAGGCTTTTGAATTTCTTCCCTCTTTTGGCTTTCATGTAGTCTCACTCTTCTGGTTCTTCTTTGTGACACTTCCTCTAGATCTCCTGTGGATGGACACTCCTCTCTCTTCTTGCCCTTTGTATTTCAGTGTTCCTTAAAGGTTTCATCGCTAGTTCAGCTCCCTTTTCATTTTACATAGTTCTCAGAGTCAGTGCACCCATTTTATGGTTTACACTATCACCTTGCTGCTGATAATTCCTAAATCTCAGACTTCTTACCTGAGTTTCAGATCCTTCTGTTGAATTGACTTGCTGGAAGCCTACACTGGGATGGTACTTAGACCCATTAAACCTAACATGGCTGTGCTGAAGTCATCATCTTTCTTACCAAACTTCCTCCTATGTTCTTTAGCTAGATTGGTGGCCCGACCATTTATTATACTAGTCACTTAAGTAAGACATTTTAGGGCCATCCTGAACATCTTCCTTTCTTTGCTTCTCATTCAATCTCCCTCCACATGTGGCTTTGCCTCCCATAGAGTTCTCTTCCTGTCCCATCCCCCAGCCGCTTCCCGACTCTCTCCTAATCACAGCAATGATTCCTAACTGCTCTTCCTACAGCCATTGTTTACCTCCCCCAACTCATCTTCCAGACCTGGCAGATGATTGGACTTTATAATTAAGTTTGACAATAATATGCCCTTGACTGAATTCTGTCCGTGGTTCCCCAGTTTTTATTTACAGGATGAAGTGCACATTCCTTAACATAGCACGCGCTGTTCGTGAGCGACCCCTGCTGGCTTCTCCAGGCTTATTTGCTGGTGTCCTCAACAATAAGTTGTTTTTGTTCCCTAGGCATGGCATGTTACTCCTGAACACGCGCGCACACACACACACAAACACACCCACACCACCTTCTCTAAGTTGAATGCCATTTCTTTATTCTATCCGAAGACTGCCATCTCTACCATTACAGTGTGTGTGTGTGTGTGTGTGTGTGTGCGCGCGCGTGCGCGTGTGTGTGCGCGCTTAGTTGTTCAGTCGTGTCAGACTCTGCGACCCCATGGACTGCAGCACACCAGGCTTCCCTGTCCTTCACTCAGAGTTTGCTCAAACTCATGTCTATTTAGTCGGGAGGCTATGAAACCATTTCATCCTCTGTCGCCCCCTTCTGGAGCAGGTTACCATTTCCTCCTCCAGAAAATCTTTTTGATAAAGGGATGGAAGAACCCAGGTCTCCTGCACTGGCTGGTGGATTCTTTACCACTGAGCTACTGGGAAGCCCACCACTACAGCTCACCACATCATGTTGTGATTTTCAGTTTTTTGACCGACAAGAGCAGTGTTTTAATACCTGCGTGGCCATGACCAGCCCCTAGTAGGTATTTCTAGCTTATACTACAGATTGCTTAGTATTTGTTGAATGAATGAAGGGATGAGTAAACATATTCTCTAAGGAGTTAGTCTTCTGGATCCTGGGCCTCTCTGTAGCTTCAATTCAGAACATGAAGAGTGAACTGACAACTGTGCCTGCAGATACCCCTGGGACCACCTTGTCACTGTTCCTGCATTTTACATCCTATTGTAATTCTCAAGTTGTTTTGTCGCTGCTTTGGTGTTTGAGTAATAGGAGGGTTTCTCCACGGATCTACATGCTGGAAACAGTAAAACCAACTTACATTTCTGGAATTACTTGCATAAAATTAACATATACATAAATAATACAGAAATAAATAAATCAATGTACAGGTTACCTCAGAACATATTGGTTGCTAATTTTCTTTCCTTTTTTTTTTTTTTATACCTCCTTACTCTCCTACTCAGTTGCTGGGTGGGAAGAGAGGAAATTCCTTGTCAAGAGAGGAAATTCTTGGAGCTGGAGGAGGGTGAGAGGCACTGCAAACCTTTCTTCTTCCTGGATTTTATAGAGTATTGAGTTAGGAGGAGTATCTTCTAGTTTAGAAATGTTTGTCTCTCTGTGTCTCCTACTCTTCCACAACCATCCTCCTCCCTACAGCCCCTGATACCCACTTGGGACCCGCCCGGCCCTCCACCCACCTGAACATTTGTGAAAATTCTAGAGCAAAGTTAGTCCTGGGCAAACTGAGGGAGATGTGAATTTGGATGCACTGTCTGTGTTCTTTCCCTCCCTGCAACAAGAAAGGGAAACTAATTTCCCTCCCATCAGCAAAATTAGTAGCAGAATTTCAGGCCAGAGAGGGGAAAATATACGAGGTAGGCAGACCTTTTGTTGATTAATGTCTTCAGACCACATTACAGAAGCAATTGCTTACTTGACCTATTAATCAAGAGAGGGAAACATTTGTCTTTGAGCACTAAGTTTTAAGATTCTTCAGACTTCCTGTATATTCCTTAGCTTCTTCCAATCACAAAGATTGCTCAAAGAAAACTGAGGGGCAGGGGCAGTAGTGATAAAATTATAGTTTTTTTGTTTGGTACCCAGGAAATTCTAAATGCAGGCTGGTCCTGAGGTTACGAGACAATTCTAAACTGAGAAATACAGCGTGTGAGGACAAGGACAGCAGGGACACTTGCTAATAAGTGGCAGGCTCTGTTCTTCCTCTTGTCATATGCTGTAGAAACATGAATCATGACCAGATCAGGGAGGGCCTCAGAGTGCCCCATAGATGCTCCCATGCCTGCTAACATACGCCTCGTCAGAAGGCCTGAGTGTGACTGTGAGCTGTCCAAATGCTCCTTCTCTATTTTGAGGGCACTGAAATGGAAAAAAAAGAAAAAAGAACACCAAGAATGTCCTGCAATGGAACCTAGGACTCTTAGGCTGCATTTCTTTAGCTACTTGATACAAAATAAAAGAAGTTGGAAGGATGCGAATGGACATTTCATGGATGCAGGTATTGAAAGACAAACATGGATTGTGGATACATGAGATTTTCTCTTATATTTCAGGGTAGGAGACAGTGAGGGATGGAGTGGGAAATCTGAGGGCATATTCCCCCTTCTCCGTTCTTCCATCTTATCCTCAGCCTGCTCAAAAGATACCAGAAAGATGCAAACATAGAGGTATATTTCATCTAAAAAAATTATTTTGTTTTCGGTTTTAGTTAGTTATGATCCTTCAAATAGGATGATCTTGTAAAAAGTGTTCAAAATATAGAGGAACCACAGAGTGTGACCCACAAAATTCTTCATTTAGGAGATCCACAGATTTTAAAATAATTGATCAAGCTTCCCAGTTCATTTTATGAAGCAATCATAATTTTAATCTCCAGATCTTCACTGAGAACTAAATTAAAACAAAAAGTTTAGATTGTCTGTATTTATAAATATAGTTATGTTAGGACTTTCCTGGTGGCTCAGAAGGTAAAGAATCTGCCTGCAGTGCAGGAGACCCAGGTTCGATCCCTGGATTGGGAAGATTCCCTGGAGTAGGAAATGGCAACACACTTCAGTATTCTTGCCAGGAGAATTCCATGACAGAGGAGCCTGGCAGGCTACAGTCCATGGGGTTGCAAAGAGTCAAACACAATAAATAAAAGTACAGGAATAAAATAAATAAATAAAAAATAAATATAGGTAGAGGAATTTTAAATAAAATATTATTAGTTAGAGAGACTAGTTTGCAAATTCAGCTGATGGAGTCGTAAAAGGGGGAGAAAAAGGAAGAGGTGAATAAAAGATCCTAAAGAGAAGCTCTATTCATGTCATTATTTGGACCAGAGAAAGTCCTGGTGAATTAATTACATCAAGGGATGAAAAATAAGAAGGCTGCAGAATACAATGAAGCTATGTTGTCAAAATAATACATAGTAGTAGGTAACAGAAGTGAATTTGTAACCCAAATACTGATATATTTTTATGTCTACCATCCTATATGAAAATGAAAGCTGGTTGAACCAAGTATGAAAATGAATCAGTAGCATTTAAGGGTAGTGTGGTACAGTTTTAGTAATTAAAAGACTGGAGATCCAATCCAACTCAGTTACTAATTTGCCATGAGACCTTAGAGAAGTCACTTGACTTCATTGTGAAATGAGGTAGTTGATTTAAATCAGCACTTCTCAAACTTTGATATGCATATGAATCACCCAAGAATCTTGTTTAATGTGGACTCTGGTTCAGTAGGTCTAGGGCTGGCCTGAGAGCCTGCATTTCTAAAAAGCCTCTAGCAGCCAGTGTTGCTAATCTGCAGACCACGCTTTGAGTAGCAAGATGATCGCTATGTCTCTTCCAGTTCAATTGGACATGGCTTTATGATATGCTCTCTCACAGGCAATTAGCTAAAAGCTTTCTGAATTATAGGAGCGAAGGTAAACCAGAACCAATGTAGTCAATAAGAACAAATTGAATGATGTGGGCATACCATTAGGATGAACCTAGCAGTGAAGTTTGACTCGGTGAGTAAGAGAGACACAGCCAAGTTATAATCAGAGAATGAATCCCAGTCTGAAAGATGTGACCCCAGAGAGAAAGAGCCCTGGAGAAAGGTAGCCAAGAATCTTGTGAGAGGTAAAAGTGCTTGATGAAACAGCTCTCATGTTGCAAAGAAACAGAAGTGGTCAAATCACTGTTAGTTCCCTCTGAGTCTCCTCAGCTTCACTGGGATCACTGTGATCCCTGACACCCACTTCCTCATCCAATAGGTTCACTGAGGTGAAAAGACAGACAGTGGGTTCAATGTGTGCGTTACAGTGAATTCTGAAAATACCCCCAGATGCTGGCTGACAGACATCCTGGTCCACGGCTCAGGGTCAGGCACCAGGAGGGGAGGACTCACAAAACATGTTTCAGGTTTGTTTGAGACCTGGGGAGGAGAGGGAAGTCATGGGGAGGACCCAGCAAGAGGAATACTCAACATGCCTTCAAAACCAGAAATCTTCCCTATTGTATTTATTCATTGGAAAATGACTTCAGCTTAATGGCAATAATGATTTAGTAAGCCATTTATAGTAAGAAAAATTCCAAGAAGTAGATAGAGGCAGGCATTGTTAATTGCTGCTGCTGCTGCTGCTAAGTCGCTTCAGTCGTGTCCGACTCTGGGCGACCCCATAGACAGCAGCCCACCAGGCTCCCCTGTCCCTGGGATTCTCCAGGCAAGAACACTGAAGTGTGTTGCCATTTCCTTTCCCAATGCATGAAAGTGAAAGATGAAAGTGAAGCCGCTCAGTCGTATCCAACTCTTAGTGACCCCATGGACTGTAGCCCACCAGGCTCCTCCGTCCATGGGATTTCCCACCATTGTTAACTAGTATGACAAAGAAAGAAGTCAATATTAGAAACGTTACAACCATCCATTAGTTCATAGAACTCAGGTCTCTTTACTTCCAGTTAGTGGAGTTCCCTCTACAGTGTTGTATGTCTAGCACCACACATATTTAATCATATTGGACTTTGACATTTCTCTCATACTCTGGTCGGAGAAGGCGATGGCACCCCACTCCAGTACTCTTGCCTGGAAAATGCCATGGACGGAGGAGTCTGGTAGGCTGCAGTCCATGGGGTCGCGAAGAGTTGGACATGACTGAGTGGCTTCCCTTTCACTTTTCACTTTAATGCACTGGAGAAGAAAATGGCAACCCACTTCAGTATTCTTGCCTGGAGAATCCCAGGGACGGAGGAGCCTGGTGGGCTGCTGTCTATGGGATCACACAGAGTCGGACACAACTGAAGTGACTTAGCAACATACTCTGGTAGCCTTATATATCAATTATAGTTAGAAAATTACCAGATGTTTTGTTTCAGTATTTGATAGCAGGATGTTTTAGAAAACGGTCTGCCATATTGATGGAGTGACACCTGGTCTCAACCCCAGAGCATTCTTCTGTTCTTCTTTGCTGACAAATTTTATTTACTTTTCTCTGAGAATCCATTTTGTTCAGCAGAGACTGGGCACTTTCCTAGCCTTACTGCACTGAATCTTGACTGGTAAGCCAATCAAGATGGTGCCACTTGGCAAGTGATAGGCAAGTTAAGATAGGGCATATGATGAAATTATGACCAATGAAGTGTGAAGGGCAGTTGCCTCTGCTTTTTAAAAAGGGACATGTAATAGAGATAGTCATTTTTCTGTGTCTGGATTTTGTCTAAACAGGTGATGCCTAGGATTGTGGTAGCATTTTAAAACCATGAGGGGAAGACATTTGACCTAATAGAGATAGTAAAGAAGAAAAGTGGAAAAATCTGGGTTCTTGATGTCACTGAAGCACTGAATCAATTGCCCTTTTTTTTGATTTTTAGCTGAGATTTCTTTTATTTTCAGCTATAAGCACTTTAATGCATATGGAGAGAATGGAGTAATTCTATAACAATTGTCATCAAATGACCAGATGGGAAAACAATGGAAACAGTGACAGACTTCATTTTTATAGGCTCCAAAAATCAGTGCAGATGGTGACTGCAGCCATGAAAAAAAAAAGACTCTTGCTCCTTGGAAGAAAAGTTATGACCAACCTAGACAGCATATTCAAAAGCAGAGACATTATTTTGCCAGCAAAGATCCGTCTGGTCAAAGCTATGGTTTTTCCAGGAGTCATGTATGGATGTAAGAGTTGGACTATAAAGAAAGCTGGGTGCTGAAGAATTGATGCTTTTGAACTGTGGTGGGGGAGAAGACTCTTGAGAGTCCCTTGGACTGCAAGGAGATCCAACCAGTCCATCCTAAAGGAAATCAGTCTTGAATATTCATTGGAAGGACTGATGCTGAAGCTGAAACTGTAATACTTTGGCCACCTGATGTGAAGAACTGGCTCATTGGAAAAGACTCTGATGCTGGGAAAGATTGAAGGTGGGAGAAGAAGGGGACGACAGAGGATGAGATGATTGGATGGCATCACCGACTGAATGGGCATGAGTTTGGGTAAACTCTGGGAGATGGTGATGGACAGGGAGGCCTGGTGTGCTGCATTCCATGGAGTTGCAAAGAGTCAGACACAACTGAGCAACTGAACTGAACTGAACTGACCAGAGTTGGAATTTCAGCTGTGTCACCAACTAGCTTTGTGGCCATGGACAATCACTTTCTCTACAAGAGCCTAATTCCATGTAAAAATGGAGATAATAAAATATTTCTAAGGTATTTCACAAGTTTTAATGTAAACTGTGAAAGCACCTGAAACTTGTTGCTGTTATTATTGCTGTCATCTTTATTAATGTTATGTGATGTAAATAATAACAGCATCATAATCAGACTCCATCATAAGCAATCTGCAATGAGAATGCGTAGAAGTGTTTCGCTCTTTTTAGAAAAATCACTGCATCCTGAGATATTTGTACTTTCCTTTTCTTCCCTTCTCTTAAGGGGAAAAAGCCAAGCTGTTCCTGTTAGGGGTAGGGGCCTTAATGGATTAGGAGGTTACATCTCAGGGTTAGCAAATGGATGCTTATCAGACTGCTTTGGGACTAACGCTCCATGAGCATGTTTCCAGTGATTTCAATGCATATGTGGGGCTACAACACACACCAGGTAATTTTTCTCTTCACTTTCCTTCTCATTAAGAAGTGAAAATCTCCACAAATTTCAAGTGAAAGGTCATGTCTCTTATGTATGGAAGAGAAATAAATCTGGGATTCTGTTTTGTATTATAAGAACACTAGTTACCCAAGTAGAAGTTTGCCTTCTTCCATTCCATTGTTTCCACCCTCCCCCAAATCTCTGCCCCAACAAAATCACTTTTTTGGTGATTTACTATGTTTATTTTAATTTAATATTAGTTACTGTACAATATTATAAAAGTTTCTCAATATGGTGATTCATAATTTTGAAAGGGTATACTTTATTTATAGTTATAAAATATTGGCTATATTCCCTGTGTTGTACAGTATATCCTTGTAGTTTATTTTGTACCTAATGGTTTGTGCCTCTTACTCCTCTACCCCTTTTTTGCCCCTCCTCTCTTCCCTCTCCCTGGGGGTAACCACTAGTTTGTCGTTTACGTTGTATTTACTAGTTTGTTGTGGTTTCTAGATTCCAAATATAAGTGACATCATATGGTATTTGACTTTCTTTGAATGACTTATTTTACTTAGCATAATGTCCTCCAAGTCCATCTATGTGCTACGAATGGCAATATTTTGTTCTTTTTATGGCTGAGTAGGATTCCATTGAGTGTATGTGTGTGTGTGTGTGTGTGTGTGTGTGTGTATATATATATATATATATATATATAGTAAGTAATGCTGCTATGAACACTGGGGTATGTGAATCTTCTAGAATTAGTGTTTTTGGTTTTCTTCGGATATATACCCAGGAGTGGAATTGCTGGGTCATATGGTAGTTCTGTTTTTAATTTTTTGAGAAACTTTCATATTGTTTTCAACAGAATCTGTATCAATTCCACTCCAGTGTTCTTGCCTGGAGAATCCCAGGGACGGGGGAGCCTGGTGGGCTTCCATCTATGGGGTCGCACAGAATCGGACACGACTGATGTGACTTAGCAGCAGCAGCAGCAAGAGTGTACTAGGATTCCTTTTTCTCCACATCCTCGTTGACATTTGTTATTGACAAATATTGACAGGCGGATTCTTTACCATTGAGCCACCAGGGGAGCCCATTGGTAATGTTGTTGATATCATTGGTGATATTGGCCTGTAATTTTCTTTCTTGTGTGATATCTTTGTCTGCTTTTGGTATCAGAGTCATGGTGGCCTTGCAGAATGAGTTTGGAAGTTTTCCTTCCTCTGCAATTTTTTTTGAATAGTTTCAGAAGGAGGTGTTACCTCTTCTCTAAATGTTTGGTAGAACCCACCTGTGAAGCCACCTGGTCCTGGACTTTTGTTTGTTGGGAGTTTTAAAACTACTGGTTTAATTTCATTTTTGGTAAATTTTCTGTTTCTTCCTATTTCAGGCTTGGGAGATTGTACCTTTCTCAGAATTTGTCCATTTCTTCTAGGTTGTCCATTTTATCAGCATACCAACAAAATCGTTTTTACGCAGTCCTCAAACACTGAAAGAGTGGCTTGGTTTATAGCTTTTGTTATTTTATTCTCCTTTTTTTTTTAAACAAGAGTAAGGGCCAGAGAAGCTCTGCATTTTGTGTGTATTTATGTTGGAGATGACCTTTTGTTTCTGTTTGAAAATAGTAATGTGATTCTGATGAGTATGTCACCTGGGGGGACACTTTCAGAAATGTTTGCTATTGAAACTCTGGAGAGGAGAGGAACTAGGCTTGGATGCTTGTAATGAGGAGGAGTAACCCATGGGATGGTTGCTTGGCCCAGTTCCAGCCCAGAACCCACTATTTTTCATGGAAGGTCAAGAAATTAGGAGTTAAGCCTATGGACATCTGCCTGGAGTGGTATTTCCAAATTGGTGTTTCTCCTCTGGAGGTTCAGTTTCAAATTTAATTAGCTAGCTAATGATAGTAAATTACTATAATTAATTGATGAATGCTAAAGTGCTTTGACTAAAAAGCAGTATGCATAATTTTGAGGGCAGTTAATTTCTTGTCTAACTTTGAGAACTAATCTAGGAGAGAGACTTTTATAATAATAATAATAATAATAATTTTTTTCATGGTTTGCACTGAAACTCCTGGTCTGGAACCCTGCCTTAGGGAAGCATCTCATATAGTCTCTCATTTTCCACTTAGTTAAAAGAAATGTTCTTTTGCCAGAGGTATCCCTGGAGGAAGAAGGCCTTGTGAGAGACCCATTAGTATGTCTTTAAAGTCCAGTGGGTAAGAACGGAAAAGTAAATAAGCAGATATTATCCAGGAAGATAAATGCTGTGGTGAGCAGATATCCAGGGAGCTATAGGGTCACAGGAAAGTGTCTGAGAAGTGTGCTGGTGGAGGTGAGAGCTCCTAGTGAAGGATGAACAGGAGTTCCTTGGCAGAGGTAGGGGAAGGGGGAGTCAGAAAGCTAATCTAACAGGGAGAGTAACATGAAAATGTGTGTATGTGTATGTGTGAGAGAAAAAGCACATTTGAAGAACTACAAGTAGAGTGGCTTTGGAAGAGCAGCAAGAGGTATAATTAAAAGGCTAGGGGCTTTTATTTAAGGAAGGTAAATTGAACAGATATATTATATTTCCCCCTGACAAAATTAAAAGATGTTTTAAAAGATGACAATGGGATTTTTATAAATATATAAACCATAAAACAACAGGGAAAACAAACAGGGAAAACACAAGCGTAACAAAACTTTAGAAGCTAGATAATAGATGGAAGAGTGGTAATTGATCAACATACTAGAGAAAGTGGAACCCTAGTGTTAAGTACGGAGAAGGCAATGGCACCCCACTCCAGTACTCTTGCCTGGAGAATCCCATGGACGGAGGAGCCTGGTAGGCTGCAGTCCATGGGGTTGCTACGAGTCGGACACGACTGAGCGACTTCACTTTCACTTTTCACTTTCATGCATTGGAGAAGGAAATGGCAACCCACTCTGGTGTTCTTGCCTGGAGAATCCCAGGGAAGGGGGAGCCTGGTGGGCTGCCATCTATGGGGTCTCACAGAGTCGGACACGACTGAAGCGACTTAGCAGCAGCAGCAGTGTTAAGTAAGCAGTGGGGACAACTATGAATAAATAGGAAGCCAATCTGAATCAGAGATTGTCCCCCAAAGTCTCAGGAATCAAAGGTAACAGACACTCTGGAAGTAGAAGTAAAGGAGGATAGAAAATGAGGAGAAGTGGTTCAATTTACTTTAAAGAGTTAGACCCCCCACATTATCTCCCTGTCTATATAAGAAAATGACTTCCCACTTCCACTCTGACAGAAGACTAGAAAGTTGTTCTCTTTAGAGAATAAAATGGACACCACATTGAATCAAGTATGGGAATTTCATATTGAAAATACAGTGAGTTAGTAAAAGTTGACATACTGAGATTGAGACATCCTCAGTCTTCAGCTTTTACCAGGCTCTCAGAATTTTGAAAACCACATCTTTATCCTTCAAGAAAGAGATAAAAAGAGCCTTCTCTGGAAATATGACCAACTCAAGAAAAATGATCTAAAGACATTGACATAAGGGCTTCCACAGGGAGCCTGGTGAGATATCAACAATGAAGTTTATCTATAGGCAGTTTCTTTAAGGAAGTAAAATTGATAAGAGGCCTAATACATCAAGGATGTTTATATAATTGGACAAGAGTTTGGAGATGAATTAGTGATGATTACATGAAAAAAAGAATTAAGGTTTTGATTACAGAAATCTAAGTGAATAAACAAACAAGCAAAAGACCACAATTATTTCCAGGGAAAAGAGAAAATTGTTCAGGAAAGGAAAGGTCATTAGAGCATATTATATGGCTCAGTTATTAAATGTGTTTACATAGTTATAATAATATAAATAGAATATCCTACAAAAATTCTAAATTGTAAGTAAGATGGATGGAAAGTGTATGTTGGGAACAGGAGTGTGTGTGAGAGAGAACATCCCATCTTTATCTTGCATAGTAGTTAATGGATTATGTCTAAAGATAGAAAAATCAGGAAGCAGTAATATAGTGGTGGTCTTCACCAAACTAAGAAACACAGAAGAGGAATTATGAGAGAAGGCAACAGATTAGTTATTGACATGTGGTATCTGTGAAACAGCCACGTGGAGCTGTCTCCTAAGCAGCTGGCTCTAGGGGTCCAATGCTATCCAGCTTCAGTAAAGCTGAATAGCATTATTATTCATCATCATTATTATTATTACATTATTTAATGTAATATTAAATATTATTATTTAATATTTATTTAAATGTTCAAATATTTATTTAAAATTATTATTACATTATTATAACTATGTAAGCCTGACAGGATATGATTTGAGTAACTGTTTTCTCAGTTCTCATCCAGGATGGTTGTTACCTACTCCCATTCTAGATACATAGAAGTTAATTAATTATATACAATGGATGCACGAGAGCTTCATGCCCTTACAGAAGTCAACTGAGAAGGGCTGGGAGGTATGGTGGGAAATGAGAGTTTGGAGTCCTTGCGAGAAAAGTAGATTAAATTGGCAAAGGACCAAGATCACCACTAGAGGACATTAACAGGTTCGGGATGGACAGGGCAAGAGATGGCTGCTAGGAAACTAAGAAAGAGGAACTAGAATGGAAATAAGAAGATATTCAGAAACTAAAAAAATAAGAGATTTGAAGAATCAGGTACATGGGAGGTGATAAAAGTTGTGGAAAGATTAAGTAAAATAAGGGTTATGAGGGGGCTGTTGATTTTACCCATAAGGAAGTTGTCAGTGACCTTAGTTGGAGCAGTTTTATTGGAGTAGGTGATGTTCAGAAGCCAGATTGCAGTGTGCTTGGAGCCTAGGAATCAGTCAGTGGAAACTAGTTATTTCTTAATGCCCATCTCTAACCCAAGCTAAAACTCCATTCATGCTCCAAGTCATATGCCCTAGGAGGGAGCTATGTGTTCACCCTGGAGACCACTTAGACACACAACATTGGGTTTCTACAATGACTTTGTGAGAATATTTCTAGGGATTCATGGGCCCTGCCCAATCCTGTTACCGCACTCTTTAGTTATTTTTATGTTTTTAAAATGTGAAACCTTAAATGGGAGGAAGTACTGAAACTGACCAGGGGAAGAGTGTGTTGAATTACCTTGTCCTTCAAGTAATTTCCCAGCATGAGCCAAGAACTCTTCAACTGGAAAGGTATAAATTTTCCTGTAATATGAATGGGTTTGTCAGTGTGTCACTGAAATCTCTGGTGGTTTAGCATTTCTGCTCCAATATCCCCCCACCCTCTCTCTCTTGCCGGGGTCCAGCCCCGGTGGATCCAGGGAATTCGAAGCGGGGACAGCGTCGGCGAGGATCAGGAAACAATTGCTTAATCAAACGTTAATTAAGGATATAAAGAGTGGTTAAATAAGGATAGCTCAGTGAGGAAATTCAGTGGAGAAAAGAGGCTGAATAATTCAGCCAGAAGGTGAGAGAAAGAACAACATGGGGAGACCAAGTTTTGGTGAACAAGGCCCGCACTTTATTTTCCAAAGTAGTTTTTGTACCTTAAATTATGCATAGAGGATAATGGGGGAAGGGGTAGAGTCATGCAGTAAGCCAGGCTTTCTTCCTGCAAACTTATCATATGCAAAAGTTTAGGTGATTTGCATCATCTTCTGGCCTGGAGGCCTGTTAACATTTTAAGACCCTTTCTTCAGAAAACATTTTTCTCTAAAGGTGATTAGTCAGGAGCCACCCTCCAAAAGTGTTAGATAAAGTTGGATTCCTACAGGGCAAAGGTGTGGTGGGCTATAACAAGAAAAAGAATTAACTCAAGGGTCCAAGGTTACAAACATTAAAGCTACTACTTACACCAATTATATTAATCAATACACTGCCAGGGACACAGCAGGTAAGGGATATGGAAACTTAGCAGCAAACATTGGCCCAACAAGTGAAAAACCCTTCACCAATACAATTTCTAATCAATCTTTTAACTGCTCAAAGGAATCTGTATTTAGACAGTTTAGAACATCTCATGCCTTTCACAGTTGGGAGGCTCTGAGCAATCACATGTGGCCGGAAAAACCTATTCAGGCAGGCTAGAGGACTTCCAAGGGAGTTTGTAGGTTGAAACACTATCACACCCAGGAATTATTAACTGGAGCTGTAAGTTAATTCTTTTTTTTTTTTTTTTTCAGAGAGAGGTAGTTGGGGACAGCCCCCCGTAAAGTCAGAGGTGTAGGTGAGAGCACAAAGCAGAAAGTAGGCAGACTCTGGTTTTGGGGGTAGATGCTCGAGAATTTCCAGGGGAACTCCTGAGGCTCGATCCTGCCTTTGCGTATGCTGAGCCTCCTTCCTCATGACCTTTGCCACGGCGGAGTGCCTCACGCTGGCTCCCAGCACTCTCTTCCTTACTTCCTCCCTCTCTCCCTCCCTTCTTCTCTCCTTCTCTCCCTCCCTACCAATATTTACCATTATCCTTGGAGTTACAGAGATAAAACCAGAGAGTGGATATGGATTGTGCTCTTAAGATTACAACAGCAGCAAAGGAATGATTTGTGCACCCAAATAGGACTGGTACAAGATCAGTTCAGTCACTCAGTCATGTCTGACTCTTTACAACCCCATGGACTACAGCACGCCAGTCTTCCCTGTCCATTACCAATTCCCAGAGCTTACTCAAACTCATGTCCATCGAGTCGGTGATGGCACCCAATCATCTCATCCTTTATCGTCCCTTCTCCTCCCGCCTTCAATCTTTCCCAGCATCAGGGTCTTTTCCAATGAGTCAGTTCTTCGCATCAGGTGGCCAAAGTATTGGAGTTTCAGCTTCAGCGTCAGTCCTTCCAATGAATATTCAGGACTGATTTCCATTAGGATTGACTGGTTTGATGTCATGTATACAGCCAGATGGCCTATTGGCCTCTGGAACTCTTCTTCCTCTGGTCAGTTAGGAGATGCTCTTTCTCTTCTGACTAGCTCTTTCAGAAGAGTTTTGGACAGCAGAGCTATTGAACCTCAGTGATGTTGTCTTTCTTTGCCCCACAGCCCATGTTTTCCCTGAGTGGACAGTTCATCTAGGAGGGGTTTGGCTTCTGCCTGGTGTCAGGTTTCATATCATACTTTGCTTTTCCAAATCCCAGGCTCATTCCACCACTAACCTCCGTTTTCCCTTTGTTTTACTGTTGGACTCCCAGAATACCAGGGCTGTTCTTGGGCAGCTGTTTTAGGGTCATTGAATATTTCCTGGAAGTTGAAAATTTCCTTAAAAATGCTCAGGTCTCCCAAGAACTTCTTAGGGAAGACATAGCTTAACTTCACCACACTGAGCTGACCAGCTGAGTGCATTTCCCAGTTAGGGGAAGGGTAGGAGAAGGGATACATTTTCATTTCAGTATTGTGGAAACCAATAGAATTTTCTTTAAAAATACAAGCTGTACAGAGAAGTGTTGAAGGGCTACTTGGAGTTGGGGTGATGAGGTGGACATGCAAAAATACATGAGAGGTTTGGGTTGGAACATTCAAACCTGAGTCATTGCCAGAAGCTCCATAGGTGTGAGTGAGTTTGGCTCTTTAAATAACATGCTCTTATAGCTTGCTGCAGTCTCAGCTGTTTGTGGATAAGTCTCTGATACTCTTCATCTTGCTGTAAAATTTGTAATATGTAGAGGGGATGGTTGGAGAAGGCAATGGCACCCCACTCCAGTACTCTTGCCTGGAGAATCCCATGTACGGAGGAGCCTGCTGGGCTGCAGTCCACAGGGTCGTAAAGAGTAGGACACGACTGAGACACTTCACTTTCACTTTTTACTTTCATGCATTGGAGAAGGCAATGGCAACCCACTCCGGTGTTCTTGCCTGGAGAATCCCAGGGACAGGGGAGCCTGGTGGGCTGCCGTCTATGGGGTCACACAGAGTCAGACATGACTGAAGT
>NW_011494861.1:16677677-16681067 GCF_000754665.1 Bison bison bison
GCGTGGAAAATCCCATGGATGGAGGAGCCTGGTAGGCTGCAGTCCATGGGGTCGCAGGAGTCGGACACGACTGAGCGACTTCACTTTCACTTTTCACTTTCATGCATTGGAGAAGGAAATGGCAACCCACTCTGGTGTTCTTGCCTGGAGAATCCCAGGGATGGGGGAGCCTGGTGGGCTGCCGTCTATGGGGTCGCACAGAGTTGGACACGACTGAAGCAACTTAGCAGCAGCAGGAGGAACAGACCACGGTCATATGGCTAACAATTCATGAGTCGGATTCACCGAGGGTGGACTTTGACTTGGAAGCTATGAATCCAAAAGACCGTTGGCTATGTAGACATCATCTTGGCGAGGCTAATGGTGCCAGTGGAAACTAGATCCAGTTTCCAGAGTCCATGGTGGTAACAGTTTTAGCCCAGACACCAGTGTCCAGGATCAGGGTTGTCAGTGGAAGAAGCAATTGGTCTGTGTCCAGGAGAAGCAACAATTAAGTCTTCACAGGATCAGTTCTGCAAGAGAATTTTGGGTGCTTTTCTGGAAAGGGTGACATTTAAGTCTGATTCTGATCCTCCTGGAGCCTCCATGGGCAACTCAATGCCTTTTTTGTTTTTAAACATTTTATTTTGTATTTGGATATAGCTTATTAACAATGCTATGATGGTTTCAGGTGAATTCAGTATTTTTTCAGTATCATTATTCCCTTTCTGCTTCAATCATCCAGCTTGCAACTATGAACCTTGACACCCAAACAAGCAAATAAACAAAATTTATTTTTTTTGAGGCAAAAATAGTTTATTATGATATAGTTTATGTTAAGTTAAAAGTTAAAGTGAAGTCACTCAGTCGTGTCTGACTCTTTGCAGCCCCATGGACTATAGCCCACCAGACTCTTCCCTCCATGGGATTCTCCAAGCGAGAATACTGGAGTGGGTTGCCATTTCCTTCTCCAGGGGATCTTCCCAACCCAGGGATTGAACCTGGGTCTCCTGCATTGCAGGCAGATGCTTTGCCCTCTAAGCCACCAGGGAAGTCCTTAAGTTTAGAGTGCTGAAACCTGGCTTATATATATAAATATTTACAGTAGAAACGATTAGCTCAGTTCAGTTCAGTCACTCTGTCGTGTCTGACTCTTTGTTACCCCATGGACTGCAGCACACCGGGCTTCCCTGTCCATCACCAACTCCTGGAGCCTACTCAAACTCAAGTGCATTGCATCAGTGATGCCATGGAAATCTAGCATGTCACACAAAGGAATAAACGTTTTAACAAAGTAACACTTCAGCTGTAGTGAACAGTTGATCAGAAATTTTTTACTGTTTAGTTTGAGGCTCTTTTTAAAAAACAAAACAAAATTTAGAGGACAGAAGATTTGAAAAGATGAAGAAAAGGCACCTGTAATCCTGTCACTTTAACACAACCATGATGATACCTAAATTCTCCTCGGGACATGTTCCCAGAGTGTTTCCATGGAACACTAGATAGGCAGGAAAAAAAAGTTTTCATCAAATGATTTTGGAAATTTGGAATATGTTTGGATAATACAGTTCTCTTTACTTCAATGTGTAACTCCTCAGAATATGTAAGTACAGTTACAGATGATTCAAGAAAGAGACAGACAAGTATATTTCCCACTCCCTGTAACACTGCAAGGGTCTTGAGGAATATATGCTGCAAAATGCTGCCCTGTGCTTTTTCCTCACATGCAAGTGATACACACAGAGGTAGTCACAGGGTAATTTTGTGCCCTGCTTTCTTCTAAATTGTATCATAGAGGCTTGGAGGGCAAGACTTTGCATGGAAGAAGCTTCTCTCCTTTTGTCTCTGGGGTCTCTAAGTATGAACCTGAGATCATGCAGCACATTAAAAGGTGGGAACCGCCTCCTCTAGCTTGCAGATCGTATCTTGTGACTTAATGTCTGCTCATGTGTATTCTGGTAGAATCAGTTTGTCAGCACTTGAAATTAGGGTGAAGACCGTCTAATCCTGAAATAAACTGGCTTTATTTGGGCATTTCCAACTCACTAAACTGCATATCCAACTTCCCATTCACTCCCCAGACCTAAGGGTGAGACCTGGAGCAGTGACTTGACATAGACTATAAAGGACAAAAGAAAATCTGATTTTCCTCAAAGGAAGAAACTCCAAGTGCAATGGACTGACTGCAGCAGGGTTTGTCATGCAAATGACTCAGTGTATCCTTGTAGCTCCCAATTATGCTCACTGTGGAAAGGGCTGAGATTTAAGAAAACTGAACTCAGAGGAAAGAAAAATAATGGCTCATCCATGCAGCAATGGCTGTTTAAGAAAAAAGGGGAAAAAAACCCTTCTTTTCACTTTATTATTTTTTTACACCTGCTGAGCTGGCCCCAGGAAATATGACACTCACTGATAGCTCTATCTCAACTGTGCTATATAACTCTGCTGGTTAGAACATGGTGCTGAGAAAGGCACAGGCATGAATCTCCATTTGAATTTATATTCAATGAGGGTGGAGACTTGGTTTTTTCACTTCTGTATCCTCAGGATGTAGATTAGTTGCACTATAAATATTTGTAGAATTAATGAAATCTGTCTCCTCATAGAAGAGCTAGTTCTGCTGGATCCACAGACAGAGGTTGAACCTCTAATCCCCACTAGCCTGAAACATCTAGTTTGGTATATATTATTAAAAAAGGCAATTATCATCATATTTCTCTAAGTTCCCTTTGAAAAATTGTCAAGGTACAGATCTCCACATTGTCCTGTTTAGTAGGAATTCACTCTGAATTATTTCCTTGCTATAGACCTGCACATTTAGAAAATATATAGCTCTGCTTCTGGTAATATAATGACTAGGTATCTGGAACAATCTTCCTGCTAATAACTATGAAAAATGTTAGTTAATGTATATTTTTAAAATCTTCTTAAAAGCATTGAAGAACTGGTAAAATATAACAGCAAGGATTTATCCATCCAACATCTAAGGGAAGGCAGGAAGCTAGAGAAGTAAGCAAAGTTTTTACCCCAAGGGCTGTTGCTGAACCTAATGAACTTGTGCTTCAACTTTCAGTTTTTCAGGACAAGTGCCTGGTATGCGTGTGTGTGTGAGAGAGAGAGAGAGAGAGAGAGAGACAGAGAAAGAGAAAGAGAGAGAGAGAAAGAGAGAGAGAGTAGGGAGCAGGGAGAAAGCAAACTCCAGTGACTGTTCCCAATCCTGGAACCCCAATGGGTCACATGCTAAGTGTCAGTGTGAGCCAGAATGAAACCCAGCTATGCCCCTTCCACACACAGGAAATTTCAAGGTAACATGCCTAAGCATCAGACAAAGCAGGTAATAGTAGTTATGGTGGTGGAACAATGGAGTTTAGTTCCTAAGTCACGTCTGACTCTTGCAACCCCATGGCCTAT
>NW_011494861.1:16681167-16682017 GCF_000754665.1 Bison bison bison
ACTGTGGCCCTCCAGTCTTCTCTGTCCCTGGGATTTCCCAGGCAAAATACTGGAGCAGGTTGCCATTTCCTTCTCCAGGGGATCTTCCCAACCCAGGGGAAAAAACCTGTGTCTCCTGCATTGCAAGCAGATTCTTTACCACTGAGCCACCCAGGAAGACCTCATAGTAGTAATAATAATAATATTAACAATTCTTCCCGATGATTAAAAATTTAAGCTGACATTTGTGTGGACATGTAAATCAAATTCATATGACCCAGGTGGTAAGAAAAACTTCACGTCAGATTTTAAGATATTTCCAGAATGGCAATGCCCCAACCATCTGGTAAAAATAAGCACAAAGCCTCTCTGAGGGAAACTGCTTCCATCCAAGACCTCAAGAATTCTCCTCCCTCCACAAAGGAAAAGGAACAGCTAACAATGAATAATTACTAAATATGTGAACAGAAGAAATAGATCTGTATAGACATTAGTCAGTCAGTTCAGTCACTCAGTCATGTCCGACTCTTTGCCACCCCATAGACTTCAACACGCCAGGCTTCCCTGTCCATCATCAACTCCTGGAGCTTGCTCAAACTCATGTCCATCAAGTTGGTGATGCCATCCAACCATCTCATCCACAGTTGTCATCTTCTCCCGCCTTCAATCTTTCCCAGTATCAGGGTCTTTTCCAATGAGTCGGTTCTTTGCATCAGGTGGGCAGAGTATTGGAGTTTCAGCTTCAGCATCGGTTCTTCCAATGAATATTCAGGACTGATTTCCTTTAGGATGGACTGGTTGGATCTCCTTGCAGTCCAAGGGACTCTCAAGAGTCTTCTCCAACACCACAGTTCAAAAGCATCAATTCTTC